>NC_092732.1:31476941-31684441 GCF_047496885.1 Scyliorhinus torazame | reverse complement strand
CTCTCTCCCACACACTCTCTCTCCCACACACTCTCTCCCACACACACTCTCTCCCACACACTCTCTCTCACACACTCTCTCCCACACACACTCTCTCACACACTCTCTCTCTCACACATTCTCTCTCCCACACTCTCTCTCTCCCACACACTCTCTCTCACACACACTCTCTCACACACACACTCTCTCCCACACACACTCTCCCTCACGCACACTCTCTCCCACACACACTCTCTCCCACACACTCTCTCACACACACACTCTCTCCCACACACACTCTCCCTCACACACACTCTCTCCCACACACACTCTCTCCCACACACACTCTCTCACACACTCTCTCTCTCACACATTCTCTCTCGCACACTCTCTCTCTCAGACACACTCTCTCTCCCACACACACTCTCTCCCACACACACCCTCTCCCACACACTCTCTCTCTCTCACACACTCTCTCTCCCACACTCTATCTCTCTCTCACACTCTCTCCCACACTCTCTCTCTCAGACACACTCTCTCTCCCACACACACTCTCTCTCACACACTCCCCCACACACTCTCTCTCTCTCACACACACTCTCTCCCACACACTCTCTCTGCCACACTCTTTCTCTTTCTCTCTCTCACTCTCTCTCCCTCGGTTGCCTCTTCCTCTCTCTGCCAGGTGTGCTATGACCTTGGTGTTAATATTTGGACGGTGCGTTGTGGGGGGTGAGAGCTGGCATCCTGGGAGTACAGGCCTCAGCGGGCAGGAAGTGTTCGATTGTCCCTTTCCTGCCCGGGTGGCAGTCCGTCAACTCCCTGACCACCTGCTCAACCAGGGGAGAACCATCCGGTCGGGAAGAAGGAGCCCATTGCTCCGCGGGAATGCTCCTGCAGCTTACACCGGGGAGGACTGACAGTTCAATGTTGCTATGACAACTGTAATTAGATACCTGAGCCCTGGCTGTATTACTGAGAACGGGACACTGACAGCCTCTGGGCACTCTCACCAGCTGTCTCTGTCCACTAAGCTAGCGGTCAACTCCGTGTAAAAAAACATGCAGGGCCCACGGTACACTATCCCCATCAAACACTCCCAGGACAGGTACAGCACGGGGTTAGATACAGAGTAAAGCTCCCTCTACACTGTCCCCATCAAACACTCCCGGGACAGGTACAGCACGGGGTTAGATACAGAGTAAAGCTCCCTCTACATTGTCCCCATCAAACACTCCCAGGACAGGTACAGCACGGGGTTAGATACAGAGTAAAGCTGCCTCTACACTGTCCCCATCAAACACTCCCAGGACAGGTACAGCACGGGGTTAGATACAGAGTAAAGCTCCCTCTACACTGTCCCCATCAAACACTCCCGGGACAGGTACAGCACGGGGTTAGATACAGAGTAAAGCTCCCTCTACACTGTCCCCATCAAACACTCCCGGGACAGGTACAGCACGGGGTTAGATACAGAGTAAAGCTGCCTCTACACTGTCCCCATCAAACACTCCCAGGACAGGTACAGCACGGGGTTAGATACAGAGTAAAGCTGCCTCTACACTGTCCCCATCAAACACTCCCAGGACAGGTACAGCACGGGGTTAGATACAGAGTAAAGCTCCCTCTACACTGTCCCCATCAAACACTCCCGGGACAGGTACAGCACGGGGTTAGATACAGAGTAAAGCTCCCTCTACACTATCCCCATCAAACACTCCCAGGACAGGTACAGCACGGGGTTAGATACAGAGTAAAGCTCCCTCTACACTGTCCCCATCAAACACTCCCAGCACAGGTACAGCACGGGGTTAGATACAGAATAAAGCTCCCTCTACACTGTCCTAATCAAACACTCCCAGGACAGGTACAGCGCCGGGTTAGATACAGAGTAAAGCTCCCTCTACACTATCCCCATCAAACACTCCCAGGACAGGTACAGCACGGGGTTAGATACAGGGTAAAGCTCCCTCTACATTGTCCCCATCAAACACTCCCAGGACAGGTACAGCACGGGGTTAGATACAGAGTAAAGCTGCCTCTACACTGTCCCCATCAAACACTCCCAGGACAGGTACAGCACGGGGTTAGATACAGAGTAAAGCTCCCTCTACACTGTCCCCATCAAACACTCCCGGGACAGGTACAGCACGGGGTTAGATACAGAGTAAAGCTCCCTCTACACTATCCCCATCAAACACTCCCAGGACAGGTACAACACGGGGTTAGATACAGAATAAAGCTCCCTCTACACTGTCCCCATCAAACACTCCCAGGACAGGTACAGCACGGGGTTAGGTACAGAGTAAAGCTCCCTCTACACTATCCCCATCAAACACTCCCAGGACAGGTACAGCACGGGGTTAGATACAGAGTAAAGCTCCCTCTACACTGTCCCCAACAAACACTCCCAGGACAGGTACAGCACGGGGTTAGATACAGAGTAAAGCTCCCTCTACACTATCCCCATCAAACACTCCCAGGACAGGTACAGCACGGGGTTAGATACAGGGTAAAGCTCCCTCTACATTGTCCCCATCAAACACTCCCAGGACAGGTACAGCACGGGGTTAGATACAGAGTATAGCTGCCTCTACACTGTCCCCATCAAACACTCCCAGGACAGGTACAGCACGGGGTTGGATACAGAGTAAAGCTCCCTCTACACTGTCCCCATCAAACACTCCCGGGACAGGTACAGCACGGGGTTAGATACAGAGTAAAGCTCCCTCTACACTATCCCCATCAAACACTCCCAGGACAGGTACAGCACGGGGTTAGATACAAAGTAAAGCTCCCTCTACACTGTCCCCATCAAACACACCCAGGACAGGTACAGCACGGGGTTAGATACAGAGTAAAGCTCCCTCTACACTGCCCCATCAAACACTCCCGGGACAGGTACAGCACGGGGTTAGGTACAGAGTAAAGCTCCCTCTACACTGTCCCCATCAAACACTCCCAGGACAGGTACAGCACGGGGATAGATACAGAGTAACGCTCCCTCTACACTATCCCCATCAAACACTCCCAGGACAGGTACAGCACGGGGTTAGGTACAGCGTAAAGCACCCTCTCCACTGTCCCCATCAAACACTCCCAGGACAGGTACAGCACGGGGTTAGATACAGAGTAAATCTCCCTCTACACTGTCCCCATCAAACACTCCCAGGACAGGTACAGCACGGGGTTAGATACAGAGTAAAGCTCCCTCTACACTGTCCCCATCAAACACTCCCAGGACAGGTACAGCACGGGGTTAGATACAGAATAAAGCTCCCTCTACACTGTCCCCATCAAACTCTCCCGGGACAAGTACAGCACGGGGTTAGGTACAGAGTAAAGCTCCCTCTACACTGTCCCCATCAAACACTCCCAGGACAGGTACAGCACTGGGGTAGATACAGAGTAAAGCTCCCTCTACACTGTACCCATCAAACACTCCCAGGACAGGTACAGCACGGGGTTAGATACAGAGTAAAGCTCCCTCTACACTGTCCCCATCAAACACTCCCAGGACAGGTACAGCACGGGGTTAGATACAGAGTAAAGCTCCCTCTACACTGTCCCCATCAAACACTCCCGGGACAGGAACGGCACGGGGTTAGTTACAGAGTACAGCTCCCTCTACACTAACCGCATCAAACACTCCCGGGACAGGTACAGCACGGGGTTAGATACAGGGTAAAGCTCCCTCTACATTGTCCCCATCAAACACTCCCATGACAGGTACAGCACGGGGTTAGATACAGAGGAAAGCTGCCTCTACACTGTCCCCATCAAACACTCCCAGGACAGGTACAGCACGGGGTTAGATACAGAGTAAAGCTCCCTCTACACTGTCCCCATCAAACACTCCCGGGACAGGTACAGCACGGGGTTAGATACAGAGTAAAGCTCCCTCTACACTATCCCCATCAAACACTCCCAGGACAGGTACAGCACGGGGTTAGATACAAAGTAAAGCTCCCTCTACACTGTCCCCATCAAACACTCCCAGGACAGGTACAGCACGGGGATAGATACAGAGTAAAGCTCCCTCTACACTATCCCCATCAAACACTCCCAGGACAGGTACAGCACGGGGTTAGGTACAGCGTAAAGCACCCTCTCCACTGTCCCCATCAAACACTCCCAGGACAGGTACAGCACGGGGTTAGATACAGAGTAAAGCTCCCTCTACACTGTCCCCATCAAACACTCCCAGGACAGGTACAGCACGGGGTTAGATACAGAGTAAAGCTCCCTCTACACTGTCCCCATCAAACACTCCCAGGACAGGTACAGCACGGGGTTAGATACAGAATAAAGCTACCTCTACACTGTCCCCATCAAACTCTCCCGGGACAAGTACAGCACGGGGTTAGGTACAGAGTAAAGCTCCCTCTACACTGTCCCCATCAAACACTCCCAGGACAGGTACAGCACTGGGGTAGATACAGAGTAAAGCTCCCTCTACACTGTACCCACCAAACACTCCCAGGACAGGTACAGCACGGGGTTAGATACAGAGTAAAGCTCCCTCTACACTGTCCCCATCAAACACTCCCAGGACAGGTACAGCACGGGGTTAGATACAGAGTAAAGCTCCCTCTACACTGTCCCCATCAAACACTCCCGGGACAGGAACGGCACGGGGTTAGTTACAGAGTAAAGCTCCCTCTACACTGTCCCCATCAAACTCTCCCGGGACAGGTACAGCACGGAGTTAGATACAGAGTAAAGCTCCCTCGACACTATCCACATCAAACACTCCCGGGACAGGTACAGCACGGGGTTAGATACAGAGTAAAACTCCCTCTACACTATCCCCATCAAACACTCCCGGGACAGGTACAGCACGGGGTTAGATACAGAGTAAAGCTCCCTCTCCACTGTCCCCATCAAACACTCCCAGGACACGTACAGCGCGGGGTTAGATACAGAGTAAAGCTCCCTCTACACTGTCCCCATCAAACACTCCCAGGACAGGTACAGCACGGGGTTAGATACAGAGTAAAGCTCCCTCTACACTGTCCCCATCAAACACTCCCGGGACAGGTACAGCACGGGGTTAGATACAGAGTAAAGCTCCCTCTACACTGTCCCCATCAAACACTCCCGGGACAGGTACAGCACGGGGTTTAGATACAGAGTAAAGCTGCCTCTACACTGCCCCGTCAAACACTCCCAGGACAGGTACAGCACGGGGTTAGATACAGAGTAAAGCTCCCTCTACACTGTCCCCATCAAACATTCCCAGGACAGGTACAGCACGGGGTTAGATACAGAGTAAAGCCCCCTCTACACTGACCCCATCAAACACTCCCAGGACAGGTACAGCGCGGGGTTAGATACAGAGTAAAGCTCCCTCCATACAGTCCCCATCAAACTCTCCCGGGACAGGTACAGCACGGGGTTAGATACAGAGTAAAGCTCCCTCTACACTATCCCCATCAAACACTCCCAGGACAGGTACAGCACGGGGATAGATACAGAGTAAAGCTCCCTCCACACTGTCCCCATCAAACACTCCTGCGACAGGAACGGCACGGGGTTAGTTACAGAGTAAAGCTCCCTCTACACTATCCCCATCAAACACTCCCGGGACAGGTACAGCACGGGGTTAGATACAGAGTAAAGCAACCTCTACACTGTCCCCATCAGACACTCCCAGGACAGGTACAGCACGGGGTTAGATACAGAGTAAAGCTCCCTCTACACTGTCCCCATCAAACACTCCCGGGACAGGTACAGCACGGGTTTAGATACAGAGTAAAGCTCCCTCTACATTGTCCCCATCAAACTCTCCCAGGACAGGTACAGCACAGGGTTAGATACAGAGTAAAGCTCCCTCTACACTGTCCCCATCAAACACTCCCAGGACAGGTACAGCACAGGGTTAGATACAGAGTAAAGCTCCCTCTACACTGTCCCCATCAAACACTCCCAGGACAGGAACAGCACGGGGTTAGATACAGAGTAAAGCTCCCTCTCCACTGTCCCCATCAAACACTCCCAGGACAGGTACAGCACGGGGTTAGATACAGAGTAAAGCTGCCTCTACACTGTCCCCATCAGACACTCCCAGGACAGGAACAGCACGGGGTTAGATACAGAGTAAAGCTGCCTCTACACTGTCCCCATCAAACACTCCCAGGACAGGTACAGCACGGGGTTAGATACAGAGTAAAGCTGCCTCTACACTGTCCCCATCAGACACTCCCAGGACAGGTACAGCACAGGGTTAGATACAGAGTAAAGCTCCCTCTACACTGTCCCCATCAAACACTCCCAGGACAGGAACAGCACGGGGTTAGATACAGAGTAAAGCTCCCTCTCCACTGTCCCCATCAAACACTCCCGGGCCAGGTACAGCACGGGGTTAGATACAGAGTAAAGCTCCCTCTCCACTGTCCCCATCAAACACTCCCGGGACAGGTACAGCACTGGATTAGATGCAGAGTAAAGCTGCCTCTACACTGTCCCCATCAGACACTCCCAGGAAAGGTACAGCACGGGGTTAGATACAGAGTAAAGCTCCCTCTACACTGACCCCATCAACAACTCCCGGGACAGGTACAGCACGGGGTTAGATACAGAGTAAAGCTCCCTCTCCACTGTCCCCATCAAACACTCCCAGGACAGGTACAGCACGGGGTTAGATACAGAGTAAAGCTCCCTCTACACTGTCCCCATCAAACATTCCCAGGACAGGTACAGCACGGGGTTAGATACAGAGTAAAGCTCCCTCTACACTGTCCCCATCAAACATTCCCAGGACAGGTACAGCACGGGGTTAGATACAGAGTAAAGCCCCCTCTACACTGACCCCATCAAACACTCCCAGGACAGGTACAGCGCGGGGTTAGATACAGAGTAAAGCTCCCTCCATACTGTCCCCATCAAACTCTCCCAGGACAGGTACAGCACGGGGTTAGATACAGAGTAAAGCTCCCTCTACACTATCCCCATCAAACACTCCCAGGACAGGTACAGCACGGGGATAGATACAGAGTAAAGCTCCCTCCACACTGTCCCCATCAAACACTCCTGGGACAGGAACGGCACGGGGTTAGTTACAGAGTAAAGCTCCCTCTACACTATCCCCATCAAACACTCCCGGGACAGGTACAGCACGGGGTTAGACACAGAGTAAAGGACCCTCTGCTCAGTCCGCATCAAACACTCCCAGGACAGGAACAGCACGGGGTTAGATACAGAGTAAAGCTCCCTCTACACTGTGCACATCAAACACTCCCAGGACAGCTACCGCACGGGGTTAGATACAGAGTAAAGCTCCCGCTACACTGTCCGCATCAAACACTCCCAGGACAGGTACAAGACGGGCTTAGATACAGAGTAAAGCTCCCTCTACACTGTCCCCATCAAACACTCCCAGGACAGGTACAGCACTGGGATAGATACAGAGTAAAGCTCCCTCCACACTGTCCCCATCAAACACTCCTGGGACAGGAACGACACGGGGTTAGTTACAGAGTAAAGCTCCCTCTACACTATCCCCATCAAACACTCCCGGGACAGGTACAGCACGGGGTTAGGTACAGAGTAAAGCTACCTCTACACTGTCCCCATCAGACACTCCCAGGACAGGTACAGCACAGGGTTAGATACAGAGTAAAGCTCCCTCTACACTGTCCCCATCAAACACTCCCAGGACAGGTACAGCACGGGATTAGATGCAGAGTAAAGCTGCCTCTACACTGTCCCCATCAAACACTCCCGGGACAGGTACAGCACGGGGTTAGATACAGAGTAAAGCTCCCTCTACACTGTCCCCATCAAACTCTCCCAGGACAGGTACAGCACGGGGTTAGATACAGAGTAAAGCCCCCTCTACACTGACCCCATCAAACACTCCCAGGACAGGTACAGCGCGGGGTTAGATACAGAGTAAAGCTCCCTCCATACAGTCCCCATCAAACTCTCCCGGGACAGGTACAGCACGGGGTTAGATACAGAGTAAAGCTCCCTCTACACTATCCCCATCAAACACTCCCAGGACAGGTACAGCACGGGGATAGATACAGAGTAAAGCTCCCTCCACACTGTCCCCATCAAACACTCCTGCGACAGGAACGGCACGGGGTTAGTTACAGAGTAAAGCTCCCTCTACACTATCCCCATCAAACACTCCCGGGACAGGTACAGCACGGGGTTAGATACAGAGTAAAGCAACCTCTACACTGTCCCCATCAGACACTCCCAGGACAGGTACAGCACGGGGTTAGATACAGAGTAAAGCTCCCTCTACACTGTCCCCATCAAACACTCCCGGGACAGGTACAGCACGGGTTTAGATACAGAGTAAAGCTCCCTCTACATTGTCCCCATCAAACTCTCCCAGGACAGGTACAGCACAGGGTTAGATACAGAGTAAAGCTCCCTCTACACTGTCCCCATCAAACACTCCCAGGACAGGTACAGCACAGGGTTAGATACAGAGTAAAGCTCCCTCTACACTGTCCCCATCAAACACTCCCAGGACAGGAACAGCACGGGGTTAGATACAGAGTAAAGCTCCCTCTCCACTGTCCCCATCAAACACTCCCAGGACAGGTACAGCACGGGGTTAGATACAGAGTAAAGCTGCCTCTACACTGTCCCCATCAGACACTCCCAGGACAGGAACAGCACGGGGTTAGATACAGAGTAAAGCTGCCTCTACACTGTCCCCATCAAACACTCCCAGGACAGGTACAGCACGGGGTTAGATACAGAGTAAAGCTGCCTCTACACTGTCCCCATCAGACACTCCCAGGACAGGTACAGCACAGGGTTAGATACAGAGTAAAGCTCCCTCTACACTGTCCCCATCAAACACTCCCAGGACAGGAACAGCACGGGGTTAGATACAGAGTAAAGCTCCCTCTCCACTGTCCCCATCAAACACTCCCGGGACAGGTACAGCACGGGGTTAGATACAGAGTAAAGCTCCCTCTCCACTGTCCCCATCAAACACTCCCGGGACAGGTACAGCACTGGATTAGATGCAGAGTAAAGCTGCCTCTACACTGTCCCCATCAGACACTCCCAGGAAAGGTACAGCACGGGGTTAGATACAGAGTAAAGCTCCCTCTACACTGACCCCATCAACAACTCCCGGGACAGGTACAGCACGGGGTTAGATACAGAGTAAAGCTCCCTCTCCACTGTCCCCATCAAACACTCCCAGGACAGGTACAGCACGGGGTTAGATACAGAGTAAAGCTCCCTCTACACTGTCCCCATCAAACATTCCCAGGACAGGTACAGCACGGGGTTAGATACAGAGTAAAGCTCCCTCTACACTGTCCCCATCAAACATTCCCAGGACAGGTACAGCACGGGGTTAGATACAGAGTAAAGCCCCCTCTACACTGACCCCATCAAACACTCCCAGGACAGGTACAGCGCGGGGTTAGATACAGAGTAAAGCTCCCTCCATACTGTCCCCATCAAACTCTCCCAGGACAGGTACAGCACGGGGTTAGATACAGAGTAAAGCTCCCTCTACACTATCCCCATCAAACACTCCCAGGACAGGTACAGCACGGGGATAGATACAGAGTAAAGCTCCCTCCACACTGTCCCCATCAAACACTCCTGGGACAGGAACGGCACGGGGTTAGTTACAGAGTAAAGCTCCCTCTACACTATCCCCATCAAACACTCCCGGGACAGGTACAGCACGGGGTTAGACACAGAGTAAAGGACCCTCTGCTCAGTCCGCATCAAACACTCCCAGGACAGGAACAGCACGGGGTTAGATACAGAGTAAAGCTCCCTCTACACTGTGCACATCAAACACTCCCAGGACAGCTACCGCACGGGGTTAGATACAGAGTAAAGCTCCCGCTACACTGTCCGCATCAAACACTCCCAGGACAGGTACAAGACGGGCTTAGATACAGAGTAAAGCTCCCTCTACACTGTCCCCATCAAACACTCCCAGGACAGGTACAGCACGGGGTTAGATACAGAGTAAAGCTCCCTCTACACTGTCCCCATCAAACACTCCCAGGACAGGTACAGCACTGGGATAGATACAGAGTAAAGCTCCCTCCACACTGTCCCCATCAAACACTCCTGGGACAGGAACGACACGGGGTTAGTTACAGAGTAAAGCTCCCTCTACACTATCCCCATCAAACACTCCCGGGACAGGTACAGCACGGGGTTAGGTACAGAGTAAAGCTACCTCTACACTGTCCCCATCAGACACTCCCAGGACAGGTACAGCACAGGGTTAGATACAGAGTAAAGCTCCCTCTACACTGTCCCCATCAAACACTCCCAGGACAGGTACAGCACGGGATTAGATGCAGAGTAAAGCTGCCTCTACACTGTCCCCATCAAACACTCCCGGGACAGGTACAGCACGGGGTTAGATACAGAGTAAAGCTCCCTCTACACTGTCCCCATCAAACTCTCCCAGGACAGGTACAGCACAGGGTTAGATACAGAGTAAAGCTCCCTCTACACTGTCCCCATCAAACACTCCCAGGACAGGAACAGCACGGGGTTAGATACAGAGTAAAGCTCCCTCTCCACTGTCCCCATCAAACACTCCCAGGACAGGTACAGCACGGGATTAGATGCAGAGTAAAGCTGCCTCTACACTGTCCCCATCAGACACTCCCAGGAAAGGTACAGCACGGGGTTAGGTACAGAGTAAAGCTACCTCTACACTGTCCCCATCAGACACTCCCAGGACAGGAACAGCACGGGGTTAGATACAGAGTAAAGCTCCCTCTACACTGTGCACATCAAACACTCCCAGGACAGCTACCGCACGGGGTTAGATACAGAGTAAAGCTCCCGCTACACTGTCCGCATCAAACACTCCCAGGACAGGTACAAGACGGGCTTAGATACAGAGTAAAGCTCCCTCTACACTGTCCCCATCAAACATTCCCAGGACAGGTACAGCACGGGGTTAGATACAGAGTAAAGCTCCCTCTACACTGTCCCCATCAAACACTCCCAGGACAGGTACAGCACGGGGTTAGACACAGAGTAAAGCTCCCTCTACACTGTCCCCATCAAACACTCCCGGGACAGGTACAGCACGGGGTTTAGATACAGAGTAAAGCTCCCTCTACACTGCCCCGTCAAACACTCCCAGGACAGGTACAGCACGGGGTTCGATACAGAGTGAAGCTCCCTCTACACTTCCCCATCAAACACTCCCTGGAAACGTGCATCACGGGGTTAGATACAGAGTAAAGCTCCCTCTACACTGCCCCATCAAACACTCCCAGGACAGGTACAGCACGGGGTTAGATACAGAGTAAAGCCCCCTCTACACTGACCCCATCAAACACTCCCAGAACAGGTACAGCGCGGGGTTAGATAAAGAGTAAAGCTCCCTCCATACTGTCCCCATCAAACACTCCCGGGACAGGTACAGCACGGGGTTAGATACAGAGTAAAGCTCCCTCTACACTATCCCCATCAAACACTCCCAGGACAGGTACAGCACGGGGTTAGATACAGAGTAAAGCTCCCTCTACACTGACCCCATCAAGAACTCCCGGGACAGGAACAGCACGGGGTTTAGATACAGAGTAAAGCTCCCTCCATACTGTCCCCATCAAACACTCCCGGGACTGGTACAGCACGGGGTTAGATACAGAGTAAAGCTCCCTCTGCACTCTCCCCATCAAACACTCCCAGGACAGGTACAGCACGGGGACAGATACAGAGTAAAGCTCCCTCTACACTGTCCCCATCAAACACTCCCGGGACAGGAACGGCACGGAGTTAGTTACAGAGTAAAGCTCCCTCTACACTGTCCCCATCAAACACTCCCAGGACAGGTACAGCACGGAGTTAGATACAGAGTAAAGCTCTCTCTACACTGTCCCCATCAAACACTCCCAGGACAGGTACAGCACGGGGTTTAGATACAGAGTAAAGCTCCCTCTACACTGCCCCATCAAACACTCCCTGGACAGGTGCAGCATGGGGTTAGATACAGAGTAAAGCCCCCTCTACACTGACCCCATCAAACACTCCCAGGACAGGTACAGCGCGGGGTTAGATACAGAGTAAAGCTCCCTCTATACTGTCCCCATCAAACACTCGCGGGACAGGTACAGCACGGGGTTAGATACAGAGTAAAGCTCCCTCTACACTGTCCCCATCAAACTCTCCCAGGACAGGTACAGCACAGGGTTAGATACAGAGTAAAGCTCCCTCTGCACTGTCCGCATCAAACACTCCCAGGACAGGAACAGCACGGGGTTAGATGCAGAGTAAAGCTCCCTCTACACTGTGCACATCAAACACTCCCAGGACAGCTACCGCACGGGGTTAGATACAGAGTAAAGCTCCCTCTACACTGTCCCCATCAAACACTCCCAGGACAGGTTCAGCACGGCGTTAGATATAGAGTCAAGCCCCCTCTACACTGACCCCATCAAACACTCCCAGGACAGGTACAGCGCGGGGTTAGATGCAGAGTAAAGCTCCCTCCATACTGTCCCCATCAAACACTCGCGGGACAGGCACAGCACGGGGTTAGATACAGAGTAAAGCTCCCTCTACACTATCCCCATCAAACACTCCCAGGACAGGTACAGCACGGGGATAGATACAGAGTTAAGCTCCCTCTACACTATCCCCATCAAACACTCCCGGGACAGGTACAGCACGGGGTTAGATACAGAGTAAAGCTCCCTCTCCACTGTCCCCATCAAACTCTCCCGGGACAGGTACAGCACGGGGTTAGATACAGAGTAAAGCTCTCTCTACACTGTCCCCATCAAACACTCCCAGGACAGGTACAGCACGGGGTTAGATACAGAGTAATGCTCCCTCGACACTGTCCGCATCAAACACTCCCAGGACAGGTACAAGACGGGCTTAGATACAGAGTAAAGCTCCCTCTACACTGTCCCCATCAAACACTCCCAGGACAGGTACAGCACGGGGTTAGATACAGAGTAAAGCTCCCTCTACACTGTCCCCATCAAACATTCCCAGGACAGGTACAGCACGGGGTTAGATACAGAGTAAAGCTCCCTCTACACTGTCCCCATCAAACATTCCCAGGACAGGTACAGCACGGGGTTAGATACAGAGTAAAGCCCCCTCTACACTGACCCCATCAAACACTCCCAGGACAGGTACAGCGCGGGGTTAGATACAGAGTAAAGCTCCCTCCATACTGTCCCCATCAAACTCTCCCAGGACAGGTACAGCACGGGGTTAGATACAGAGTAAAGCTCCCTCTACACTATCCCCATCAAACACTCCCAGGACAGGTACAGCACGGGGATAGATACAGAGTAAAGCTCCCTCCACACTGTCCCCATCAAACACTCCTGGGACAGGAACGGCACGGGGTTAGTTACAGAGTAAAGCTCCCTCTACACTATCCCCATCAAACACTCCCGGGACAGGTACAGCACGGGGTTAGATACAGAGTAAAGCTACCTCTACACTGTCCCCATCAGACACTCCCAGGACAGGTACAGCACGGGGTTAGATACAGAGTAAAGCTCCCTCTACACTGTCCCCATCAAACACTCCCGGGACAGGTACAGCACGGGGTTAGATACAGAGTAAAGCTCCCTCTACACTGTCCCCATCAAACTCTCCCAGGACAGGTACAGCACAGGGTTAGATACAGAGTAAAGCTCCCTCTACACTGTCCCCATCAAACACTCCCAGGACAGGTACAGCACAGGGTTAGATACAGAGTAAAGCTCCCTCTACACTGTCCCCATCAAACACTCCCAGGACAGGAACAGCACGGGGTTAGATACAGAGTAAAGCTCCCTCTCCACTGTCCCCATCAAACACTCCCAGGACAGATACAGCACGGGATTAGATGCAGAGTAAAGCTGCCTCTACACTGTCCCCATCAGACACTCCCAGGAAAGGTACAGCACGGGGTTAGATACAGAGTAAAGCTCCCTCTACACTGACCCCATCAACAACTCCCGGGACAGGAACAGCACGGGGTTAGACACAGAGTAAAGGACCCTCTGCTCAGTCCGCATCAAACACTCCCAGGACAGGAACAGCACGGGGTTAGATACAGAGTAAAGCTCCCTCTACACTGTGCACATCAAACACTCCCAGGACAGCTACCGCACGGGGTTAGATACAGAGTAAAGCTCCCGCTACACTGTCCGCATCAAACACTCCCAGGACAGGTACAAGACGGGCTTAGATACAGAGTAAAGCTCCCTCTACACTGTCCCCATCAAACACTCCCAGGACAGGTACAGCACGGGGTTAGATACAGAGTAAAGCTCCCTCTACACTGTCCCCATCAAACACTCCCAGGACAGGTACAGCACGGGGATAGGTACAGAGTAAAGCTCCCTCCACACTGTCCCCATCAAACACTCCTGGGACAGGAACGACACGGGGTTAGTTACAGAGTAAAGCTCCCTCTACACTATCCCCATCAAACACTCCCGGGACAGGTACAGCACGGGGTTAGGTACAGAGTAAAGCTACCTCTACACTGTCCCCATCAGACAATCCCAGGACAGGTACAGCACGGGGTTAGATACAGAGTAAAGCTCCCTCTACACTGTCCCCATCAAACACTCCCGGGACAGGTACAGCACGGGGTTAGATACAGAGTAAAGCTCCCTCTACACTGTCCCCATCAAACTCTCCCAGGACAGGTACAGCACAGGGTTAGATACAGAGTAAAGCTCCCTCTACACTGTCCCCATCAAACACTCCCAGGACAGGTACAGCACAGGGTTAGATACAGAGTAAAGCTCCCTCTACACTGTCCCCATCAAACACTCCCAGGACAGGAACAGCACGGGGTTAGATACAGAGTAAAGCTCCCTCTCCACTGTCCCCATCAAACACTCCCAGGACAGGTACAGCACGGGATTAGATGCAGAGTAAAGCTGCCTCTACACTGTCCCCATCAGACACTCCCAGGAAAGGTACAGCACGGGGTTAGATACAGAGTAAAGCTCCCTCTCCACTGACCCCATCAACAACTCCCGGGACAGGAACAGCACGGGGTTAGACACAGAGTAAAGCTCCCTCTACACTGTGCACATCAAACACTCCCAGGACAGCTACCGCACGGGGTTAGATACAGAATAAAGCTCCCGCTACACTGTCCGCATCAAACACTCCCAGGACAGGTACAAGACGGGCTTAGATACAGAGTAAAGCTCCCTCTACACTGTCCCCATCAAACATTCCCAGGACAGGTACAGCACGGGGTTAGATACAGAGTAAAGCTCCCTCTACACTGTCCCCATCAAACACTCCCAGGACAGGTACAGCACGGGGTTAGACACAGAGTAAAGCTCCCTCTACACTGTCCCCATCAAACACTCCCGGGACAGGTACAGCACGGGGTTTAGATACAGAGTAAAGCTCCCTCTACACTGCCCCGTCAAACACTCCCAGGACAGGTACAGCACGGGGTTCGATACAGAGTGAAGCTCCCTCTACACTTCCCCATCAAACACTCCCTGGAAACGTGCATCACGGAGTTAGATACAGAGTAAAGCTCCCTCTACACTGCCCCATCAAACACTCCCAGGACAGGTACAGCACGGGGTTAGATACAGAGTGAAGCCCCCTCTACACTGACCCCATCAAACACTCCCAGAACAGGTACAGCGCGGGGTTAGATAAAGAGTAAAGCTCCCTCCATACTGTCCCCATCAAACACTCCCGGGACAGGTACAGCACGGGGTTAGATACAGAGTAAAGCTCCCTCTGCACTATCCCCATCAAACACTCCCAGGACAGGTACAGCACGGGGACAGATACAGAGTAAAGCTCCCTCTACACTGTCCCCATCAAACACTCCCGGGACAGGAACGGCACGGAGTTAGTTACAGAGTAAAGCTCCCTCTACACTGTCCCCATCAAACACTCCCAGGACAGGTACAGCACGGAGTTAGATACAGAGTAAAGCTCCCTCTACACTGTCCCCTTCAAACACTCCCGGGACAGGTACAGCACGGGGTTTAGATACAGAGTAAAGCTCCCTCTACACTGCCCCATCAAACACTCCCTGGACAGGTGCAGCATGGGGTTAGATAAAGAGTAAAGCTCCCTCTACACTGCCCCATCAAACACTCCCAGGACAGGTACAGCACGGGGTTAGATACAGAGTAAAGCCCCCTCTACACTGACCCCATCAAACACTCCCAGGACAGGTACAGCGCGGGGTTAGATACAGAGTAAAGCTCCCTCTATACTGTCCCCATCAAACACTCGCGGGACAGGTACAGCACGGGGTTAGATACAGAGTAAAGCTCCCTCTACACTGTCCCCATCAAACTCTCCCAGGACAGGTACAGCACAGGGTTAGATACAGAGTAAAGCTCCCTCTGCACTGTCCGCATCAAACACTCCCAGGACAGGAACAGCACGGGGTTAGATGCAGAGTAAAGCTCCCTCTACACTGTGCACATCAAACACTCCCAGGACAGCTACCGCACGGGGTTAGATACAGAGTAAAGCTCCCTCTACACTGTCCGCATCAAACACTCCCAGGACAGGTACAGCACTGGGTTAGACACAGAGCAAAGCTCCCTCTGCACTGTCCCCATCAAACACTCCCAGGACAGGTTCAGCACGGCGTTAGATATAGAGTCAAGCCCCCTCTACACTGACCCCATCAAACACTCCCAGGACAGGTACAGCGCGGGGTTAGATGCAGAGTAAAGCTCCCTCCATACTGTCCCCATCAAACACTCGTGGGACAGGTACAGCACGGGGTTAGATACAGAGTAAAGCTCCCTCTACACTATCCCCATCAAACACTCCCAGGACAGGTACAGCACGGGGATAGATACAGAGTTAAGCTCCCTCTACACTATCCCCATCAAACACTCCCGGGACAGGTACAGCACGGGGTTAGATACAGAGTAAAGCTCCCTCTCCACTGTCCCCATCAAACTCTCCCGGGACAGGTACAGCACGGGGTTAGATACAGAGTAAAGCTCCCTCTACACTATCCACATCAAACACTCCCGGGACAGGTACAGCACGGGGTTAGATACAGAGTAAATCTCCCTCTACACTATCCCCATCAAACACTCCCGGGACAGGTACAGCACGGGGTTAGATACAGAGTAAAGCTCCCTCTCCACTGTCCCCATCAAACACTCCCAGGACATGTACAGCACGGGGTTAGATACAGAGTAAAGCTCCCTCTACGCTGTCCCCATCAAACACTCCCGGGACAGGTACAGCACGGGGTTAGATACAGAGTAAAGCTCCCTCTACACTGTCCCCATCAAACACTCCCAGGACAGGTACAGCACGGGGTTAGATACAGAGTAAAGCTCCCTCTACGCTGTCCCCATCAAACACTCCCGGGACAGGTACAGCACGGGGTTAGATACAGAGTAAAGCTCCCTCCACACTGTCCCCATCAAACACTCCCGGGACAGGTACAGCACGGGGTTAGATACAGAGTAAAGCTCCCTCTACACTGACCCCATCAACAACTCCCGGGACAGGAACAGCACGGGGTTAGACACAGAGTAAAGCTCCCTCTGCACTGTGCACATCAAACACTCCCGGGACAGGTACAGCACGGGGTTTAGATACAGAGTAAAGCTCCCTCTACACTGCCCCATCAAACACTCCCTGGACAGGTGCAGCATGGGGTTAGATACAGAGTAAAGCTCCCTCTACACTGCCCCATCAAACACTCCCAGGACAGGTACAGCACGGGGTTAGATACAGAGTAAAGCCCCCTCTACACTGACCCCATCAAACACTCCCAGGACAGGTACAGCGCGGGGTTAGATACAGAGTAAAGCTCCCTCTATACTGTCCCCATCAAACACTCGCGGGACAGGTACAGCACGGGGTTAGATACAGAGTAAAGCTCCCTCTACACTGTCCCCATCAAACTCTCCCAGGACAGGTACAGCACAGGGTTAGATACAGAGTAAAGCTCCCTCTGCACTGTCCGCATCAAACACTCCCAGGACAGGAACAGCACGGGGTTAGATGCAGAGTAAAGCTCCCTCTACACTGTGCACATCAAACACTCCCAGGACAGCAACCGCACGGGGTTAGATACAGAGTAAAGCTCCCTCTACACTGTCCCCATCAAACACTCCCAGGACAGGTTCAGCACGGCGTTAGATATAGAGTCAAGCCCCCTCTACACTGACCCCATCAAACACTCCCAGGACAGGTACAGCGCGGGGTTAGATGCAGAGTAAAGCTCCCTCCATACTGTCCCCATCAAACACTCGCGGGACAGGTACAGCACGGGGTTAGATACAGAGTAAAGCTCCCTCTACACTATCCCCATCAAACACTCCCAGGACAGGTACAGCACGGGGATAGATACAGAGTAAAGCTCCCTCTCCACTGTCCCCATCAAACTCTCCCGGGACAGGTACAGCACGGGGTTAGATACAGAGTAAAGCTCTCTCTACACTGTCCCCATCAAACACTTCCTTGGACAGGTACAGCACGGGGTTAGATACAGAGTAATGCTCCCTCGACACTGTCCGCATCAAACACTCCCAGGACAGGTACAAGACGGGCTTAGATACAGAGTAAAGCTCCCTCTACACTGTCCCCATCAAACACTCCCAGGACAGGTACAGCACGGGGTTAGATACAGAGTAAAGCTCCCTCTACACTGTCCCCATCAAACATTCCCAGGACAGGTACAGCACGGGGTTAGATACAGAGTAAAGCTCCCTCTACACTGTCCCCATCAAACATTGCCAGGACAGGTACAGCACGGGGTTAGATACAGAGTAAAGCTCCCTCCATACTGTCCCCATCAAACTCTCCCAGGACAGGTACAGCACGGGGTTAGATACAGAGTAAAGCTCCCTCTACACTATCCACATCAAACACTCCCAGGACAGGTACAGCACGGGGATAGATACAGAGTAAAGCTCCCTCCACACTGTCCCCATCAAACACTCCTGGGACAGGAACGGCACGGGGTTAGTTACAGAGTAAAGCTCCCTCTACACTATCCCCATCAAACACTCCCGGGACAGGTACAGCACGGGGTTAGATACAGAGTAAAGCTACCTCTACACTGTCCCCATCAGACACTCCCAGGACAGGTACAGCACGGGGTTAGATACAGAGTAAAGCTCCCTCTACACTGTCCCCATCAAACACTCCCGGGACAGGTACAGCACGGGGTTAGATACAGAGTAAAGCTCCCTCTACACTGTCCCCATCAAACTCTCCCAGGACAGGTACAGCACAGGGTTAGATACAGAGTAAAGCTCCCTCTACACTGTCCCCATCAAACACTCCCAGGACAGGTACAGCACAGGGTTAGATACAGAGTAAAGCTCCCTCTACACTGTCCCCATCAAACACTCCCAGGACAGGAACAGCACGGGGTTAGATACAGAGTAAAGCTCCCTCTCCACTGTCCCCATCAAACACTCCCAGGACAGATACAGCACGGGATTAGATGCAGAGTAAAGCTGCCTCTACACTGTCCCCATCAGACACTCCCAGGAAAGGTACAGCACGGGGTTAGATACAGAGTAAAGCTCCCTCTACACTGACCCCATCAACAACTCCCGGGACAGGAACAGCACGGGGTTAGACACAGAGTAAAGGACCCTCTGCTCAGTCCGCATCAAACACTCCCAGGACAGGAACAGCACGGGGTTAGATACAGAGTAAAGCTCCCTCTACACTGTGCACATCAAACACTCCCAGGACAGCTACCGCACGGGGTTAGATACAGAGTAAAGCTCCCGCTACACTGTCCGCATCAAACACTCCCAGGACAGGTACAAGACGGGCTTAGATACAGAGTAAAGCTCCCTCTACACTGTCCCCATCAAACACTCCCAGGACAGGTACAGCACGGGGTTAGATACAGAGTAAAGCTCCCTCTACACTGTCCCCATCAAACACTCCCAGGACAGGTACAGCACGGGGATAGGTACAGAGTAAAGCTCCCTCCACACTGTCCCCATCAAACACTCCTGGGACAGGAACGACACGGGGTTAGTTACAGAGTAAAGCTCCCTCTACACTATCCCCATCAAACACTCCCGGGACAGGTACAGCACGGGGTTAGGTACAGAGTAAAGCTACCTCTACACTGTCCCCATCAGACAATCCCAGGACAGGTACAGCACGGGGTTAGATACAGAGTAAAGCTCCCTCTACACTGTCCCCATCAAACACTCCCGGGACAGGTACAGCACGGGGTTAGATACAGAGTAAAGCTCCCTCTACACTGTCCCCATCAAACTCTCCCAGGACAGGTACAGCACAGGGTTAGATACAGAGTAAAGCTCCCTCTACACTGTCCCCATCAAACACTCCCAGGACAGGTACAGCACAGGGTTAGATACAGAGTAAAGCTCCCTCTACACTGTCCCCATCAAACACTCCCAGGACAGGAACAGCACGGGGTTAGATACAGAGTAAAGCTCCCTCTCCACTGTCCCCATCAAACACTCCCAGGACAGGTACAGCACGGGATTAGATGCAGAGTAAAGCTGCCTCTACACTGTCCCCATCAGACACTCCCAGGAAAGGTACAGCACGGGGTTAGATACAGAGTAAAGCTCCCTCTCCACTGACCCCATCAACAACTCCCGGGACAGGAACAGCACGGGGTTAGACACAGAGTAAAGCTCCCTCTACACTGTGCACATCAAACACTCCCAGGACAGCTACCGCACGGGGTTAGATACAGAATAAAGCTCCCGCTACACTGTCCGCATCAAACACTCCCAGGACAGGTACAAGACGGGCTTAGATACAGAGTAAAGCTCCCTCTACACTGTCCCCATCAAACATTCCCAGGACAGGTACAGCACGGGGTTAGATACAGAGTAAAGCTCCCTCTACACTGTCCCCATCAAACACTCCCAGGACAGGTACAGCACGGGGTTAGACACAGAGTAAAGCTCCCTCTACACTGTCCCCATCAAACACTCCCGGGACAGGTACAGCACGGGGTTTAGATACAGAGTAAAGCTCCCTCTACACTGCCCCGTCAAACACTCCCAGGACAGGTACAGCACGGGGTTCGATACAGAGTGAAGCTCCCTCTACACTTCCCCATCAAACACTCCCTGGAAACGTGCATCACGGGGTTAGATACAGAGTAAAGCTCCCTCTACACTGCCCCATCAAACACTCCCAGGACAGGTACAGCACGGGGTTAGATACAGAGTAAAGCCCCCTCTACACTGACCCCATCAAACACTCCCAGAACAGGTACAGCGCGGGGTTAGATAAAGAGTAAAGCTCCCTCCATACTGTCCCCATCAAACACTCCCGGGACAGGAACGGCACGGAGTTAGTTACAGAGTAAAGCTCCCTCTACACTGTCCCCATCAAACACTCCCAGGACAGGTACAGCACGGAGTTAGATACAGAGTAAAGCTCCCTCTCCACTGCCCCATCAAACACTCCCTGGACAGGTGCAGCATGGGGTTAGATACAGAGTAAAGCTCCCTCTACACTGCCCCATCAAACACTCCCAGGACAGGTACAGCACGGGGTTAGATACAGAGTAAAGCCCCCTCTACACTGACCCCATCAAACACTCCCAGGACAGGTACAGCGCGGGGTGAGATACAGAGTAAAGCTCCCTCTATACTGTCCCCATCAAACACTCGCGGGACAGGTACAGCACGGGGTTAGATACAGAGTAAAGCTCCCTCTACACTGTCCCCATCAAACTCTCCCAGGACAGGTACAGCACAGGGTTAGATACAGAGTAAAGCTCCCTCTGCACTGTCCGCATCAAACACTCCCAGGACAGGAACAGCACGGGGTTAGATGCAGAGTAAAGCTCCCTCTACACTGTGCACATCAAACACTCCCAGGACAGCTACCGCACGGGGTTAGATACAGAGTAAAGCTCCCTCTACACTGTCCGCATCAAACACTCCCAGGACAGGTACAGCACTGGGTTAGACACAGAGCAAAGCTCCCTCTGCACTGTCCCCATCAAACACTCCCAGGACAGGTTCAGCACGGCGTTAGATATAGAGTCAAGCCCCCTCTACACTGACCCCATCAAACACTCCCAGGACAGGTACAGCGCGGGGTTAGATGCAGAGTAAAGCTCCCTCCATACTGTCCCCATCAAACACTCGCGGGACAGGTACAGCACGGGGTTAGATACAGAGTAAAGCTCCCTCTACACTATCCCCATCAAACACTCCCAGGACAGGTACAGCACGGGGATAGATACAGAGTTAAGCTCCCTCTACACTATCCCCATCAAACACTCCCGGGACAGGTACAGCACGGGGTTAGATACAGAGTAAAGCTCCCTCTCCACTGTCCCCATCAAACTCTCCCGGGACAGGTACAGCACGGGGTCAGATACAGAGTAAAGCTCCCTCTACACTATCCACATCAAACACTCCCGGGACAGGTACAGCACGGGGTTAGATACAGAGTAAAGCTCCCTCTCCACTGTCCCCATCAAACACTCCCAGGACATGTACAGCACGGGGTTAGATACAGAGTAAAGCTCCCTCTACGCTGTCCCCATCAAACACTCCCGGGACAGGTACAGCACGGGGTTAGATACAGAGTAAAGCTCCCTCTACACTGTCCCCATCAAACTCTCCCAGGACAGGTACAGCACAGTGTTAGATACAGAGTAAAGCTCCCTCTACACTGTCCCCATCAAACACTCCCGGGACAGGTACAGCACGGGGTTAGATACAGAGTAAAGCTCCCTCTACACTGACCCCATCAACAACTCCCGGGACAGGAACAGCACGGGGTTAGACACAGAGTAAAGCTCCCTCTGCACTGTGCACATCAAACACTCCCAGGACAGGTACAGCACGGGGTTAGATACAGAGTAAAGCTCCCTCTACACTGTCCCCATCACACACTCCCAGGACAGGTATAGCACTGTGGTAGATACAGAGTAAAGCTCCCTCCACACTGTCCCCATCAAACGCTCCCAGGACAGGTACAGCACGGGGTTAGATACAGAGTAAAGCTCCCTCTACACTGCCCCATCAAACACTCCCTGGACAGGTACAGCACGGGGCTAGATACAGAGTAAAGTTCCCTCTACACTGCCCCATCAAACACTCCCTGGACAGGTACAGCACGGGGCTAGATACAGAGTAAAGCTCCCTCTACACTGTCCCCACCAAACACTCCAAGGACAGGTACAGCACGGGGTTCGATACAGAGTAAAGTTCCCTCTACACTGCCCCATCAAACACTCCCAGGACAGGTACAGCGCGGGGTTAGATGCAGAGTAAAGCTCCCTCCACACTGTCCTCATCAAACACTCCCAGGACAGGTACAGCACGAAGTTAGATACAGAGTAATGCTTCCTGTACACTGTCCCCATCAAACACTCCCAGGACAGGCACAGCACGGGGTTAGATACAGAGTAAAGCTTCCTCTACAGTGTCCCCATCAAACACTCCCAGGACAGGCACAGCACGGGGTGAGATACAGAGTAAAGCTCCCTCTGCACTGTCCCCATCAAACACTCCCAGGACAGGTACAGCACGGCGTTAGATACAGAGTAAAGCTCCCTCTGCACTGTCCCCATCAAACACTCCCAGGACAGGTACAGCACGGGGTTAGATACAGAGTAAAGCTCCCTCTACATTGTCCCCATTAAGCACTCCCAGGACAAGTACAGCACAGGTTTAGATACAGAGTAAAACTCCCTCTTCACTGTCTCCATCAAACACTCCCAGGACAGGTACAGTATGGGGTTAGATACAGAGTAAAGCTCCCTCTACACTGTCCCCATCAAACACTCCCAGGACAGGTACAGCACGGGGTTAGATACAGGGTAAAGCTCCCTCTACGCTGTCCCCATCAAACACTCCCAGGACAGGTACAGCACGGAGTTAGATACAGAGTAAAGCTCCCTCTACGCTGTCCCCATCAAACACTCCCAGGACAGGTACAGCACGGGGTTCGATACTGAGTAAAGCTCCCTCTACACTATCCCCATCAAACACTCCCAGGACAGGTACAGCACGGTGTTAGATACTGAGTAAAGCTCCCTCTAAACTGTCACCATCAAACACTCCCAGGACAGGGACAGCATGGGGTAAGATACAGAGTAAAGCTCCCACTACACTATCCCATCAAACACTCCCAGGACAGGTACAGCACGGGGCTAGATACTGAGTAAAGCTCCCTCTAAACTGTCCCCATCAAACACTCCCAGGACTGGTACAGCACGGGGTTAGATACAGAATAAAGCTACCTCTACACTGTCCCCATCAAACGCTCCCAGGACAGGTACAGCACGGGGTCAGATACAGAGTAAAGCTCCCTCTACACTGTCCCCATCAAACACTCCCAGGACAGGTACAGCAGGGGGTTAGATACAGAGTAAAGCTCTCTCTACACTGTCCCCATCAAACACTCCCAGGACAAGTACAGCACGGGGTTAGATACAGAGTAAAGCTCCCTCTACACTGTCCCCATCAAACACTCCCAGGACAGGTACAGCACGGGGTTAGATACAGAGTAAAGCTCCCTCTACACTGTCCCCATCAAACACTCCCAGGACAGGTACAGCACGGGGTTAGATACAGAGTAAAGCTTCCTCTACAGTGTCCCCATCAAACACTCCCAGGACAGGTACAGCACGGGGTTAGATACAGAGTAAAGCTCCCTCTACACTATCTCCATCAAACACTCCCAGGACAGGTACAGCACAGGGTTAGTTACAGAGTAAAGCTCCCTCTACACTGTCCCCATCAAACACGTGAGGACAGGTACAGCACAGGGGTTAGATACAGAGTAAAGCTCCCTCTACACTGTCCCCATCAAACACTCCCAGGACAGGTACAGCACGGGGTTAGATACAGAGTAAAGCTCCCTCTACACTGTCCCCATCACACACTCCCAGGACAGGTATAGCACTGGGGTAGATACAGAGTAAAGCTCCCTCCACACTGTCCCCATCAAACGCTCCCAGGACAGGTACAGCACGGGGTTAGATACAGAGTAAAGCTCCCTCTACACTGCCCCATCAAACACTCCCTGGACAGGTACAGCACGGGGCTAGATACAGAGTAAAGTTCCCTCTACACTGCCCCATCAAACACTCCCTGGACAGGTACAGCACGGGGCTAGATACAGAGTAAAGCTCCCTCTACACTGTCCCCACCAAACACTCCGAGGACAGGTACAGCACGGGGTTAGATACAGAGTAAAGTTCCCTCTACACTGCCCCATCAAACACTCCCAGGACAGGTACAGCGCGGGGTTAGATGCAGAGTAAAGCTCCCTCCACACTGTCCTCATCAAACACTCCCAGGACAGGTACAGCACAAAGTTAGATACAGAGTAATGCTTCCTGTACACTGTCCCCATCAAACACTCCCGGGACAGGTACAGCACGGGGTTAGATACAGAGTAAAGCTCCCTCTACACTGTCCCCATCAAACTCTCCCAGGACAGGTACAGCACAGGGTTAGATACAGAGTAAAGCTCCCTCTACACTGTCCCCATCAAACACTCCCAGGACAGGTACAGCACAGGGTTAGATACAGAGTAAAGCTCCCTCTACACTGTCCCCATCAAACACTCCCAGGACAGGAACAGCACGGGGTTAGATACAGAGTAAAGCTCCCTCTCCACTGTCCCCATCAAACACTCCCAGGACAGGTACAGCACGGGATTAGATGCAGAGTAAAGCTGCCTCTACACTGTCCCCATCAGACACTCCCAGGAAAGGTACAGCACGGGGTTAGATACAGAGTAAAGCTCCCTCTCCACTGACCCCATCAACAACTCCCGGGACAGGAACAGCACGGGGTTAGACACAGAGTAAAGCTCCCTCTACACTGTGCACATGAAACACTCCCAGGACAGCTACCGCACGGGGTTAGATACAGAATAAAGCTCCCGCTACACTGTCCGCATCAAACACTCCCAGGACAGGTACAAGACGGGCTTAGATACAGAGTAAAGCTCCCTCTACACTGTCCCCATCAAACATTCCCAGGACAGGTACAGCACGGGGTTAGATACAGAGTAAAGCTCCCTCTACACTGTCCCCATCAAACACTCCCAGGACAGGTACAGCACGGGGTTAGACACAGAGTAAAGCTCCCTCTACACTGTCCCCATCAAACACTCCCGGGACAGGTACAGCACGGGGTTTAGATACAGAGTAAAGCTCCCTCTACACTGCCCCGTCAAACACTCCCAGGACAGGTACAGCACGGGGTTCGATACAGAGTGAAGCTCCCTCTACACTTCCCCATCAAACACTCCCTGGAAACGTGCATCACGGGGTTAGATACAGAGTAAAGCTCCCTCTACACTGCCCCATCAAACACTCCCAGGACAGGTACAGCACGGGGTTAGATACAGAGTAAAGCCCCCTCTACACTGACCCCATCAAACACTCCCAGAACAGGTACAGCGCGGGGTTAGATAAAGAGTAAAGCTCCCTCCATACTGTCCCCATCAAACACTCCCGGGACAGGTACAGCACGGGGTTAGATACAGAGTAAAGCTCCCTCTACACTATCCCCATCAAACACTCCCAGGACAGGTACAGCACGGGGTTAGATACAGAGTAAAGCTCCCTCTACACTGACCCCATCAAGAACTCCCGGGACAGGAACAGCACGGGGTTTAGATACAGAGTAAAGCTCCCTCCATACTGTCCCCATCAAACACTCCCGGGACTGGTACAGCACGGGGTTAGATACAGAGTAAAGCTCCCTCTGCACTATCCCCATCAAACACTCCCAGGACAGGTACAGCACGGGGACAGATACAGAGTAAAGCTCCCTCTACACTGCCCCATCAAACACTCCCTGGACAGGTACAGCACGGGGCTAGATACAGAGTAAAGTTCCCTCTACACTGCCCCATCAAACACTCCCTGGACAGGTACAGCACGGGGCTAGATACAGAGTAAAGCTCCCTCTACACTGTCCCCACCAAACACTCCGAGGACAGGTACAGCACGGGGTTAGATACAGAGTAAAGTTCCCTCTACACTGCCCCATCAAACACTCCCAGGACAGGTGCAGCGCGGGGTTAGATGCAGAGTAAAGCTCCCTCCACACTGTCCTCATCAAACACTCCCAGGACAGGTACAGCACGAAGTTAGATACAGAGTAATGCTTCCTGTACACTGTCCCCATCAAACACTCCCGGGACAGGTACAGCACGGGGTTAGATACAGAGTAAAGCTCCCTCTACACTGTCCCCATCAAACTCTCCCAGGACAGGTACAGCACAGGGTTAGATACAGAGTAAAGCTCCCTCTACACTGTCCCCATCAAACACTCCCAGGACAGGTACAGCACAGGGTTAGATACAGAGTAAAGCTCCCTCTACACTGTCCCCATCAAACACTCCCAGGACAGGAACAGCACGGGGTTAGATACAGAGTAAAGCTCCCTCTCCACTGTCCCCATCAAACACTCCCAGGACAGGTACAGCACGGGATTAGATGCAGAGTAAAGCTGCCTCTACACTGTCCCCATCAGACACTCCCAGGAAAGGTACAGCACGGGGTTAGATACAGAGTAAAGCTCCCTCTCCACTGACCCCATCAACAACTCCCGGGACAGGAACAGCACGGGGTTAGACACAGAGTAAAGCTCCCTGTACACTGTGCACATCAAACACTCCCAGGACAGCTACCGCACGGGGTTAGATACAGAATAAAGCTCCCGCTACACTGTCCGCATCAAACACTCCCAGGACAGGTACAAGAGGGGCTTAGATACAGAGTAAAACTCCCTCTACACTGTCCCCATCAAACATTCCCAGGACAGGTACAGCACGGGGTTAGATACAGAGTAAAGCTCCCTCTACACTGTCCCCATCAAACACTCCCAGGACAGGTACAGCACGGGGTTAGACACAGAGTAAAGCTCCCTCTACACTGTCCCCATCAAACACTCCCGGGACAGGTACAGCACGGGGTTTAGATACAGAGTAAAGCTCCCTCTACACTGCCCCGTCAAACACTCCCAGGACAGGTACAGCACGGGGTTCGATACAGAGTGAAGCTCCCTCTACACTTCCCCATCAAACACTCCCTGGAAACGTGCATCACGGGGTTAGATACAGAGTAAAGCTCCCTCTACACTGCCCCATCAAACACTCCCAGGACAGGTACAGCACGGGGTTAGATACAGAGTAAAGCCCCCTCTACACTGACCCCATCAAACACTCCCAGAACAGGTACAGCGCGGGGTTAGATAAAGAGTAAAGCTCCCTCCATACTGTCCCCATCAAACACTCCCGGGACAGGTACAGCACGGGGTTAGATACAGAGTAAAGCTCCCTCTACACTATCCCCATCAAACACTCCCAGGACAGGTACAGCACGGGGTTAGATACAGAGTAAAGCTCCCTCTACACTGTCCCCATCAAACACTCCCGGGACAGGAACGGCACGGAGTTAGTTACAGAGTAAAGCTCCCTCTACACTGTCCCCATCAAACACTCCCAGGACAGGTACAGCACAGGGTTAGGTACAGAGTAAAGCTCCCTCTACACTGTCCCCATCAAACACTCCCAGGACAGGTACAGCACGGGGTTAGATACAGAGTAAAGCTCCCTCTACACTGTCCCCATCAAACACTCCCAGGACAGGTACAGCACGGGGTTAGATACAGAGTAAAGCTCCCTCTACACTGTCCCCATCAAACACTCCCAGGACAGGTACAGCACAGGGTTAGGTACAGAGTAAAGCTCCCTCTACACTGTCCCCATCAAACACTCCCAGGACAGGTACAGCACGGGGTTAGATACAGAGTAAAGCTCCCTCTCCACTGTCCCCTTCAAACACTCCCAGGACAGGTACAGCACGGGGTTAAATACAGAGTAATGCTCCCTCTACACTGCCCCATCAAACACTCCCTGGACAGGTGCAGCATGGGGTTAGATACAGAGTAAAGCTCCCTCTACACTGCCCCATCAAACACTCCCAGGACAGGTACAGCACGGGGTTAGATACAGAGTAAAGCTCCATCCACACTGTCCCCATCAAACACTCCCAGGACAGGTACAGCACAGGGTTAGATACAGAATAAAGCTCCCTCTACACTGTCCCCATCAAACACGCCCAGGACAGGTACAGCACGGGGTTAGATACAGAGTAAAGCTCCCTCTACACTGTCCCCATCAAACACTCCCAGGACAGGTACAGCACGGGGTTAGATACAGAGTAAAGCTCCCTCGACACTGCCCCATCAAACACTCCCTGGACAGGTGCAGCACGGCGTTAGATACAGAGTAAAGCTCCCTCTACACTGCCCCATCAAACACTCCCAGGACAGGTACAGCACGGGGTTAGATACAGAGTAAAGCCCCCTCTACACTGACCCCATCAAACACTCCCAGGACAGGTACAGCGCGGGGTTAGATACAGAGTAAAGCTCCCTCCATACTGTCCCCATCAAACACTCGCGGGACAGGTACAGCACGGGGTTAGATACAGAGTAAAGCTCCCTCTACACTGTCCGCATCAAACACTCCCAGGACAGGTACAGCACTGGGTTAGACACAGAGTAAAGCTCCCTCTACACTGTCCCCATCAAACACTCCCAGGACAGGTACAGCACGGGGTTAGTTACAGAGTAAATCTCCCTCTACATTGTCCCCATCAAACACTCCCAGGACAGGTCCAGCACTGGGGTAGATACAGAGTAAAGCTCCCTCGACACTGTCTGCATCAAACACTCCCAGGACAGGTACAGCACGGGGTTAGATACAGAGTAAAGCTCCCTCTACACTGTCCCCATCAAACACTCCCTGGACAGGTGCAGCACGGGGTTAGATACAGAGTAAAGCTCCCTACACACTGCCCCATCAAACACTCCCAGGACAGGTACAGCACGGGGTTAGATATAGAGTCAAGCCCCCTCTACACTGACCCCATCAAACACTCCCAGGACAGGTACAGCGCGGGGTTAGATGCAGAGTAAAGCTCCCTCCATACTGTCCCCATCAAACACTCGCGGGACAGGTACAGCACGGGGTTAGATACAGAGTAAAGCTCCCTCTACACTATCCCCATCAAACACTCCCGGGACAGGTACAGCACGGGGTTAGATACAGAGTAAAGCTCCCTCTCCACTGTCCCCATCAAACTCTCCCGGGACAGGTACAGCACGGGGTTAGATACAGAGTAAAGCTCCCTCTCCACTGTCCCCATCAAACACTCCCAGGACATGTACAGCACGGGGTTAGATACAGAGTAAAGCTCCCTCTACACTGTCCCCATCAAACACTCCCGGGACAGGTACAGCACGGGGTTAGATACAGAGTAAAGCTCCCTCGACACTGTCCCCATCAAACTCTCCCAGGACAGGTACAGCACAGTGTTAGATACAGAGTAAAGCTCCCTCTACACTGTCCCCATCAAACACTCCCGGGACAGGTACAGCACGGGGTTAGATACAGAGTAAAGCTCCCTCTACACTGACCCCATCAACAACTCCCGGGACAGGAACAGCACGGGGTTAGACACAGAGTAAAGCTCCCTCTGCACTGTGCACATCAAACACTCCCAGGACAGGTACAGCACGGGGTTAGATACAGAGTAAAGCTCCCTCTACACTGTCCCCGTCACACACTCCCAGGACAGGTATAGCACTGGGGTAGATACAGAGTAAAGCTCCCTCCACACTGTCCCCATCAAACGCTCCCAGGACAGGTACAGTACGGGGTTAGATACAGAGTAAAGCTCCCTCTACACTGCCCCATCAAACACTCCCTGGACAGGTACAGCACGGGGCTAGATACAGAGTAAAGTTCCCTCTACACTGCACCATCAAACACTCCCTGGACAGGTACAGCACGGGGCTAGATACAGAGTAAAGCTCCCTCTACACTGTCCCCACCAAACACTCCAAGGACAGGTACAGCACGGGGTTCGATACAGACTAAAGTTCCCTCTACACTGCCCCATCAAACACTCCCAGGACAGGTACAGCGCGGGGTTAGATGCAGAGTAAAGCTCCCCCCACACTGTCCTCATCAAACACTCCCAGGACAGGTACAGCACGAAGTTAGATACAGAGTAATGCTTCCTGTACACTGTCCCCATCAAACACTCCCAGGACAGGCACAGCACGGGGTTAGATACAGAGTAAAGCTTCCTCTACAGTGTCCCCATCAAACACTCCCAGGACAGGCACAGCACGGGGTGAGATACAGAGTAAAGCTCCCTCTGCACTGTCCCCATCAAACACTCCCAGGACAGGTACAGCACGGCGTTAGATACAGAGTAAAGCTCCCTCTGCACTGTCCCCATCAAACACTCCCAGGACAGGTACAGCACGGGGTTAGATACAGAGTAAAGCTCCCTCTACATTGTCCCCATTAAACACTCCCAGGACAAGTACAGCACAGGTTTAGATACAGAGTAAAACTCCCTCTTCACTGTCTCCATCAAACACTCCCAGGACAGGTACAGTATGGGGTTAGATACAGAGTAAAGCTCCCTCTACACTGTCCCCATCAAACACTCCCAGGACAGGTACAGCACGGGGTTAGATACAGGGTAAAGCTCCCTCTACGCTGTCCCCATCAAACACTCCCAGGACAGGTACAGCACGGAGTTAGATACAGAGTAAAGCTCCCTCTACGCTGTCCCCATGAAACACTCCCAGGACAGGTACAGCACGGGGTTAGATACAGAGTAAAGCTCCCTCTACACTGTCCCCATCACACACTCCCAGGACAGGTACAGCACGGGGTTAGATACAGAGTAATGCTCCCTCCACACTGTCCCCATCAAACGCTCCCAGGACAGGTACAGCACGGAGTTAGATACAGAGTAAAGTTCCCTCTACACTGCCCCATCAAACACTCCCTGGACAGGTACAGCACGGGGCTAGATACAGAGTAAAGCTCCCTCCATACTGTCCCCATCAAACACTCGCGGGACAGGTACAGCACGGGGTTAGATACAGAGTAAAGCTCCCTCTACACTGTCCGCATCAAACACTCCCAGGACAGGTACAGCACTGGGTTAGACACAGAGTAAAGCTCCCTCTACACTGTCCCCATCAAACACTCCCAGGACAGGTACAGCACGGGGTTAGTTACAGAGTAAATCTCCCTCTACATTGTCCCCATCAAACACTCCCAGGACAGGTCCAGCACTGGGGTAGATACAGAGTAAAGCTCCCTCTCCACTGTCCCCATCAAACACTCCCAGGACAGGTACAGCACGGGGTTAGATACAGAGTAAAGCTCCCTCTACACTGTCCCCATCAAACACTCCCGGGACAGGTACAGCACGGGGTTAGATACAGAGTAAAGCTCCCTCGACACTGTCCCCATCAAACTCTCCCAGGACAGGTACAGCACAGTGTTAGATACAGAGTAAAGCTCCCTCTACACTGTCCCCATCAAACACTCCCGGGACAGGTACAGCACGGGGTTAGATACAGAGTAAAGCTCCCTCTACACTGACCCCATCAACAACTCCCGGGACAGGAACAGCACGGGGTTAGACACAGAGTAAAGCTCCCTCTGCACTGTGCACATCAAACACTCCCAGGACAGGTACAGCACGGGGTTAGATACAGAGTAAAGCTCCCTCTACACTGTCCCCGTCACACACTCCCAGGACAGGTATAGCACTGGGGTAGATACAGAGTAAAGCTCCCTCCACACTGTCCCCATCAAACGCTCCCAGGACAGGTACAGCACGGGGTTAGATACAGAGTAAAGCTCCCTCTACACTGCCCCATCAAACACTCCCTGGACAGGTACAGCACGGGGCTAGATACAGAGTAAAGTTCCCTCTACACTGCACCATCAAACACTCCCTGGACAGGTACAGCACGGGGCTAGATACAGAGTAAAGCTCCCTCTACACTGTCCCCACCAAACACTCCAAGGACAGGTACAGCACGGGGTTCGATACAGAGTAAAGTTCCCTCTACACTGCCCCATCAAACACTCCCAGGACAGGTACAGCGCGGGGTTAGATGCAGAGTAAAGCTCCCCCCACACTGTCCTCATCAAACACTCCCAGGACAGGTACAGCACGAAGTTAGATACAGAGTAATGCTTCCTGTACACTGTCCCCATCAAACACTCCCAGGACAGGCACAGCACGGGGTTAGATACAGAGTAAAGCTTCCTCTACAGTGTCCCCATCAAACACTCCCAGGACAGGCACAGCACGGGGTGAGATACAGAGTAAAGCTCCCTCTGCACTGTCCCCATCAAACACTCCCAGGACAGGTACAGCACGGCGTTAGATACAGAGTAAAGCTCCCTCTGCACTGTCCCCATCAAACACTCCCAGGACAGGTACAGCACGGGGTTAGATACAGAGTAAAGCTCCCTCTACATTGTCCCCATTAAACACTCCCAGGACAAGTACAGCACAGGTTTAGATACAGAGTAAAACTCCCTCTTCACTGTCTCCATCAAACACTCCCAGGACAGGTACAGTATGGGGTTAGATACAGAGTAAAGCTCCCTCTACACTGTCCCCATCAAACACTCCCAGGACAGGTACAGCACGGGGTTAGATACAGGGTAAAGCTCCCTCTACGCTGTCCCCATCAAACACTCCCAGGACAGGTACAGCACGGAGTTAGATACAGAGTAAAGCTCCCTCTACGCTGTCCCCATGAAACACTCCCAGGACAGGTACAGCACGGGGTTAGATACAGAGTAAAGCTCCCTCTACACTGTCCCCATCACACACTCCCAGGACAGGTACAGCACGGGGTTAGATACAGAGTAATGCTCCCTCCACACTGTCCCCATCAAACGCTCCCAGGACAGGTACAGCACGGAGTTAGATACAGAGTAAAGTTCCCTCTACACTGCCCCATCAAACACTCCCTGGACAGGTACAGCACGGGGCTAGATACAAAGTAAAGCTCCCTCTACACTGTCCCCATCAAACACTCCCTGGACAGGTACAGCGCGGGGTTAGATACAGAGTAAAGCTCCCTCCACACTGTCCACATCAAACACTCCCAGGACAGGTACAGCACGAAGTTAGATACAGAGTAAAGCTTCCTGTACACTGTCCCCATCAAACACTCCCAGGACAGGTACAGCACGGGATTAGATACAGAGTAAAGCTCCCTCTACACTGTCCCCATCAAACACTCCCAGGACAGATACAGCACGGGGTTAGATACAGAGTAAAGCTCCCACTACACTGTCCCCATCAAACACTCCCAGGACAGGTACAGCACAGGGTTAGATACACAGTAAAGCTCCCTCTACCCTGTCCCCATCAAACACTCCCAGGACAGATACAGCACGGGGTTAGATACAGAGTAAAGCTCCCTGTACACTGTCCCCATCAAACAGTCCCAGGACAGGTACAGCACGGGGTTAGATACAGAGTAAAGCTCCCTCTACACTGTCCACATCAAACACTCCCGGGACAGGAACAGCACTGGCTTAGTTACAGAGTAATGCTCCCTCTACACTATCCCCATCAAACACTCCCGGGACAGGTACAGCACGGGGTTAGATTCAGAGTAAAGCTACCTCTACACTATCCCCATCAAACACTCACAGGACAGGTACAGCACGGGGTTAGATACAGAGTAAAGCTCCCACTACACTATCCCCATCAAACACTCCCGGGACAGGTACAGCACGGGGTTAGATACAGAGTAAAGCTCCCTCTACACTGTCCCCATCAAACTCTCCCGGGACAGGTACAGCACGGGGTTAGATACAGAGTAAAGCTCCCTCTACACTATCCACATCAAAGACTCCCGGGACAGGTACAGCACGGGGTTAGATACAGAGTAAATCTCCCTCTACACTATCCCCATCAAACACTCCCAGGACAGGCACAGCACGGGGTTAGATACTGAGTAAAGCTCCCTCTGCACTGTCCCCATCAAACACTCCCAGGACAGGTACAGCACGGGGTTAGATACAGAGTAAAGCTCCCTCTGCACTGTCCCCATCAAACACTCCCAGGACAGGTACAGCACGGGGTTAGATACAGAGTAAAGCTCCCTCTACACTGTCCCCATTAAACACTCCCAGGACAGGTACAGCACGGGGTTAGATACAGAGTAAAACTCCCTCTTCACTGTCTCCATCAAACACTCCCAGGACAGGTACAGTATGGGGTTAGATACAGAGTAAAGCTCCCTCTACACTGTCCCCATCAAACACTCCCAGGACAGGTACAGCACGGGGTTAAATACAGGGTAAAGCTCCCTCTACACTGTCCCCATCAAACACTCCCAGGACAGGTACATCACGGGGTGAGATACAGAGTAAAGCTCCCTCTACGCTGTCCCCATCAAACACTCCCAGGACAGGTACAGCACGGGGTTAGATACAGAGTAAAGCTCCCTCTACACTGTCCCCATCACACTCTCAGGACAGGTACAGCACCGGGTTAGATACAGAATGAAGCTCCCTCTACACTGTCCCCATCAAACACTCCCAGGACAGGTACAGCACGGGGTTCGATACTGAGTAAAGCTCCCTCTACACTATCCCCATCAAACACTCCCAGGACAGGTACAGCACGGTGTTAGATACTGAGTCAAGCTCCCTCTAAACTGTCACCATCAAACACTCCCAGGACAGGGACAGCATAGGGTAAGATACAGAGTAAAGCTCCCACGACACTATCCCATCAAACACTCCCAGGACAGGTACAGCACGGGGCTAGATACTGAGTAAAGCTCCCTCTAAACTGTCCCCATCAAACACTCCCAGGACTGGTACAGCACGGGGTTAGATACAGAATAAAGCTACCTCTACACTGTCCCCATCAAACGCTCCCAGGACAGGTACAGCACGGGGTCAGATACAGAGTAAAGCTCCCTCTACACTGTCCCCATCAAACACTCCCAGGACAGGTACAGCAGGGGGTTAGATACAGAGTAAAGCTCTCTCTACACTGTCCCCATCAAACACGTGAGGACAGGTACAGCACAGGGGTTAGATACAGAGTAAAGCTCCCTCTACACTGTCCCCATCAAACACTCCCAGGACAGATACAGCACGGGGTTAGATACAGAGTAAAGCTCCCTCTACACTGTCCCCATCAAACACTCCCAGGACAGGTACAGCACGGGGTTAGATACAGAGTAAAGCTCCCTCTACACTGTCCCCATCAAACACTCCCAGGACAGGTACAGCACGGGGTTAGATACAGAGTAAAGCTCCCTCTACACTGTCCCCATCAAACACTCCCAGGACAGGTACAGCACGGGGTTAGATACAGAGTAAAGCTCCCTCTCCACTGTCCCCATCAAACACTCCCAGGACATGTACAGCACGGGGTTAGATACAGAGTAAAGCTCCCTCTACACTGTCCCCATCAAACACTCCCGGGACAGGTACAGCACGGGGTTAGATACAGAGTAAAGCTCCCTCGACACTGTCCCCATCAAACTCTCCCAGGACAGGTACAGCACAGTGTTAGATACAGAGTAAAGCTCCCTCTACACTGTCCCCATCAAACACTCCCGGGACAGGTACAGCACGGGGTTAGATACAGAGTAAAGCTCCCTCTACACTGACCCCATCAACAACTCCCGGGACAGGAACAGCACGGGGTTAGACACAGAGTAAAGCTCCCTCTGCACTGTGCACATCAAACACTCCCAGGACAGGTACAGCACGGGGTTAGATACAGAGTAAAGCTCCCTCTACACTGTCCCCATCACACACTCCCAGGACAGGTATAGCACTGGGGTAGATACAGAGTAAAGCTCCCTCCACACTGTCCCCATCAAACGCTCCCAGGACAGGTACAGCACGGGGTTAGATACAGAGTAAAGCTCCCTCTACACTGCCCCATCAAACACTCCCTGGACATGTACAGCACGGGGCTAGATACAGAGTAAAGTTCCCTCTACACTGCCCCATCAAACACTCCCTGGACAGGTACAGCGCGGGGTTAGATACAGAGTAAAGCTCCCTCCACACTGTCCACATCAAACACTCCCAGGACAGGTACAGCGCGGGGTTAGATACAGAGTAAAGCTCCCTCCACACTGTCCACATCAAACACTCCCAGGACAGGTACAGCACGAAGTTAGATACAGAGTAAAGCTTCCTGTACACTGTCCCCATCAAACACTCCCAGGACAGGTACAGCACGGGATTAGATACAGAGTAAAGCTCCCTCTACACTGTCCCCATCAAACACTCCCAGGACAGATACAGCACGGGGTTAGATACAGAGTAAAGCTCCCACTACACTGTCCCCATCAAACACTCCCAGGACAGGTACAGCACAGGGTTAGATACAAAGTAAAGCTCCCTCTACCCTGTCCCCATCAAACACTCCCAGGACAGATACAGCACGGGGTTAGATACAGAGTAAAGCTCCCTGTACACTGTCCCCATCAAACAGTCCCAGGACAGGTACAGCACGGGGTTAGATACAGAGTAAAGCTCCCTCTACACTGTCCCCATCAAACACTCCCGGGACAGGAACAGCACTGGCTTAGTTACAGAGTAATGCTCCCTCTACACTATCCCCATCAAACACTCCCGGGACAGGTACAGCACGGGGTTAGATTCAGAGTAAAGCTACCTCTACACTATCCCCATCAAACACTCACAGGACAGGTACAGCACGGGGTTAGATACAGAGTAAAGCTCCCACTACACTATCCCCATCAAACACTCCCGGGACAGGTACAGCACGGGGTTAGATACAGAGTAAAGCTCCCTCTACACTGTCCCCATCAAACTCTCCCGGGACAGGTACAGCACGGGGTTAGATACAGAGTAAAGCTCCCTCTACACTATCCACATCAAAGACTCCCGGGACAGGTACAGCACGGGGTTAGATACAGAGTAAATCTCCCTCTACACTATCCCCATCAAACACTCCCAGGACAGGCACAGCACGGGGTTAGATACTGAGTAAAGCTCCCTCTGCACTGTCCCCATCAAACACTCCCAGGACAGGTACAGCACGGGGTTAGATACAGAGTAAAGCTCCCTCTGCACTGTCCCCATCAAACACTCCCAGGACAGGTACAGCACGGGGTTAGATACAGAGTAAAGCTCCCTCTACACTGTCCCCATTAAACACTCCCAGGACAGGTACAGCACGGGGTTAGATACAGAGTAAAACTCCCTCTTCACTGTCTCCATCAAACACTCCCAGGACAGGTACAGTATGGGGTTAGATACAGAGTAAAGCTCCCTCTACACTGTCCCCATCAAACACTCCCAGGACAGGTACAGCACGGGGTTAAATACAGGGTAAAGCTCCCTCTACACTGTCCCCATCAAACACTCCCAGGACAGGTACATCACGGGGTGAGATACAGAGTAAAGCTCCCTCTACGCTGTCCCCATCAAACACTCCCAGGACAGGTACAGCACGGGGTTAGATACAGAGTAAAGCTCCCTCTACACTGTCCCCATCACACTCTCAGGACAGGTACAGCACCGGGTTAGATACAGAATGAAGCTCCCTCTACACTGTCCCCATCAAACACTCCCAGGACAGGTACAGCACGGGGTTCGATACTGAGTAAAGCTCCCTCTACACTATCCCCATCAAACACTCCCAGGACAGGTACAGCACGGTGTTAGATACTGAGTCAAGCTCCCTCTAAACTGTCACCATCAAACACTCCCAGGACAGGGACAGCATAGGGTAAGATACAGAGTAAAGCTCCCACTACACTATCCCATCAAACACTCCCAGGACAGGTACAGCACGGGGCTAGATACTGAGTAAAGCTCCCTCTAAACTGTCCCCATCAAACACTCCCAGGACTGGTACAGCACGGGGTTAGATACAGAATAAAGCTACCTCTACACTGTCCCCATCAAACGCTCCCAGGACAGGTACAGCACTGGGTCAGATACAGAGTAAAGCTCCCTCTACACTGTCCCCATCAAACACTCCCAGGACAGGTACAGCAGGGGGTTAGATACAGAGTAAAGCTCTCTCTACACTGTCCCCATCAAACACTCCCAGGACAAGTACAGCACGGGGTTAGATACAGAGTAAAGCTCCCTCTACACTGTCCCCATCAAACACTCCCAGGACAGGTACAGCACGGGGTTAGATACAGAGTAAAGCTCCCTCTACACTGTCCCCATCAAACACTCCCAGGACAGGTACAGCACAGGGTTAGTTACAGAGTAAAGCTCCCTCTATACTGTCCCCATCAAACACGTGAGGACAGGTACAGCACGGGGTTAGATACAGAGTAAAGCTCCCTCTACACTATCTCCATCAAACACTCCCAGGACAGGTACAGCACGGGGTTAGATACAGAGTAAAGCTCCCTCTACACTGTCCCCATCAAACACTCCCAGGACAGGTACAGCACGGGGTCTAGATACAGAGTAAAGCTCCCTCTACACTGTCCCCATCAAACACTCCCAGGACAGGTACAGCACGGGGTTAGATACAGAGTTAAGCTCCATCCACACTGTCCCCATCAAACACTCCCAGGACAGGTACAGCACAGGGTTAGATACAGAATAAAGCTCCCTCTACACTGTCCCCATCAAACACTCCCAGGACAGGTACAGCACGGGGTTAGATACAGAGTAAAGCTCCCTCTACACTGTCCTCATCAAACACACCCAGGAGAGGTACAGCATGGGGTTAGATACAGAGTAAAGCTCCCTCGACACTGTCCCCATCAAACACACCCAGGACAGATACAGCACGGGGTTAGATACAGAGTAAAGCTCCCTCTACACTGTCCCCATCAAACACTCCCAGGACAGGTACAGCACGGGGTTAGATACAGAGTAAAGCTCCCTTTACACTGCCCCATCAAACACTCCCAGGACAGGTACAGCACGGGGTTAGATACAGAGTAAAGCTCCCTCTACACTGTCCCCATCAAACACTCCCAGGACAGGTACAGCACGGGGTCTAGATACAGAGTAAAGCTCCCTCTTCACTGTCCCCATCAAACACTCCCAGGACAGGTACAGCACGGGGTTAGATACAGAGTAAAGCTCCCTCTACACTATCCACATCAAACACTCCCGGGACAGGTACAGCACGGGGTTAGATACAGAGTAAATCTCCCTCTACACTATCCCCATCAAACACTCCCAGGACAGGTACAGCACGGGGTTAGATACAGAGTAAAGCTCCCTCTGCACTGTCCCCATCAAACACTCCCAGGACAGGTACAGCACGGGGTTAGATACAGAGTAAAGCTCCCTCTACACTGTCCCCGTTAAACACTCCCAGGACAGGTACAGCACGGGGTTAGATACAGAGTAAAACTCCCTCTTCACTGTCTCCATCAAACACTCCCAGGACAGGTACAGTATGGGGTTAGATACAGAGTAAAGCTCCCTCTACACTGTCCCCATCAAACACTCCCAGGACAGGTACAGCACGGGGTTAAATACAGGGTAAAGCTCCCTCTACACTGTCCCCATCAAACACTCCCAGGACAGGTACATCACGGGGTGAGATACAGAGTAAAGCTCCCTCTACGCTGTCCCCATCAAACACTCCCAGGACAGGTACAGCACGGGGTTAGATACAGAGTAAAGCTCCCTCTACACTGTCCCCATCACACTCTCAGGACAGGTACAGCACCGGGTTAGATACAGAATGAAGCTCCCTCTACACTGTCCCCATCAAACACTCCCAGGACAGGTACAGCACGGGGTTCGATACTGAGTAAAGCTCCCTCTACACTATCCCCATCAAACACTCCCAGGACAGGCACAGCACGGTGTTAGATACTGAGTCAAGCTCCCTCTAAACTGTCACCATCAAACACTCCCAGGACAGGGACAGCATAGGGTAAGATACAGAGTAAAGCTCCCACTACACTATCCCATCAAACACTCCCAGGACAGGTACAGCACGGGGCTAGATACTGAGTAAAGCTCCCTCTACACTGTCCCCATCAAACACGTGAGGACAGGTACAGCACAGGGGTTAGATACAGAGTAAAGCTCCCTCTACACTGTCCCCATCAAACACTCCCAGGACAGATACAGCACGGGGTTAGATACAGAGTAAAGCTCCCTCTACACTGTCCCCATCAAACACTCCCAGGACAGGTACAGCACGGGGTTAGATACAGAGTAAAGCTCCCTCTACACTGTCCCCATCAAACACTCCCAGGACAGGTACAGCACGGGGTTAGATACAGAGTAAAGCTCCCTCTACACTGTCCCCATCAAACACTCCCAGGACAGGTACAGCACGGGGTTAGATACAGAGTAAAGCTCCCTCTACACTGTCCCCATCAAACACTCCCAGGACAGGTACAGCACGGGGTCTAGATACAGAGTAAAGCTCCCTCTACACTGTCCCCATCAAACACTCCCAGGACAGGTACAGCACGGGGTTAGATACAGAGTAAAGCTCCATCCACACTGTCCCCATCAAACACTCCCAGGACAGGTACAGCACAGGGTTAGATACAGAATAAAGCTCCCTCTACACTGTCCCCATCAAACACTCCCAGGACAGGTACAGCACGGGGTTAGATACAGAGTAGAGCTCCCTCTACACTGTCCTCATCAAACACACCCAGGAGAGGTACAGCATGGGGTTAGATACAGAGTAAAGCTCCCTCGACACTGTCCCCATCAAACACACCCAGGACAGGTACAGCACGGGGTTAGATACAGAGTAAAGCTCCCTCTACACTGTCCCCATCAAACACTCCCAGGACAGGTACAGCACGGGGTTAGATACAGAGTAATGCTCCCTTTACACTGCCCCATCAAACACTCCCAGGACAGGTACAGCACGGGGTTAGATACAGAGTAAAGCTCCCTCTACACTGTCCCCATCAAACACTCCCAGGACAGGTACAGCACGGGGTCTAGATACAGAGTAAAGCTCCCTCTACACTGTCCCCATCAAACACTCCCAGGACAGGTACAGCACGGGGTTAGATACAGAGTAAAGCTCCCTCTACACTATCCACATCACACACTCCCGGGACAGGTACAGCACGGGGTTAGATACAGAGTAAATCTCCCTCTACACTATCCCCATCAAACACTCCCAGGACAGGTACAGCACGGGGTTAGATACAGAGTAAAGCTCCCTCTGCACTGTCCCCATCAAACACTCCCAGGACAGGTACAGCACGGGGTTAGATACAGAGTAAAGCTCCCTCTACACAGTCCCCATTAAACACTCCCAGGACAGGTACAGCACGGGGTTAGATACAGAGTAAAACTCCCTCTTCACTGTCTCCATCAAACACTCCCAGGACAGGTACAGTATGGGGTTAGATACAGAGTAAAGCTCCCTCTACACTGTCCCCATCAAACACTCCCAGGACAAGTACAGCACGGGGTTAAATACAGAGTAAAGCTCCCTCTACACTGTCCCCATCAAACACTCCCAGGACAGGTACAGCACGGGGTTAGATACAGAGTAAAGCTCCCTCTACACTGTCCCCATCAAACACTCCCAGGACAGGTACAGCACGGGGTTAGATACAGAGTAAAGCTTCCTCTACAGTGTCCCCATCAAACACTCCCAGGACAGGTACAGCACGGGGTTAGATACAGAGTAAAGCTCCCTCTACACTGTCCCCATCAAACACTCCCAGGACAGGTACAGCACGGGGTTAGATACAGAGTAAAGCTCCCTCTACACTGTCCCCATCAAACACTCCCAGGACAGGTACAGCACGGGGTTAGATACAGAGTAAAGCTTCCTCTACAGTGTCCCCATCAAACACTCCCAGGACAGGTACAGCACGGGGTTAGATACAGAGTAAAGCTCCCTCTACACTGTCCCCATCAAACACGTGAGGACAGGTACAGCACAGGGGTTAGATACAGAGTAAAGCTCCCTCTACACTGTCCCCATCAAACACTCCCAGGACAGATACAGCACGGGGTTAGATACAGAGTAAAGCTCCCTCTACACTGTCCCCATCAAACACTCCCAGGACAGGTACAGCACGGGGTTAGATACAGAGTAAAGCTCCCTCTACACTGTCCCCATCAAACACTCCCAGGACAGGTACAGCACGGGGTTAGATACAGAGTAAAGCTCCCTCTACACTGTCCCCATCAAACACTCCCAGGACAGGTACAGCACGGGGTTAGATACAGAGTAAAGCTCCATCCACACTGTCCCCATCAAACACTCCCAGGACAGGTACAGCACAGGGTTAGATACAGAATAAAGCTCCCTCTACACTGTCCCCATCAAACACTCCCAGGACAGGTACAGCACGGGGTTAGATACAGAGTAAAGCTCCCTCTACACAGTCCCCATCAAACACTCCCAGGACAGGTACAGCACGGGGTTAGATACAGAGTAAAGCTCCCTCGACACTGTCCCCATCAAACACTCCCAGGACAGGTACAGCACGGGGTTAGATACAGAGTAAAGCTCCCTCTACACTGTCCTCATCAAACACACCCAGGAGAGGTACAGCATGGGGTTAGATACAGAGTAAAGCTCCCTCGACACTGTCCCCATCAAACACACCCAGGACATGTACAGCACGGGGTTAGATACAGAGTAAAGCTCCCTCTACACTGTCCCCATCAAACACTCCCAGGACAGGTACAGCACGGGGTTAGATACAGAGTAAAGCTCCCTTTACACTGCCCCATCAAACACTCCCAGGACAGGTACAGCACGGGGTTAGATACAGAGTAAAGCTCCATCTACACTGTCCCCATCAAACACTCCCAGGACAGGTACAGCACGGGGTCTAGATACAGAGTAAAGCTCCCTCTACACTGTCCCCATCAAACACTCCCAGGACAGGTACAGCACGGGGTTAGATACAGAGTAAAGCTCCCTCTACACTATCCACATCAAACACTCCCGGGACAGGTACAGCACGGGGTTAGATACAGAGTAAATCTCCCTCTACACTATCCCCATCAAACACTCCCGGGACAGGTACAGCACGGGGTTAGATACAGAGTAAAGCTCCCTCTCCACTGTCCCCATCAAACACTCCCAGGACATGTACAGCACGGGGTTAGATACAGAGTAAATCTCCCTCTACACTATCCCCATCAAACACTCCCAGGACAGGCATAGCACGGGGTTAGATACTGAGTAAAGCTCCCTCTGCACTGTCCCCATCAAACACTCCCAGGACAGGTACAGCACGGGGTTAGATACAGAGTAAAGCTCCCTCTGCACTGTCCCCATCAAACACTCCCAGGACAGGTACAGCACGGGGTTAGATACAGAGTAAAGCTCCCTCTACACTGTCCCCATTAAACACTCCCAGGACAGGTACAGCACGGGGTTAGATACAGAGTAAAACTCCCTCTTCACTGTCTCCATCAAACACTCCCAGGACAGGTACAGTATGGGGTTAGATACAGAGTAAAGCTCCCTCTACACTGTCCCCATCAAACACTCCCAGGACAGGTACAGCACGGGGTTAAATACAGGGTAAAGCTCCCTCTACACTGTCCCCATCAAACACTCCCAGGACAGGTACATCACGGGGTGAGATACAGAGTAAAGCTCCCTCTACGCTGTCCCCATCAAACACTCCCAGGACAGGTACAGCACGGGGTTAGATACAGAGTAAAGCTCCCTCTACACTGTCCCCATCACACTCTCAGGACAGGTACAGCACCGGGTTAGATACAGAATGAAGCTCCCTCTACACTGTCCCCATCAAACACTCCCAGGACAGGTACAGCACGGGCTTCCATACTGAGTAAAGCTCCCTCTACACTATCCCCATCAAACACTCCCAGGACAGGTACAGCACGGTGTTAGATACTGAGTAAAGCTCCCTCTAAACTGTCACCATCAAACACTCCCAGGACAGGGACAGCATGGGGTAAGATACAGAGTAAAGCTCCCACTACACTATCCCATCAAACACTCCCAGGACAGGTACAGCACGGGGCTAGATAATGAGTAAAGCTCCCTCTAAACTGTCCCCATCAAACACTCCCAGGACTGGTACAGCACGGGGTTAGATACAGAATAAAGCTACCTCTACATTGTCCCCATCAAACGCTCCCAGGACAGGTACAGCACGGGGTCAGATACAGAGTAAAGCTCCCTCTACACTGTCCCCATCAAACACTCCCAGGACAGGTACAGCAGGGGGTTAGATACAGAGTAAAGGTCTCTCTACACTGTCCCCATCAAACACTCCCAGGACAAGTACAGCACGGGGTTAGATACAGAGTAAAGCTCCCTCTACACTGTCCCCATCAAACACTCCCAGGACAGGTACAGCACGGGGTTAGATACAGAGTAAAGCTCCCTCTACACTGTCCCCATCAAACACTCCCAGGACAGGTACAGCACGGGGTTAGATACAGAGTAAAGCTTCCTCTACAGTGTCCCCATCAAACACTCCCAGGACAGGTACAGCACGGGGTTAGATACAGAGTAAAGCTCCCTCTACACTGTCCCCATCAAACACGTGAGGACAGGTACAGCACAGGGGTTAGATACAGAGTAAAGCTCCCTCTACACTGTCCCCATCAAACACTCCCAGGACAGATACAGCACGGGGTTAGATACAGAGTAAAGCTCCCTCTACACTGTCCCCATCAAACACTCCCAGGACAGGTACAGCACGGGGTTAGATACAGAGTAAAGCTCCCTCTACACTGTCCCCATCAAACACTCCCAGGACAGGTACAGCACGGGGTTAGATACAGAGTAAAGCTCCCTCTACACTGTCCCCATCAAACACTCCCAGGACAGGTACAGCACGGGGTTAGATACAGAGTAAAGCTCCCTCTACACTGTCCCCATCAAACACTCCCAGGACATGTACAGCACGGGGTCTAGATACAGAGTAAAGCTCCCTCTACACTGTCCCCATCAAACACTCCCAGGACAGGTACAGCACGGGGTTAGATACAGTGTAAAGCTCCATCCACACTGTCCCCATCAAACACTCCCAGGACAGGTACAGCACAGGGTTAGATACAGAATAAAGCTCCCTCTACACTGTCCCCATCAAACACTCCCAGGACAGGTACAGCACGGGGTTAGATACAGAGTAAAGCTCCCTCTACACAGTCCCCATCAAACACTACCAGGACAGGTACAGCACGGGGTTAGATACAGAGTAAAGCTCCCTCGACACTGTCCCCATCAAACACTCCCAGGACAGGTACAGCACGGGGTTAGATACAGAGTAAAGCTCCCTCTACACTGTCCCCATCAAACACACCCAGGACAGGTACAGCACGGGGTTAGATACAGAGTAAAGCTCCCTCTACACTGTCCCCATCAAACACTCCCAGGACAGGTACAGCACGGGGTTAGATACAGAGTAAAGCTCCCTCTACACTCTCTCCATCAAACACTCCCAGGACAGGTACAGCACAGGGTTAGTTACAGAGTAAAGCTCCCTCTACACTGTCCCCATCAAACACGTGAGGACAGGTACAGCACAGGGGTTAGATACAGAGTAAAGCTCCCTCTACACTGTCCCCATCAAACACTCCCAGGACAGATACAGCACGGGGTTAGATACAGAGTAAAGCTCCCTCTACACTGTCCCCATCAAACACTCCCAGGACAGGTACAGCACGGGGTTAGATACAGAGTAAAGCTCCCTCTACACTGTCCCCATCAAACACTCCCAGGACAGGTACAGCACGGGGTTAGATACAGAGTAAAGCTCCCTCTACACTGTCCCCATCAAACACTCCCAGGACAGGTACAGCACGGGGTTAGATACAGAGTAAAGCTCCCTCTACACTGTCCCCATCAAACACTCCCAGGACAGGTACAGCACGGGGTCTAGATACAGAGTAAAGCTCCCTCTACACTGTCCCCATCAAACACTCCCAGGACAGGTACAGCACGGGGTTAGATACAGAGTAAAGCTCCATCCACACTGTCCCCATCAAACACTCCCAGGACAGGTACAGCACAGGGTTAGATACAGAATAAAGCTCCCTCTACACTGTCCCCATCAAACACTCCCAGGACAGGTACAGCACGGGGTTAGATACAGAGTAAAGCTCCCTCTACACAGTCCCCATCAAACACTCCCAGGACAGGTACAGCACGGGGTTAGATACAGAGTAAAGCTCCCTCGACACTGTCCCCATCAAACACTCCCAGGACAGGTACAGCACGGGGTTAGATACAGAGTAAAGCTCCCTCTACACTGTCCTCATCAAACACACCCAGGAGAGGTACAGCATGGGGTTAGATACAGAGTAAAGCTCCCTCGACACTGTCCCCATCAAACACACCCAGGACAGGTACAGCACGGGGTTAGATACAGAGTAAAGCTCCCTCTACACTGTCCCCATCAAACACTCCCAGGACAGGTACAGCACGGGGTTAGATACAGAGTAAAGCTCCCTTTACACTGCCCCATCAAACACTCCCAGGACAGGTACAGCACGGGGTTAGATACAGAGTAAAGCACCCTCTACACTGTCCCCATCAAACACTCCCAGGACAGGTACAGCACGGGGTCTAGATACAGAGTAAAGCTCCCTCTACACTGTCCCCATCAAACACTCCCAGGACAGGTACAGCACGGGGTTAGATACAGAGTAAAGCTCCCTCGACACTATCCACATCAAACACTCCCGGGACAGGTACAGCACGGGGTTAGATACAGTGTAAATCTCCCTCTACACTATCCCCATCAAACACTCCCGGGACAGGTACAGCACGGGGTTAGATACAGAGTAAAGCTCCCTCTCCACTGTCCCCATCAAACACTCCCAGGACATGTACAGCACGGGGTTAGATACAGAGTAAAGCTCCCTCTACACTGTTCCCATCAAACACTCCCGGGACAGGTACAGCACGGGGTTAGATACAGAGTAAAGCTCCCTTAACACTGTCCCCATCAAACTCTCCCAGGACAGGTACAGCACAGTGTTAGATACAGAGTAAAGCTCCCTCTACACTGTCCCCATCAAACACTCCCGGGACAGGTACAGCACGGGGTTAGATACAGAGTAAAGCTCCCTCTACACTGTCCCCATCAGACACTCCCAGGACAGGTACAGCACGGGGTTAGATACAGAGTAAAGCTCCCTCTACACTGACCCCATCAACAACTCCCGGGACAGGAACAGCACGGGGTTAGACACAGAGTAAAGCTCCCTCTGCACTGTGCACATCAAACACTCCCAGGACAGGTACAGCACGGGGTTAGATACAGAGTAAAGCTCCCTCTACACTGTCCCCATCACACACTCCCAGGACAGGTATAGCACTGGGGTAGATACAGAGTAAAGCTCCCTCCACACTGTCCCCATCAAACGCTCCCAGGACAGGTACAGCACGGGGTTAGATACAGAGTAAAGCTCCCTCTACCCTGCCCCATGAAACACTCCCTGGACAGGTACAGCACGGGGCTAGATACAGAGTAAAGTTCCCTCTACACTGCCCCATCAAACACTCCCTGGACAGGTACAGCACGGGGCTAGATACAGAGTAAAGCTCCCTCTACACTGTCCCCATCAAACACTCCCAGGACAGGTACAGCACGGGGTTAAATACAGGGTAAAGCTCCCTCTACACTGTCCCCATCAAACACTCCCAGGACAGGTACATCACGGGGTGAGATACAGAGTAAAGCTCCCTCTACGCTGTCCCCATCAAACACTCCCAGGACAGGTACAGCACGGGGTTAGATACAGAGTAAAGCTCCCTCTACACTGTCCCCATCACACTCTCAGGACAGGTACAGCACCGGGTTAGATACAGAATGAAGCTCCCTCTACACTGTCCCCATCAAACACTCCCAGGACAGGTACAGCACGGGCTTCCATACTGAGTAAAGCTCCCTCTACACTATCCCCATCAAACACTCCCAGGACAGGTACAGCACGGTGTTAGATACTGAGTAAAGCTCCCTCTAAACTGTCACCATCAAACACTCCCAGGACAGGGACAGCATGGGGTAAGATACAGAGTAAAGCTCCCACTACACTATCCCATCAAACACTCCCAGGACAGGTACAGCACGGGGCTAGATAATGAGTAAAGCTCCCTCTAAACTGTCCCCATCAAACACTCCCAGGACTGGTACAGCACGGGGTTAGATACAGAATAAAGCTACCTCTACATTGTCCCCATCAAACGCTCCCAGGACAGGTACAGCACGGGGTCAGATACAGAGTAAAGCTCCCTCTACACTGTCCCCATCAAACACTCCCAGGACAGGTACAGCAGGGGGTTAGATACAGAGTAAAGGTCTCTCTACACTGTCCCCATCAAACACTCCCAGGACAAGTACAGCACGGGGTTAGATACAGAGTAAAGCTCCCTCTACACTGTCCCCATCAAACACTCCCAGGACAGGTACAGCACGGGGTTAGATACAGAGTAAAGCTCCCTCTACACTGTCCCCATCAAACACTCCCAGGACAGGTACAGCACGGGGTTAGATACAGAGTAAAGCTTCCTCTACAGTGTCCCCATCAAACACTCCCAGGACAGGTACAGCACGGGGTTAGATACAGAGTAAAGCTCCCTCTACACTGTCCCCATCAAACACGTGAGGACAGGTACAGCACAGGGGTTAGATACAGAGTAAAGCTCCCTCTACACTGTCCCCATCAAACACTCCCAGGACAGATACAGCACGGGGTTAGATACAGAGTAAAGCTCCCTCTACACTGTCCCCATCAAACACTCCCAGGACAGGTACAGCACGGGGTTAGATACAGAGTAAAGCTCCCTCTACACTGTCCCCATCAAACACTCCCAGGACAGGTACAGCACGGGGTTAGATACAGAGTAAAGCTCCCTCTACACTGTCCCCATCAAACACTCCCAGGACAGGTACAGCACGGGGTTAGATACAGAGTAAAGCTCCCTCTACACTGTCCCCATCAAACACTCCCAGGACATGTACAGCACGGGGTCTAGATACAGAGTAAAGCTCCCTCTACACTGTCCCCATCAAACACTCCCAGGACAGGTACAGCACGGGGTTAGATACAGTGTAAAGCTCCATCCACACTGTCCCCATCAAACACTCCCAGGACAGGTACAGCACAGGGTTAGATACAGAATAAAGCTCCCTCTACACTGTCCCCATCAAACACTCCCAGGACAGGTACAGCACGGGGTTAGATACAGAGTAAAGCTCCCTCTACACAGTCCCCATCAAACACTACCAGGACAGGTACAGCACGGGGTTAGATACAGAGTAAAGCTCCCTCGACACTGTCCCCATCAAACACTCCCAGGACAGGTACAGCACGGGGTTAGATACAGAGTAAAGCTCCCTCTACACTGTCCCCATCAAACACACCCAGGACAGGTACAGCACGGGGTTAGATACAGAGTAAAGCTCCCTCTACACTGTCCCCATCAAACACTCCCAGGACAGGTACAGCACGGGGTTAGATACAGAGTAAAGCTCCCTCTACACTCTCTCCATCAAACACTCCCAGGACAGGTACAGCACAGGGTTAGTTACAGAGTAAAGCTCCCTCTACACTGTCCCCATCAAACACGTGAGGACAGGTACAGCACAGGGGTTAGATACAGAGTAAAGCTCCCTCTACACTGTCCCCATCAAACACTCCCAGGACAGATACAGCACGGGGTTAGATACAGAGTAAAGCTCCCTCTACACTGTCCCCATCAAACACTCCCAGGACAGGTACAGCACGGGGTTAGATACAGAGTAAAGCTCCCTCTACACTGTCCCCATCAAACACTCCCAGGACAGGTACAGCACGGGGTTAGATACAGAGTAAAGCTCCCTCTACACTGTCCCCATCAAACACTCCCAGGACAGGTACAGCACGGGGTTAGATACAGAGTAAAGCTCCCTCTACACTGTCCCCATCAAACACTCCCAGGACAGGTACAGCACGGGGTCTAGATACAGAGTAAAGCTCCCTCTACACTGTCCCCATCAAACACTCCCAGGACAGGTACAGCACGGGGTTAGATACAGAGTAAAGCTCCATCCACACTGTCCCCATCAAACACTCCCAGGACAGGTACAGCACAGGGTTAGATACAGAATAAAGCTCCCTCTACACTGTCCCCATCAAACACTCCCAGGACAGGTACAGCACGGGGTTAGATACAGAGTAAAGCTCCCTCTACACAGTCCCCATCAAACACTCCCAGGACAGGTACAGCACGGGGTTAGATACAGAGTAAAGCTCCCTCGACACTGTCCCCATCAAACACTCCCAGGACAGGTACAGCACGGGGTTAGATACAGAGTAAAGCTCCCTCTACACTGTCCTCATCAAACACACCCAGGAGAGGTACAGCATGGGGTTAGATACAGAGTAAAGCTCCCTCGACACTGTCCCCATCAAACACACCCAGGACAGGTACAGCACGGGGTTAGATACAGAGTAAAGCTCCCTCTACACTGTCCCCATCAAACACTCCCAGGACAGGTACAGCACGGGGTTAGATACAGAGTAAAGCTCCCTTTACACTGCCCCATCAAACACTCCCAGGACAGGTACAGCACGGGGTTAGATACAGAGTAAAGCACCCTCTACACTGTCCCCATCAAACACTCCCAGGACAGGTACAGCACGGGGTCTAGATACAGAGTAAAGCTCCCTCTACACTGTCCCCATCAAACACTCCCAGGACAGGTACAGCACGGGGTTAGATACAGAGTAAAGCTCCCTCGACACTATCCACATCAAACACTCCCGGGACAGGTACAGCACGGGGTTAGATACAGTGTAAATCTCCCTCTACACTATCCCCATCAAACACTCCCGGGACAGGTACAGCACGGGGTTAGATACAGAGTAAAGCTCCCTCTCCACTGTCCCCATCAAACACTCCCAGGACATGTACAGCACGGGGTTAGATACAGAGTAAAGCTCCCTCTACACTGTTCCCATCAAACACTCCCGGGACAGGTACAGCACGGGGTTAGATACAGAGTAAAGCTCCCTTAACACTGTCCCCATCAAACTCTCCCAGGACAGGTACAGCACAGTGTTAGATACAGAGTAAAGCTCCCTCTACACTGTCCCCATCAAACACTCCCGGGACAGGTACAGCACGGGGTTAGATACAGAGTAAAGCTCCCTCTACACTGTCCCCATCAGACACTCCCAGGACAGGTACAGCACGGGGTTAGATACAGAGTAAAGCTCCCTCTACACTGACCCCATCAACAACTCCCGGGACAGGAACAGCACGGGGTTAGACACAGAGTAAAGCTCCCTCTGCACTGTGCACATCAAACACTCCCAGGACAGGTACAGCACGGGGTTAGATACAGAGTAAAGCTCCCTCTACACTGTCCCCATCACACACTCCCAGGACAGGTATAGCACTGGGGTAGATACAGAGTAAAGCTCCCTCCACACTGTCCCCATCAAACGCTCCCAGGACAGGTACAGCACGGGGTTAGATACAGAGTAAAGCTCCCTCTACCCTGCCCCATGAAACACTCCCTGGACAGGTACAGCACGGGGCTAGATACAGAGTAAAGTTCCCTCTACACTGCCCCATCAAACACTCCCTGGACAGGTACAGCACGGGGCTAGATACAGAGTAAAGCTCCCTCTACACTGTCCCCACCAAACACTCCAAGGACAGGTACAGCACGGGGTTCGATACAGAGTAAAGTTCCCTCTACACTGCCCCATCAAACACTCCCAGGACAGGTACAGCGCGGGGTTAGATACAGAGTAAAGCTCCCTCTACACTATCTCCATCAAACACTCCCAGGACAGGTACAGCACGGGGTTAGATACAGAGTAAAGCTCCCTCTACACTATCTCCATCAAACACTCCCAGGACAGGTACAGCACAGGGTTAGTTACAGAGTAAAGCTCCCTCTACACTGTCCCCATCAAACACGTGAGGACAGGTACAGCACAGGGGTTAGATACAGAGTAAAGCTCCCTCTACACTGTCCCCATCAAACACTCCCAGGACAGATACAGCACGGGGTTAGATACAGAGTAAAGCTCCCTCTACACTGTCCCCATCAAACACTCCCAGGACAGGTACAGCACGGGGTAAGATACAGAGTAAAGCTCCCTCTACACTGTCCCCATCAAACACTCCCAGGACAGGTACAGCACGGGGTTAGATACAGAGTAAAGCTCCCTCTACACTGTCCCCATCAAACACTCCCAGGACAGGTACAGCACGGGGTTAGATACAGAGTAAAGCTCCCTCTACACTGTCCCCATCAAACACTCCCAGGACAGGTACAGCACGGGGTTAGATACAGAGTAAAGCTCCATCCACACTGTCCCCATCAAACACTCCCAGGACAGGTACAGCACAGGGTTAGATACAGAATAAAGCTCCCTCTACACTGTCCCCATCAAACACTCCCAGGACAGGTACAGCACGGGGTTAGATACAGAGTAAAGCTCCCTCTACACAGTCCCCATCAAACACCCCCAGGACAGGTACAGCACGGGGTTAGATACAGAGTAAAGCTCCCTCGACACTGTCCCCATCAAACACTCCCAGGACAGGTACAGCACGGGGTTAGATACAGAGTAAAGCTCCCTTTACACTGCCCCATCAAACTCTCCCAGGACAGGTACAGCACGGGGTTAGATACAGAGTAAAGCACCCTCTACACTGTCCCCATCAAACACTCCCAGGACAGGTACAGCACTGGGTCTAGATACAGAGTAAAGCTCCCTCTACACTGTCCCCATCAAACACTCCCAGGACAGGTACAGCACGGGGTTAGATACAGAGTAAAGCTCCCTCTACACTATCCACATCAAACACTCCCGGGACAGGTACAGCACGGGGTTAGATACAGAGTAAATCTCCCTCTACACTATCCCCATCAAACACTCCCGGGACAGGTACAGCACGGGGTTAGATACAGAGTAAAGCTCCCTCTCCACTGTCCCCATCAAACACTCCCAGGACATGTACAGCACGGGGTTAGATACAGAGTAAAGCTCCCTCTACACTGTTCCCATCAAACACTCCCGGGACAGGTACAGCACGGGGTTAGATACAGAGTAAAGCTCCCTCTACACTGTCCCCATCAAACTCTCCCAGGACAGGTACAGCACAGTGTTAGATACAGAGTAAAGCTCCCTCTACACTGTCCCCATCAAACACTCCCGGGACAGGTACAGCACGGGGTTAGATACAGAGTAAAGCTCCCTCTACACTGTCCCCATCAGACACTCCCAGGACAGGTACAGCACGGGGTTAGATACAGAGTAAAGCTCCCTCTACACTGACCCCATCAACAACTCCCGGGACAGGAACAGCACGGGGTTAGACACAGAGTAAAGCTCCCTCTGCACTGTGCACATCAAACACTCCCAGGACAGGTACAGCACGGGGTTAGATACAGAGTAAAGCTCCCTCTACACTGTCCCCATCACACACTCCCAGGACAGGTATAGCACTGGGGTAGATACAGAGTAAAGCTCTCTCCACACTGTCCCCATCAAACGCTCCCAGGACAGGTACAGCACGGGGTTAGATACAGAGTAAAGCTCCCTCTACCCTGCCCCATCAAACACTCCCTGGACAGGTACAGCACGGGGCTAGATACAGAGTAAAGTTCCCTCTACACTGCCCCATCAAACACTCCCTGGACAGGTACAGCACGGGGCGAGATACAGAGTAAAGCTCCCTCTACACTGTCCCCACCAAACACTCCAAGGACAGGTACAGCACGGGGTTCGATACAGAGTAAAGTTCCCTCTACACTGCCCCATCAAACACTCCCAGGACAGGTACAGCGCGGGGTTAGATACAGAGTAAAGCTCCCTCCACACTGTCCTCATCAAACACTCCCAGGACAGGTACAGCACGAAGTTAGATACAGAGTAACGCTTCCTGTACACTGTCCCCATCAAACACTCCCAGGACAGGCACAGCACGGGGTTAGGTACAGAGTAAAGCTTCCTCTACAGTGTCCCCATCAAACACTCCCAGGACAGGCACAGCACGGGGTGAGATACAGAGTAAAGCTCCCTCTGCACTGTCCCCATCAAACACTCCCAGGACAGGTACAGCACGGGGTTAGATACAGAGTAAAGCTCCCTCTGCACTGTCCCCATCAAACACTCCCAGGACAGGTACAGCACGGGGTTAGATACAGAGTAAAGCTCCCTCTACACTGTCCCCATTAAACACTCCCAGGACAAGTACAGCACAGGTTTAGATACAGAGTAAAACTCCCTCTTCACTGTCTCCATCAAACACTCCCAGGACAGGTACAGTATGGGGTTAGATAAAGAGTAAAGCTCCCTCTGCACTGTCCCCATCAAACACTCCCAGGACAGGTACAGCACGGGGTTAGATACAGGGTAAAGCTCCCTCTACACTGTCCCCATCAAACACTCCCAGGACAGGTACAGCACGGAGTTAGATACAGAGTAAAGCTCCCTCTACGCTGTCCCCATCAAACACTCCCAGGACAGGTACAGCACGGGGTTAGATACAGAGTAAAGCTCCCTCTACACTGTCCCCATCACACACTCCCAGGTCAGGTACAGCACGGGGTTAGATACAGAATGATGCTCCCTATACACTGTCCCCATCAAACGCTCCCAGGACAGGTCCAGCACTGGGGTAGATACAGAGTAAAGCTCCCTCCACACTGTCCCCATCAAACGCTCCCAGGACAGGTACAGCACGGGGTTAGATACAGAGTAAAGTTCCCTCTACACTGCCCCATCAAACACTCCCTGGACAGGTACAGCACGGGGCTAGATACAGAGTAAAGCTCCCTCTACACTGTCCCCATCAAACACTCCCTGGACAGGTACAGCGCGGGGTTAGATACAGAGTAAAGCTCCCTCCACACTGTCCTCATCAAACAGTCCCAGGACAGGTACAGCACGGGGTTAGATACAGAGTAAAGCTCCCTCTACACTGTCCCCATCAAACACTCCCGGGACAGGAACAGCACTGGGTTAGTTACAGAGTAATGCTCCCTCTACACTATCCCCATCAAACACTCCCGGGACAGGTACAGCACGGGGTTAGATTCAGAGTAAAGCTACCTCTACACTATCCCCATCAAACACTCACGGGACAGGTACAGCACGGGGTTAGATACAGAGTAAAGCTCCCTCCACACTGTCCTCATCAAACAGTCCCAGGACAGGTACAGCACGGGGTTAGATACAGAGTAAAGCTTCCTCTACAGTGTCCCCATCAAACACTCCCAGGACAGGTACAGCACGGGGTTAGATACAGAGTAAAGCTCCCTCTACACTGTCCCCATCAAACACTCCCAGGACAGGTACAGCACGGGGTTAGATACAGAGTAAAGCTCCCTCTACACTGTCCCCATCAAACACGTGAGGACAGGTACAGCACAGGGGTTAGATACAGAGTAAAGCTCCCTCTACACTGTCCCCATCAAACACTCCCAGGACAGGTACAGCACTGGGATGGATACAGAGTAAAGCTCCCTCGACACTGTCCCCATCAAACACTCCCAGGACAGGTACAGCACGGGGTTAGATACAGAGTAAAACTCCCTCTACACTGTCCCCATCAAACACTCCCAGGACAGGTACAGCAGGGGGTTAGATACAGAGTAAAGCTCCCTCTACACTGTCCCCATCAAATACCCCCAGGACAGGTACAGCACAGGGTTAGATACAGAGTAAAGCTCCCTCTACACTGTCCCCATCAAACCTCCCAGGACAGGTACAGCACGGGGTTAGATACAGAGTAAAGCTCCCTCTACACTGTCCCCATCAAACGCTCCCAGGACAGGTACAGCACGGGGTTAGATACAGAGTAAAGCTCCCTCTACACTGTCCCCATCAAACACTCCCAGGACAGATACAGCACGGGGTTAGATACAGAGTAAAGCTCCCTTTACACTGTCCCCATCAAACACTCCCAGGACATGTACAGCACGGGGTTAGATACAGAGTAAAGCTCCCTCTACACTGTCCCCATCAAACACTCCCAGGACAGGTACTGCACGGGGTTAGATACAGAGTAAAGCTCCCTCTACACTGTCCCCATCAAACACTCCCAGGACAGGTACAGCACGGGGTTAGATACAGAGTAAAGCTCCCTCTACACTATCTCCATCAAACACTCCCAGGACAGGTACAGCACGGGGTTAGATACAGAGTAAAGCTCCCTCTACACTATCTCCATCAAACACTCCCAGGACAGGTACAGCACAGGGTTAGTTACAGAGTAAAGCTCCCTCTACACTGTCCCCATCAAACACGTGAGGACAGGTACAGCACAGGGGTTAGATACAGAGTAAAGCTCCCTCTACACTGTCCCCATCAAACACTCCCAGGACAGATACAGCACGGGGTTAGATACAGAGTAAAGCTCCCTCTACACTGTCCCCATCAAACACTCCCAGGACAGGTACAGCACGGGGTAAGATACAGAGTAAAGCTCCCTCTACACTGTCCCCATCAAACACTCCCAGGACAGGTACAGCACGGGGTTAGATACAGAGTAAAGCTCCCTCTACACTGTCCCCATCAAACACTCCCAGGACAGGTACAGCACGGGGTTAGATACAGAGTAAAGCTCCCTCTACACTGTCCCCATCAAACACTCCCAGGACAGGTACAGCACGGGGTTAGATACAGAGTAAAGCTCCATCCACACTGTCCCCATCAAACACTCCCAGGACAGGTACAGCACAGGGTTAGATACAGAATAAAGCTCCCTCTACACTGTCCCCATCAAACACTCCCAGGACAGGTACAGCACGGGGTTAGATACAGAGTAAAGCTCCCTCTACACAGTCCCCATCAAACACCCCCAGGACAGGTACAGCACGGGGTTAGATACAGAGTAAAGCTCCCTCGACACTGTCCCCATCAAACACTCCCAGGACAGGTACAGCACGGGGTTAGATACAGAGTAAAGCTCCCTTTACACTGCCCCATCAAACTCTCCCAGGACAGGTACAGCACGGGGTTAGATACAGAGTAAAGCACCCTCTACACTGTCCCCATCAAACACTCCCAGGACAGGTACAGCACTGGGTCTAGATACAGAGTAAAGCTCCCTCTACACTGTCCCCATCAAACACTCCCAGGACAGGTACAGCACGGGGTTAGATACAGAGTAAAGCTCCCTCTACACTATCCACATCAAACACTCCCGGGACAGGTACAGCACGGGGTTAGATACAGAGTAAATCTCCCTCTACACTATCCCCATCAAACACTCCCGGGACAGGTACAGCACGGGGTTAGATACAGAGTAAAGCTCCCTCTCCACTGTCCCCATCAAACACTCCCAGGACATGTACAGCACGGGGTTAGATACAGAGTAAAGCTCCCTCTACACTGTTCCCATCAAACACTCCCGGGACAGGTACAGCACGGGGTTAGATACAGAGTAAAGCTCCCTCTACACTGTCCCCATCAAACTCTCCCAGGACAGGTACAGCACAGTGTTAGATACAGAGTAAAGCTCCCTCTACACTGTCCCCATCAAACACTCCCGGGACAGGTACAGCACGGGGTTAGATACAGAGTAAAGCTCCCTCTACACTGTCCCCATCAGACACTCCCAGGACAGGTACAGCACGGGGTTAGATACAGAGTAAAGCTCCCTCTACACTGACCCCATCAACAACTCCCGGGACAGGAACAGCACGGGGTTAGACACAGAGTAAAGCTCCCTCTGCACTGTGCACATCAAACACTCCCAGGACAGGTACAGCACGGGGTTAGATACAGAGTAAAGCTCCCTCTACACTGTCCCCATCACACACTCCCTGGACAGGTACAGCACGGGGCTAGATACAGAGTAAAGTTCCCTCTACACTGCCCCATCAAACACTCCCTGGACAGGTACAGCACGGGGCTAGATACAGAGTAAAGCTCCCTCTACACTGTCCCCACCAAACACTCCAAGGACAGGTACAGCACGGGGTTCGATACAGAGTAAAGTTCCCTCTACACTGCCCCATCAAACACTCCCAGGACAGGTACAGCGCGGGGTTAGATACAGAGTAAAGCTCCCTCCACACTGTCCTCATCAAACACTCCCAGGACAGGTACAGCACGAAGTTAGATACAGAGTAACGCTTCCTGTACACTGTCCCCATCAAACACTCCCAGGACAGGCACAGCACGGGGTTAGGTACAGAGTAAAGCTTCCTCTACAGTGTCCCCATCAAACACTCCCAGGACAGGCACAGCACGGGGTGAGATACAGAGTAAAGCTCCCTCTGCACTGTCCCCATCAAACACTCCCAGGACAGGTACAGCACGGGGTTAGATCCAGAGTAAAGCTCCCTCTGCACTGTCCCCATCAAACACTCCCAGGACAGGTACAGCACGGGGTTAGATACAGAGTAAAGCTCCCTCTACACTGTCCCCATTAAACACTCCCAGGACAGGTACAGAACGGGGTTAGATACAGAGTAAAACTCCCTCTTCACTGTCTCCATCAAACACTCCCAGGACAGGTACAGTATGGGGTTAGATAAAGAGTAAAGCTCCCTCTGCACTGTCCCCATCAAACACTCCCAGGACAGGTACAGCACGGGGTTAGATACAGGGTAAAGCTCCCTCTACACTGTCCCCATCAAACACTCCCAGGACAGGTACAGCACGGAGTTAGATACAGAGTAAAGCTCCCTCTACGCTGTCCCCATCAAACACTCCCAGGACAGGTACAGCACGGGGTTAGATACAGAGTAAAGCTCCCTCTACACTGTCCCCATCACACACTCCCAGGTCAGGTACAGCACGGGGTTAGATACAGAATGATGCTCCCTATACACTGTCCCCATCATACGCTCCCAGGACAGGTCCAGCACTGGGGTAGATACAGAGTAAAGCTCCCTCCACACTGTCCCCATCAAACGCTCCCAGGACAGGTACAGCACGGGGTTAGATACAGAGTAAAGTTCCCTCTACACTGCCCCATCAAACACTCCCTGGACAGGTACAGCACGGGGCTAGATACAGAGTAAAGCTCCCTCTACACTGTCCCCATCAAACACTCCCTGGACAGGTACAGCGCGGGGTTAGATACAGAGTAAAGCTCCCTCCACACTGTCCTCATCAAACAGTCCCAGGACAGGTACAGCACGGGGTTAGATACAGAGTAAAGCTCCCTCTACACTGTCCCCATCAAACACTCCCGGGACAGGAACAGCACTGGGTTAGTTACAGAGTAATGCTCCCTCTACACTATCCCCATCAAACACTCCCGGGACAGGTACAGCACGGGGTTAGATTCAGAGTAAAGCTACCTCTACACTATCCCCATCAAACACTCACGGGACAGGTACAGCACGGGGTTAGATACAGAGTAAAGCTCCCTCCACACTGTCCTCATCAAACAGTCCCAGGACAGGTACAGCACGGGGTTAGATACAGAGTAAAGCTTCCTCTACAGTGTCCCCATCAAACACTCCCAGGACAGGTACAGCACGGGGTTAGATACAGAGTAAAGCTCCCTCTACACTGTCCCCATCAAACACTCCCAGGACAGGTACAGCACGGGGTTAGATACAGAGTAAAGCTCCCTCTACACTGTCCCCATCAAACACGTGAGGACAGGTACAGCACAGGGGTTAGATACAGAGTAAAGCTCCCTCTACACTGTCCCCATCAAACACTCCCAGGACAGGTACAGCACTGGGATGGATACAGAGTAAAGCTCCCTCGACACTGTCCCCATCAAACACTCCCAGGACAGGTACAGCACGGGGTTAGATACAGAGTAAAACTCCCTCTACACTGTCCCCATCAAACACTCCCAGGACAGGTACAGCAGGGGGTTAGATACAGAGTAAAGCTCCCTCTACACTGTCCCCATCAAATACCCCCAGGACAGGTACAGCACAGGGTTAGATACAGAGTAAAGCTCCCTCTACACTGTCCCCATCAAACCTCCCAGGACAGGTACAGCACGGGGTTAGATACAGAGTAAAGCTCCCTCTACACTGTCCCCATCAAACGCTCCCAGGACAGGTACAGCACGGGGTTAGATACAGAGTAAAGCTCCCTCTACACTGTCCCCATCAAACACTCCCAGGACAGATACAGCACGGGGTTAGATACAGAGTAAAGCTCCCTTTACACTGTCCCCATCAAACACTCCCAGGACATGTACAGCACGGGGTTAGATACAGAGTAAAGCTCCCTCTACACTGTCCCCATCAAACACTCCCAGGACAGGTACTGCACGGGGTTAGATACAGAGTAAAGCTCCCTCTACACTGTCCCCATCAAACACTCCCAGGACAGGTACAGCACGGGGTTAGATACAGAGTAAAGCTCCCTCTACACTGTCCCCATCAAACACTCCCGGGACAGGTACAGCACGGGGTTAGATACAGAGTAAAGCTCCCTCTACACTGTCCCCATCAGACACTCCCAGGACAGGTACAGCACGGGGTTAGATACAGAGTAAAGCTCCCTCTACACTGACCCCATCAACAACTCCCGGGACAGGAACAGCACGGGGTTAGACACAGAGTAAAGCTCCCTCTGCACTGTGCACATCAAACACTCCCAGGACAGGTACAGCACGGGGTTAGATACAGAGTAAAGCTCCCTCTACACTGTCCCCATCACACACTCCCAGGACAGGTATAGCACTGGGGTAGATACAGAGTAAAGCTCCCTCCACACTGTCCCCATCAAACACTCCCAGGACAGGTACAGCACGGGGTTAGATACAGAGTAAAGCTCCCTCTACCCTGCCCCATCAAACACTCCCTGGACAGGTACAGCACGGGGCTAGATACAGAGTAAAGCTCCCTCTACACTGTCCCCATCAAACACTCCCAGGACAGGTACAGCACGGGGTCTAGATACAGAGTAAAGCTCCCTCTACACTGTCCCCATCAAACACTCCCAGGACAGGTACAGCACGGGGTTAGATACAGAGTAAAGCTCCATCCACACTGTCCCCATCAAACACTCCCAGGACAGGTACAGCACGGGGTTAGATACAGAGTAAAGCTCCCTCTTCACTGTCCCCATCAAACACTCCCAGGACAGGTACAGCACGGGGTTAGATACAGAGTAAAGCTCCCTCGACACTGTCCCCATCAAACACTCCCAGGACAGGTACAGCACGGGGTTAGATACAGAGTAAAGCTCCCTCTACACTGTCCTCATCAAACACACCCAGGAGAGGTACAGCACGGGGTTAGATACAGAGTAAAGCTCCCTCTACACTGTCCTCATCACACACTCCCAGGACAGGTACAGCACGGGGTTAGATACAGAGTAAAGCTCCCTCTACACTGTCCCCATCAAACACTCCCAGGACAGGTACAGCACGGGGTTAGATACAGAGTAAAGCTCCCTTTACACTGCCCCATCAAACACTCCCAGGACAGGTACAGCACGGGGTTAGATACAGAGTAAAGCTCCCTCTACACTGTCCCCATCAAACACTCCCAGGACAGGTACAGCACGGGGTCTAGATACAGAGTAAAGCTCCCTCTACACTGTCCCCATCAAACACTCCCAGGACAGGTACAGCACGGGGTTAGATACAGAGTAAAGCTCCATCCACACTGTCCCCATCAAACACTCCCAGGACAGGTACAGCACAGGGTTAGATACAGAATAAAGCTCCCTCTACACTGTCCCCATCGAACACTCCCAGGACAGGTACAGCACGGGGTTAGATACAGAGTAAAGCTCCCTCTACACTGTCCCCATCAAACACTCCCAGGACAGGTACAGCACGGGGTTAGATACAGAGTAAAGCTCCCTCTACACTGTCCCATCAAACACTCCCAGGACAGGTACAGCGCGGGGTTAGATGCAGGGTAAAGCTCCCTCTACACTGTCCCATCAAACACTCCCAGGACAGGTACAGCGCGGGGTTAGATACAGAGTAAAGCTCCCTCTACACTGTCCCATCAAACACTCCCAGGACAGGAACAGCACGGGGTTAGATACAGAGTAAAGCTCCCTCTACACTGTCCCATCAAACACTCCCAGGACAGGTACAGCGCGGGGTTAGATGCAGGGTACAGCTCTCTCTCTGGACACTGTTGTGAAGGGTGGATTGAGTATCCTGTTTCGCTAACTGTGCTGAGCAGGGTGCTGAAGGCAGTTTCCAAAGCAGCGTGTTATTGAGAGCGTGTAACGTGTGGATTGACCGTCCGAGGGTCTCCCCATCTCCTTGCACAGAGATGGAGGTTAATTTTGGCCGGTGGCTCACCGAGGCTCTGGGGGCGCAGAGAATCTGTGTCAGCTCACGTCAGGCAGCACGGGTGTTAGTGCCGCTGCCCGGCTGCGCTCGGGATCCGGGTATAATTCAGGCCTTGGACTGTGAATATTTACTTTCTCCACGTGTCTGCGTGGGTTTCCTGTAGTCTGACAGGAGAGTATTTTACAGAGTATTACAGTGGATTCCAATCCTCCTGAAGGTGCTGACTCTCACTGGGGTACAGACTCCCCCTCCTCTCCTGAAGGTGCTGACTCTCACTGGGGCACAGACTCCCCCTCCTCGCCTGAAGTTGCTGACTCTCACTGGGGTACAGGGACCCCTCCTCTCCTGAAGGTGCTGACTCTCACTGGGGTACAGGGACCCCTCCTCTCCTGAAGGTGCTGACTCTCACTGGGGTACAGACTCCCCCTCCTCTCCTGAAGGTGCTGACTCTCACTGGGGTACAGGGTCTCTCCTCCTCTCCTGAAGGTGCTGACTCTCACTGGGGTACAGGGACCCCTCCTCTCCTGAAGGTGCTGACTCTCACTGGGGTACAGACTCTCCCTCCTCTCCTGAAGGTGCTGACTCTCACTGGGGCACAGACTCCCCCTCCTCGCCTGAAGGTGCTGACTCTCACTGGGGTACAGGGTCCCCCTCCTCTCCTGAAGGTGCTGACTCTCACTGGGGTACAGAGTCCCTCCTCTCCTGAAGGTACTGACTCTCACTGGGGTACAGGGTCCCCCTCCTCTCCTGAAGGTGCTGACTCTCACTGGGGTACAGACTCCCCCTCCTCTCCTGAAGGTGCTGACTCTCACTGGGGTACAGAGTCCCTCCTCTCCTGAAGGTGCTGACTCTCACTGGGGCACAGACTCCCCCTCCTCTCCTGACGGTGCTGACTCTCAGTGGGGTACAGACTCCCCCTCCTCTCCTGAAGGTGCTGATTCTCACTGGGGCACATACTCCCCCTCCTCTCCTGAAGGTGCTGACTCTCACTGGGGTACAGACTCCCCTTCCTCTCCTGAAGGTGCTGACTCTCACTGGGGTACAGACTACCCCCTCCTCTCCTGAAGGTGCTGACTCTCACTGGGGTACAGACTCCCCCTCCTCTCCTGAAGGTGCTGACTCTCACTGGGGTACAGACTCCCCTTCCTCTCCTGAAGGTGCTGACTCTCACTGGGGTACAGACTCCCCCTCCTCTCCTGAAGGTGCTGACTCTCACTGGGGTACAGACTCCCCCTCCTCTCCTGAAGGTGCTGACTCTCACTGGGGCACAGACTCCCCCTCCTCTCCTGAAGGTGCTGACTCTCACTGGGGTACAGGATCCCCCTCCTCTCCTGAAGGTGCTGACTCTCACTGGGGTACAGGGTCTCCCTCCTCTCCTGAAGGTGCTGACTCTCAGTGGGGTACAGGATCCCCCTCATCTCCTGAAGGTGCTGCCTCTCACTGGGGCACAGACTCCCCCTCCTCTACTGAAGGTGCTGACTCTCACTGGGGTACAGGGTCTCCCCTCCTCTCCTGAAGGTGCTGACTCACTGGGGTACAGACTCCCTCTCCTCTCCTGAAGGTGCTGATCTCACTGGGGTACAGACTCCCCCTCCTCTCCTGAAGGTGCTGATTCTCACAGGGGTACAGGGTCCCCCTCCTCTCCTGAAGGTGCTGACTCTCACTGGGGTACAGACTCCCCCTCCTCTCCTGAAGGTGCTGACTCACACTGGGGTACAGACTCCCCCTACTCTCCTGAAGGTGCTGACTCTCACTGGGGTACAGACTCCCTCTCCTCTCCTGAAGGTGCTGAATCTCACTGGGGTACAGACTCCCCCTCCTCTCCTGAAGGTGCTGACTCTCACTGGGGTACAGACTCCCCCTACTCTCCTGAAGGTGCTGACTCTCACTGGGGTACAGACTGCCCCTACTCTCCTGAAGGTGATGACTCTCACTGGGGTACAGACGCCCCCTCCTCTCCTGAAGGTGCTGACTCTCACTGGGGTACAGACTCCCCCTCCTCTCCTGAAGGTGCTGACCCTCACTGGGGTACAGACTCCCCCTCCTCTCCTGAAGGTGCTGACTCTCACTGGGGTACAGACTCCCCCTCCTCTCCTGAAAGTGCTGACTCTCACTGGGGTACAGACTCCCCCTACTCTCCTGAAGGTGCTGACTCTCACTGGGGTACAGGGTCCCCCTCCTCTCCTGAAGGGGCTGACTCTCACTGGGGTACAGGGTCCCCCTCCTCTCCTGAAGGGGCTGACTCTCACTGGGGTACAGGGTCCCCCTCCTCTCCTGAAGGTGCTGACTCTCACTGGGGTACAGACTCCCCCTCCTCTCCTGAAGGTGCTGACTCTCACTGGGGTACAGACTCCCCCCTCCTCACCTGAAGGTGCTGACTCTCACTGGGGTACAGGGTCTCCCTCCTCTCCTGAAGGTGCTGACTCTCACTGGGGTACAGACTCCCCCGTCCTCTCCTGAAGGTGCTGACTCTCACTGGGGTACAGACTCCCCCTACTCTCCTGAAGGTGCTGACTCTCACTGGGGCACAGACTCCCCCTCCTCTCCTGAAGGTGCTGTCTCTCACAGGGGTACAGAGTCCCTCCTCTCCTGAAGGTGCTGACTCTCACTGGGGTACAGACTCCCCCTCCTCTCCTGAAGGTGCTGACTCTCACAGGGGTGAATAAACCTATTAAATCTCGTCTGTACATCGGGGTCAGAATGAGGTCCGCGGTATATCCGCGTTTTGCTGTACACAGGAATGTTACACAGTTGCGCCAGACCGCCTGAGAGACTGGTACTGATGTTAAGTTTGGTGCCTTACGACGAACCCCGTCGCGTAGTGTCGACTGGGGGTGGAGGTTGTATTGAGGAGCAGGGGGATATTGTGCATTCAGCGTTCCGAAAATCTCACCTTGGCCTTCTTTCTCCTGCAGGAGGCGACGTCGTGCTGACCGGCCGGAAGGGCAGGGTGTCGGTGATGATCTAAGGGGACCACCCCCTCCCCCCCCACCAGCCAGGTGACGCGAGCAGGAACCGCGTGCAGACCCCCCCCCCCTCCGGCGGCCCCTGGGCCCCCCCCCCGCCCTCGGACAGGATGGGGCGAAAAAAGATTCAGATCACACGCATCCTGGACGAACGTAACCGGCAGGTATTTGATGGGACGGGGGCATTTCGTCCAAATCCTTCCTCTAACCCCCCCCCCCCCCCCCCCCCACGCACCCCCCCCCCCCCCCCCCACTCGCCGTCTATTCTCGCCCTTTGCCGACCACGTCGACTGTTCCCCCACCCCCCCCCCGCCCCGCTAACTCTCGACAATCGGACAAAATGGGCCTGCTCTTCGGCCACGGGGTGCATCGCCGGGGAGCCGGAAGCTGCCCTCGTCGGGCATCCCGCGCGGACCCCCGCCCCCTTCACTGAGGGACGGCCGAACTCGAGTTGAATGGCGGGGGCCAGGCTCGAGGGGGGCCGTCTGCCGCAGTCTCTGCGTCAGGCGGCAAGGTGGGGGCTGCCCCCTCGAGGCCGGCAGCGTCCATTAACTTCCCGTCCGGCGCACGCGTACCACGACGGCAGCAGTGCGGAGAAGCCCGGTGAAGTCTGCATAATCAGGCGGCGCTATTTATAACGCGGCTCGCACGCACACCATGTAGGGCAGCTTTTAATATCGGAAATTGCTAAATCGAGAAGCTTAATTAGGGACTTGTAGCAGCCTCCGTGTAATTAAGACACTTCAGCGGAGTGGAGATGGCAGAGCGTGACTGGGGCTGTGTGGAGGATGGGGAGGAATAGGAGGGAGATTAACCACCCACTGCCTCCTCCACGCTTACCGACACACCTCCACACCACAACCCACAGGTAGACTGCAGGTGTGAGGTTAATATGTCCCCAAACTGTCCCCATCAAACACTCCCAGGACAGGTACAGCACAGGGTTAGATACAGAGTAAAGCTCCCTCTACACTGTCCCCATCAAACACTCCCAGGACAGGTACAGCACGGGGCTAGATACTGAGTAAAGCTCCCTCTACACTGTCCCCCATCAAACACTCCCAGGACAGGTACAGCACGGGGTTCGATACAGAGTAAAGCTCCCTCTACACTGTCCCCATCAAACACTCCCAGGAAAGGTACAGCACGGGGTTAGATACAGAGTAAAGCTCCCTCTACACTGTCCCCATCAAACACTCCCAGGAAAGGTACAGCACGGGGTTAGATACAGAGTAAAGCTCCCTCTACACTGTCTCCATCAAACACTCCCAGGACAGGTACAGCACAGGGTTAGATACAGAGTAAAGCTCCCTCTGCACTGTCCCCATCAAACACTCCCAGGACAGGTACAGCACGGGGTTCGATACAGAGTAAAGCTCCCTCTACACTGTCCCCATCAAACACTCCCAGGACAGGTACAGCACGGGGTTAGATACAGAGTAAAGCTCCCTCTACACTGTCCCCATCAAACACTCCCAGGACAGTCCCAGCACGGGGTTAGATACAGAGTAAAGCTCCCTCTACACTGTCCCCGTCAAACACTCCCAGGACAGGTACAGCACGGGGATAGATACAGAGTAAAGCTCCCTGTACACTGTCCCCATCAAACACTCCCTGGACAGGGACAGCACGGGGTCAGATACAGAGTAAAGCTGCCTCTACACTGTCCCCATCAAACACTCCCAGGACAGGTACAGCATGGGGTTAGATACAGAGTAAAGCACCCTCTACAATCCCCAGTACAATGACCATTGAGAAATGATTTGAAAAGCCTACATGTGAATGTGAGAGGAAAGATGCCTATTCTGTGTTGCTATTATTGACCCTGAGGGTTACTAATTCATACATGGTGTCATCAGCGAATACTGACTAACATACAGACAATCATTGTTACATTGCTCCTTACGGAATCTTTAAGTTTGCTAATTGACTGTCACGTTTGCGATATTGCAGCAGGGACTGTCAATAGTCATTCCAACAGTGATGAGAAAACATGTTGCTCACCCTGAGGTATCATTCTTTTATTATTTCCCCATCCCTTCTGGTTTTATCTCACTCTCTCTCTCTCTCTTTCACTCACTGTCTCTCTCTGTATTTCTCTGTCTGTCTCTCTCTCTCTGTATCTCTCTGCCTCTCTTTCTCTGTCTCTCTCTCTCTCTGTCTCTCTCTGTCTCTCTCTCTCTCTGTATCTCTCTCTGTCTCTCTCTCTGTATCTCTCTGACTCACTTTCTCTGTCTCTCTCTCTCTCTGTCTCTCTCTCTGCCTGTGTCTCCCTCTCTCCCTGTGTCTCCCTCTATCTGTATCTCTCTCTCTTTCTGTCTCTCTCTGTCTTTCTCTCTCCGTCTCTCTCTCTCTCTCTCTCTGTCTCTCTCTCTCCCTCTGTATCTCTCTGTCTCTCTTTCTCACTCTCGCCCTCCCTGTCTCTCTCTCTTTCTCTCTGTATCTCTCTCTGTCTCTCTCTCTGTATATCTCTGACTCTCTCTGTCTCTCTCTCTGTCTCTCACTCTCTCTCTCTGTCTCTTCCTCTCTCTCTCTCTCTGTCTCTCTCTCTGTCTCTCTCTCTCTCTCCCTCTCTCTCTCTCTGTATCTCTCTCCCTCTCTCTGTCTCTCTCTCCCTCCCTCTCTCTCTCTCTCTGTCTCTGTCTCTCTCTCCCTCTCTCTGTCTCTCTCTCTCTGTCTGTCCCTCTCTCTGGCTCTGTCTCTCTCTGTATCTCTCTCCCTCTCTCTCCCTCCCTCTCTCTCTCTCTCTGTCTCTGTCTCTGTCTCTCCCTCTCTCTGTCTCTCTCTCTCTGTCTGTCCCTCTCTCTGGCTCTGTCTCTCTCTCTCCCTCTCACCCTCTCTCTCCCTCTCTCTCTGGCTCTGTCTCTCTCTCTCCCTCCCTCTCTGTCTCTGTCTCTCTCTCCCTCTCTCCATCTCTGTCTGCCACCTCCTCTCTCTCCCCCTCCTCCCTGCCTCCCTGACCCAGGTGACCTTCACCAAGCGGAAGTTTGGCCTGATGAAGAAGGCGTACGAGCTGAGTGTGCTCTGTGACTGCGAGATCGCCCTGATCATCTTTAACCACTCGAACAAGCTCTTCCAGTACGCCAGCACCGACATGGACAAAGTGTTGCTCAAATACACCGAGTATAACGAGCCCCACGAGAGCCGGACCAACGCTGACATCGTGGAGGTTAGCTGCCTGATCTCTGGGTCATTTATGGTAAACGATGGTTCACAGTCTAGGCCGAGGTGCGGTGGCAGAGGTGTGTCTGTGCGCACAGGTCGTCGCAGGTGGCACGCGAGGTGGAGAGGGCGGTTTGTCTGGCTGAGGATCCCCCACAGCGCGGAAGGAGGCCATTCGGCCCATCGAGGGTGCGCCCACCCTCCGAAAGAGCACCCTATTCTTGGCCCACTCCCTCGGTGAAGGCCCGCGGCCGCAGTGAGCGGGAGGACGAGAAAGGGGCGGGTGGCACCGATCTGACACGTGCCGAGACCGAGGGCTGGATTATAATCTGGGAGGGTGTAACCCTGGTTGGAGAGACAGTGATGTATTGTGACTGGAGCTGCGGGGTAGGAGGGAGTGACACTGAACTGTCCTGCGGCCTACGGGATAATGAGGGGGATGATATCCAACTACGACAGGGACAGGAATCAGCATTGACGGCTCACGTCCACACAACACACAAATAACTCCCCACGGTGCTAATTAACCCCGATGGAAGAGCCGCTCCACAGATTGGCCTGCGACAAATCAGATTTATTGGTAAATAGCGTCTCTACAGAGATGATCCGTGGCTGTATCCCAATGGAGCGGAGCCCAGAGAATTGATTCTACCGACTAAATCCCTTCCCGTTCACTCCCATTGTACACAATCCCAATGCATCAAACCCCTTCCCGTTCACTCCCATTGTACACAGTCCCAATGGATCAAACCCCTTCCCGTTCACTCCCATTGTACACAATCCCAATGGACCCAAACCCCTTCCCATTCACTCCCATTGTACACAATCCCAATGGATCAAACCCCTTCCCATTCACTCCCATTGTACACAATCCCAATGGATCAAACCCCTTCCCGTTCACTCCCATTGTACACAATCCCAATGGATCAAACCCCTTCCCGTTCACTCCCATTGTACACAATCCCAATGGATCAGACCCCTTCCCGTTCACTCCCATTGTTCACAATCCCAATGGATCAAACCCCTTCCCGTTCACTCCCATTGTACACAATCCCAATGGATCAAACCCCTTCCCGTTCACTCCCATTGTACACAATCCCAATGGATCAGACCCCTTCCCGTTCACTCCCATTGTACACAATCCCAATGGATCAAACCCCTTCCCGTTCACTCCCATTGTACACAGTCCCAATGGATCAAACCCCTTCCCGTTCACTCCCATTGTACACAATCCCAATGGATCCAAACCCCTTCCCGTTCACTCCCATTGTACACAATCCCAATGGATCAAACCGCTTCCCGTTCACTCCCATTGTACACAGTCCCAATGGATCAAACCCCTTCCCGTTCACTCCCATTGTACACAGTCCCAAAGGATCAAAACACGTCCCGTTCACTCCCATTGTACACAGTCACAATGGATAAAACCCCTTCCCGTTCACTCCCATTGTACACAGTCCCAATGGATCCAAACCCCTTCCCGTTCACTCCCATTGTACACAATCCCAATTGATCAAACCCCTTCCCGTTCACTCCCATTGTACACAGTCCCAATGGATCCAAACTCCTTCCCGTTCACTCCCTGTGTACATAATCCCAATGGACCCAAACCACTTCCCATTCACTCCCATTGGACACAATCCCAATGGATCAAACTCCTTCCCATTCATTCCCATTGTACACAATCCCAATGGACCCAAACCCCTTCCCGTTCACTCCCATTGTACACAATCCCAATGGATCAAACCCCTTCCCCGTTCACTCCCATTGTACACAATCCCAATGGACCCAAACCCCTTCCCGATCACTCCCATTGTACACAATCCCAATGGATCAAACCCCTTCCCCGTTCACTCCCATTGTACACAATCCCAATGGATCAAACCCCTTCCCCGTTCACTCCCATTGTACACAGTCCCAAAGGATCAAAACACGTCCCGTTCACTCCCATTGTACACAATCCCAATGGATCAAACCCCTTCCCGTTCACTCCCACTGTACACAGTCCCAATGGATCCAAACCCCTTCCCGTTCACTCCCATTGTACACAGTCCCAAAGGATCAAAACACGTCCCGTTCACTCCCATTGTACACAATCCCAATGGATCAAACCCCTTCCCGTTCACTCCCACTGTACACAGTCCCAATGGATCCAAACCCCTTCCCGTTCACTCCCATTGTACACAATCCCAATGGATCAAACCCCTTCCCGTTCACTCCCATTGTACACAATCCCAATGGATCCAAACCCCTTCCCGTTCACTCCCATTGTACACAATCCCAATGGATCAAACCGCTTCCCGTTCACTCCCATTGTACACAGTCCCAATGGATCAAACCCCTTCCCGTTCACTCCCATTGTACACAGTCCCAAAGGATCAAAACACGTCCCGTTCACTCCCATTGTACACAATCCCAATGGATCAAACCCCTTCCCGTTCACTCCCATTGTACACAATCCCAATGGATCCAAACCCCTTCCCGTTCACTCCCATTGTACACAATCCCAATGGATCAAACCGCTTCCCGTTCACTCCCATTGTACACAGTCCCAATGGATCAAACCCCTTCCCGTTCACTCCCATTGTACACAGTCCCAAAGGATCAAAACACGTCCCGTTCACTCCCATTGTACACAATCCCAATGGATCAAACCCCTTCCCATTCACTCCCATTGTACACAGTCCCAATGGATCCAAACCCCTTCCCGTTCACTCCCATTGTACACAATCCCAATTGATCAAACCCCTTCCCGTTCACTCCCATTGTACACAGTCCCAATGGATCCAAACTCCTTCCCGTTTACTCCCTGTGTACATAATCCCAATGGACCCAAACCACTTCCCATTCACTCCCATTGGACACAATCCCAATGGATCAAACTCCTTCCCATTCATTCCCATTGTACACAATCCCAATGGACCCAAACCCCTTCCCGTTCACTCCCATTGTACACAATCCCAATGGATCAAACCCCTTCCCCGTTCACTCCCATTGTACACAATCCCAATGGATCAAACCTCTTCCCGTTCACTCCCATTGTACACAATCCCAATGGATCAAACCCCTTCCCGTTCACTCCCATTGTACACAATCACAATGGATCAAACGCCTTCCCGTTCACTCCCCTTGTACACAGTCCCAATGGATCAAACCCCTTCCCGTTCACTCCCATTGTACACAATCCCAATGGATCAAACCCCTTCCCGTTCACTCCCATTGTACACAATCCCAATTGACCCAAACCCCTTCCCGTTCACTCCATTGTGCAAAATCCCAATGGATCAAACCCCTTCCCGTTCACTCCCATTGTACACAATCCCAATGGACCCAAACCCCTTCCCGTTCACTCCCATTGTACACAATCCCAATGGATCAAACCCCTTCCCATTCACTCCCATTGTACACAATCCCAATGGACCCAAACCCCTTCCCGTTCACTCCCATTGTACACAATCCCAATGGATCAATCCCCTTCCCATTCACTCCCATTGTGCACAATCCCAATGGACCCAAACCCCTTCCCGTTCACTCCCATTGTACACAGTCCCAATGGATCAAACCCCTTCCCGTTCACTCCCATTGTACACAGTCCCAATGGACCCAAACCCCTTCCCGTTCACTCCCATTGTACACAGTCCCAATGGATCAAACCCCTTCCCGTTCACTCCCATTGTACACAGTCCCAATGGACCCAAACCCCTTCCCGTTCTCTCCCATTGTACACAGTCCCAATGGATCAAACCCCTTCCCATTCACTCCCATTGTACACAGTCCCAATGGACCCAAACCCCTTCCCGATCTCTCCCATTGTACACAATCCCAATGGACACAAACCCCTTCCTGTTCACTCCCATTGTTAACAATCCCAATGGATCAAACCCCTTCCCATTCATTCCCATTGTACACAATCCCAATGGACCCAAACCCCTTCCGTTTCACTCCCATTGTACACAATCCCAATGGATCAAATCCCTTCCCATTCACTCCCATTGTACACAATCCCAATGGATCCAAACCCCTTCCCGTTCACTCCCATTGTACACAATCCCAATGGATCCAAACCCCTTCCCGTTCACTCCCATTGTACACAATCCCAATGGACCCAGACCCCTTCCCGTTCACTCCCATTGTACACAATCCCAATGGATCCAAACCCCTTCCCATTCACTCCCATTGGACACAATCCCAATGGATCCAAACCCCTTCCCGTTCACTTCCATTGTACACAATCGCAATGGACCTAAACCCCTTCACGTTCACTCCCATTGTATACAATCGCAATGGACCCAAACCCCTTCCCGTTCACTCCCACTGTACACAATCCTAATGGATCAAACCCCTTCCCGTTCACTCCCATTGTACACAATCCCAATGGACCCAAACCCCTTCCCGTTCTCTCCCATTGTACCCAATCCCAATGGACCCAAACCCCTTTCCGTTCACTCCCATTGTCCACAATCCCAATGGACCCAAACCCCTTTCCGTTCATTCCCATTGTGCACAATCCCAATGGATCAAACCCCTTCCCATTCACTCCCATTGTACACAATCCCAATGCATCAAACCTCTTCCCGTTCACTTCCATTGTACACAATCCCAATGGACCCAAACCCCTTCCCGTTCACTCCCATTAGACACAGTCCCAATGGATCAAACCCCTTCCTGTTCACTTCCATTGTACACAATCCCAATGGACCCAAACCCCTTCCCATTCACTCCCATTGCACACAATCCCAATGGATCAAACCCCTTCCCATTCACTCCCATTGTACACAATCCCAATGCATCAAACCCCTTCCCGTTCACTTCCATTGTACACAATCCCAATGGACCCAAACCCCTTCCCGTTCACTCCCATTAGACACAGTCCCAATGGATCAAACCCCTTCCTGTTCACTCCCATTGTACACAATCCCAATGGATCAAACCCCTTCCCGTTCACTCCCATTGTACACAATCCCAATGGACCCAGACCCCTTCCCGTTCACTCCCATTGTACACAATCCCAATGGATCAAACCCCTTCCCAATCACTCCCATTGTACACAATCCCAATGGATCAAACCCCTTCCCGTTCACTCCCATTGTAAACAATCCCAATGGACCCAGACCCCTTCCCGTTCACTCCCATTGTACACAATCCCAATGGACCCAAACCCCTTCCCATTCACACCCATTGTACACAATCCCAATGGACCCAAACCCCTTCCCGTTCATTCCCATTGTCCACAATCCCAATGGATCAAACCCCTTCCCGTTCACTCCCATTGTACACAATCCCAATGTACGCAAACCCCTTGCCGTTCACTCCCTTTGTACACAATCCCAATGGATCAAACCCCTTCCCGTTCACTCCCATTGTACACCATCCCAATGGATCAAACCCCTTCCCGTTCACTCCCATTGTACACAATTCCGATGGATCAATCCCTTCCCATTCACTCCAATTGTGTACAATCCCAATGGATCAAACCCCTTCCCGTTCACTGCCATTGTACACAGTCCCAATGGACCCAAACCCCTTCCCGTTCACTCCCATTGTACTCAATCCCAATGGACCCAAACCCCTTCCCGTTCACTCCCATTGTACACAATCCCAATGGATCAAACCCCTTCCCATTCACTCCCATTGTACACAATCCCAATGGACCCAAACCCCTTTCCGTTTACTCCCATTGTAAACAATCCCAATGGACCCAAACCCCTTCCCGTTCACTCCCTTGCACACAATCCCATTGGACCCAAACCCCTTCCCGTTGACTCCCATTGTACACAATCCCAATGGATCAAAACCCTTCCCGTTCACTCCCATTGTACACAATCCCAATGGATCAAACCCCTTCCCGTTCACTCCCATTGTACACAATCCCAATGGACCCAAACCCCTTCCCGTTCACTCCCATTGTAAACAATCCCAATGGACCCAAACACCTTCCCGTTCACTCCCATTGTACACAATCCCAATGGACCCACACCCCTTCCCGTTCACTCCCATTGTACATAATCCCAATGGACCCAAACCCCTTCCCGTTCACTCCCACTGTACACAATCCCAATGGATCAAACCCCTTTCCGTTCATTCCCATTGTACACAATCCCAATGGATCAAACCCCTTCCCATTCACTCCCATTGTACACAATCCCAATGGATCAAACCCCTTCCCGTTCACTCCCACTGTACACAATCCCAATGGATCAAACCCCTTCCCGTTCACTCCCATTGTACACAATCCCAATGGATCAACCCCCTTCCCGTTCACTCCCACTGTACACAATCCCAATGGGTCAAACCCCTTTCCGTTCATTCCCATTGTACACAATCACAATGGATCCAAACCCCTTCCCGTTCACTCCCATTGTACACAATCCCAATGGATCAAACCCCTTCCCGTTCACTCCCATTGTACACAATCCCAATGGATCAAACCCCATCCCGTTCCCTCCCATTGTACACAATCCCAATGGATCAAATTCCTTCCCGTTCACTCCCATTGTACGCAATCCCAATGGATCAAACCCCTTCCCGTTCGCTCCCATTGTACGCAATCCCAATGGATCAAACCCCTTCCCGTTCACTCCCATTGTACACAATCCCAATGGACCCAGACCCCTTCCCGTTCACTCCCATTGTACACAATCCCAATGGATCAAACCCCTTCCCGTTCACTCGCATTGTCCACAATCCCAATGGATCAAACCCCTTCCCATTCACTCCCAATATGCACAATCCCAATGGACCCAAACCCCTTCCCATTCACTCCCATTGCACACAATCCCAATGGATCAAACCCTTTCCCATTCACTCCCATTGTACACAATCCCAATGGATCAAACCCCTTCCCGTTCACTCCCATTGTACACAATCCCAATGGACCCAAACCCCTTCCCGTTCACTCCCATTGTACACAATCCCAATGGATCAAACCCCTTCCCGTTCACTCCCATTGTACACAATCCCAATGGATCAAACCCCTTCCTGTTCACTCCCATTGTACACAATCCCAATGGGCCCAAACCCCTTCCCCGTTCACTCCCATTGTACACAATCCCAATGGACCCAAACCCCTTCCCATTCACTCCCATTGCACACAATCCCAATGGATCAAACCCCTTCCCGTTCACTCCCATTGTACACAATCCCAATGGATCAAACCCCTTCCTGTTCACTCCCATTGTACACAATCCCAATGGGCCCAAACGCCTTCCCCGTTCACTCCCATTGTACACAATCCCAATGGATCAGACCCCTTCCCGTTCACTCCCATTGCACACAATCCCAATGGATCAAACCCCTTCCCGTTCACTCCCATTGTACACAATCCCAATGGATCAAACCCCTTCTCGTTCACTCCCACTGTACACAATCCCAATGGATCAAACCCCTTCCCGTTCACTCCCATTGTACACAATCCCAATGGATCAAACCCCTTCCCATTCACTCCCTTTCTGAAGAATCCAAGCCTCTGATGCAAGGAGGAATGTGATGAACTAATCTTTACATTCGGACTGTCAGGAGAGGGAATGTGGAGTGGATTCACACCAGTCTCCGACAGTGCGGCACTCCCTCAGTAGTGACCCTCCCACAGTGCGGCGCTCCCTCAGTGCTGACCCTCCGACAGTGCGGCACTCCCTCAGTACTGACCCTCTGACAGTGCAGCACTCCCTCAGTACTGAACCTCTGACAGTGCGGCAGTCCCTCAGTACTGACCCTCCCACAGTGAGGCGCTCCCTCAGTACTGACCCTCTGACAGTGCGGTGCTCCCTCAGTACTGACTCTCTGACAGTGCCGCACTCCCTCTGTCCAGACCCTCTGACAGTGCGGCACTCCCTCAGTACTGACCCTCCGACAATGCGGCACTCCCTCAGTACTTACCCTCCGACAGTGCGGCGCTCCCTCAGTACTGACCCTCTGACAGTGCGGCGCTCCCTCAGTACTGACCCTCCCACAGTGCGGCACTCCCTCAGTACTGACCCTCTGACAGTGTGGCGCTCCCTCAGCACTGACCCTCCGACAGTGCGGCGCTCACTCAGTACTGACCCTCCCACAGTGCGACACTCCCTCAGTACTGACCCTCCCACAGTGCGGCACTCCCTCAGTACTGACCCTCTGACAGTGTGGCGCTCCCTCAGTACTGACCCTCTGACAGTGCGGCGCTCCCTCAGTACTGACCTTCCCACAGTATGGCGCACCCTCAGTACTGACCCTCCCACAGTGCGGCGCTCCCTCAGTACTGACCCTCTGACAGTGCGGCGCTCCCTCAGTACTGACCCTCCCACAGTGCGGCGCTCCCTCAGTACTGACCCTCCCACAGTTCGGCGCTCCCTCAGTACTGACCCTCTGACAGTGCGGCGCTCCCTCAGTACTGACCCTCCCACAGTGCGGCACTCCCTCAGTACTGACCCTCTGATAGTACGGCACTCCCTCAGTACTGACACTCCGACAATGCGGCGCTCCCTCAGTACTGACCCTCCGACAGTGCGGCACTCCCTCAGTACTGACCCTCCCACAGTGCGGCACTCCCTCAGTACTGACCCTCCCACAGTGCGGCACTCCCTCAGTACTGACCCTCTGACAGTGCGGCGCTCCCTCAGTACTGACCCTCCCACAGTATGGCACTCCCTCAGTACTGACCCTTCCACAGTGCGGCGCTCCCTCAGTACTGACCCTCCCACAGTGCGGCGCTCCCTCAGTACTGACCCTCCGACAGTGCGGCACTCCCTCAGTACTGACCCTCCCACAGTGCGGCGCTCCCTCCGCACTGACCCTCCCACAATGCGACGCTCCCTCAGTACTGACCCTCCCACAGTGTGGCACTCCCTCAGTACTTACCCTCCCACAGTGCGGCACTCCCTCAGTACTGACCCTCCCACAGTGCGGCGCTCCATCCGCACTGACCCTTCCACAGTGCGGCGCTCCCTCAGTACTGACCCTCCCACAGTGCGGCACTCCCTCAGTACTGACCCTCTGACAGCGCTGCGTCCCTCAGTACTGACCCTCCCACAGTGCGGCGCTCCCTCCGCACTGACCCTCCCACAGTGCGGCGCTCCCTCAGCACTGACCCTCTGACAGTGCGGCGCTCTCTCTGTACTGATTCTCTGACAGTGCGGCGCTCCCTCAGTACTGACCCTCCCACAGTGCGGCGCTCCCTCAGTACTGACTCTCTGACAGTGCGGCGCTCCCTCAGTACTGACCCTCCCACAGTGCAGCACTCCCTCAGTACTGACCCTCCCACAGTGCGGCACTCCATCAGTACTGACCCTCCCACAGTGCGGCACTCCCTCAGTACTGACTCTCTGACAGTGCGGCGCTCCCTCAGTACTGACCCTCCCACAGTGCGGCGCTCCCTCAGTACTGACCCTCCCACAGTGCGGCACTGCCTCAGTACTGACCCTCCCACAGTGCGGAGCTCCCTCAGTACGGACTCTCTGACAGTGCGGCGCTCCCTCAGTACTGACCCTCCCACAGTGCGGCGCTCCCTCAGTACTGACCCTCCCACAGTGCGGCGCTCCCTCAGTACTGACCCTCGGACAGTGCGGCGCTCCCTCAGTACTGACCCTCCCACAGTGCGGCACTCACTCAGTACTGACTCTCTGACAGTGCGGCATTCCCTCAGTACTGACCCTCCCACAGTGCGGCGCTCCCTCAGCACTGACCCTCTGACAGTGCGGCACTCCCTCAGTACTGACCCTCCCACAGTGCGGCGCTCCCTCAGCACTGACCCTCTGACAGTGCAGCACTCCCGCAGTACTGACCCTCTGACAGTGCGGAGCTCCCTCAGTACTGACCCTCCCACAGTGCGGCTCTCCCTCAGTACTGACCCTCCCGCAGTGCGGCTCTCCCTCAGTACTGACCCTCCCACAGTGCGGCACTCCCTCAGTACTGACCCTCCGACAGTGCGGTACTCCCTCAGTACTGACCCTCTGACAGTGCGGCACTCCCTGAGTACTGACCCTCCGACAGTGCGGCGCTCCCTCAGTACTGACCCTCTGACAGTGCGGCACTCCCTGAGTACTGACCCTCCCACAGTGCGGCACTCCCTCAGTACTGACCCTCTGACAGTGTGGCGCTCCCTCAGTACTGACCCTTCCGCTGTGCGGCTCTCCCTCAGTACTGACCCTCCCAAAGTGCGGCGCTCCCTCAGTACTGACCCTCCCGCAGTGCGACTCTCCCTCAGTACTGACCCTCCCGCAGTGCGGCACTCCCTCAGTACTGACCCTCCCACAGTGCGGCACTCCCTCAGTACTGACCCTCCCACAGTGCGGCACTCCTGCAGTACTGACCCTCCCACAGTGCGGTGCTCCCTCAGTACCGACCCTCTGACAGTGCAGCACTCCCTCAGTACTGACCCTCCCGCAGTGCGGCGCTCCCTCAGTACTGACCCTCTGACAGTGCGGCACTTCCTCAGTACTGACCCTCTGACTGTGCAGCACTCCCTCAGTACTGACCCTCTGACAGTGCGGCACTCCCTCAGTACTGACCCTCCAACAGTGCGGCGCTCCCACAGTACTGACCCTCCCACAGTGCAGCACTCCCTCAGTACTGACCCTCTGACAGTGCGGCACTCCCTCAGTACTGACCCTCTGACAGTGCAGCACTCCCTCAGTACTGACCCTCCCACAGTGCGGTCCTCCCTCAGTACTGACCCTCTGACAGTGCCGCACTCCCTCAGTACTGACCCTCCCACAGTGCGGTGCTCCCTCAGTACTGACCCTCCCACAGTGCGGCACTCCCTCAGTACTGACCCTCTGACAGTGCAGCACTCCCACAGTACTGACCCTCTGACAGTGCGGCGCTCCCTCAGTACTGACCCTCTGACAGTGCGGCGCTCCCTCAGTACTGACCCTCCCACAGTGCGGCGCTCCCCCAGTACTGACCCTCTGACAGTGCGGCGCTCCCTCAGCACTGACCCTCTGATAGTGCGGCACTCCCTCAGTACCGACCCTCCGACAGTGCGGCGCTCCCTCAGTATTGACCCTCCGACAGTACAGCGCTCCCTCAGTACTGACCGTCTGACAGTGCGGCGCTCCCTCAGTACTGACCCTCTGACAGTGCGGCACTCCCTCAGTACTGACCCTCTGACAGTGCGGCACTCCCTCAGCACTGACCCTCCCACAGTGCGGCGCTCCCACAGTACTGACCCTCGGACAGTGCGGCGTCCCTCAGTACTGACCCTCTGACAGTGCGGCACTCCCTCAGTACTGACCCTCTGACAGTGCGGCGTCCCTCAGTACTGACCCGCTGACAGTGCGGCGCTCCCTCAGTACTGACCCTCTGACAGTGCGGCGCTCCCTCAGTACTGACCCTCTGACAGTGCAGCGCTCCATCAGTACTGACCCTCTGACAGTGCGGAGCTCCCTCAGTACTGACCCTCTGACAGTGCGGCGCTCCCTCAGTACTGACCCTCAGACAGTGCGGCACTCCCTCAGCACTGACCTTCCGACAGTGCTGCTCTCCCTCAGTACTGACCCTCCCACAGTGCATTACACCCTTAAGACTGAACCTCTGACATCACTCATGTGCAACTGTACAGAGTCACTGTTTATTCAGCAGGGTGACGGTCACTAACTGTGTAACTGTACAGAGTCACTGTTTATTCAGCAGGGTGAGGATCACTCACTGTGTAACTGTACAGAGTCACTGTTTATTCAGCAGGGTGAGGGTCACTCGCTGTGTAACTGTACAGAGTCACTGTTTATTCAGCAGGGTGAGGATCACTCACTGTGTAACTGTACAGAGTCACTGTTTATTCAGGGTGAGGATCACTCACTGTGTAACTGTACAGAGTCACTGTTTATTCAGCAGGGTGAGGATCACTCACTGTGTTACTGTACAGAGTCACTGTTTATTCAGCAGGTGAGGATCACTCACAGTGTAACTGTACAGAGTCAGTGTTTAATCAGGGTGAGGATCACTCACTGTGTAACTGTACAGAGTCACTGTTTATTCAGCAGGGTGAGGATCACTCACTGTGTAACTGTACAGAGTCACAGTCTTTTCATGGTGAGGATTACTCACTGTGTAACTGTACAGAGTCACTGTTTATTCAGGGTGAGGATCACTCACTGTGTAACTGTACAGAGTCACTGTTTATTCAGGGTGAGGATCACTCACTGTGTAACAGTACAGAGTCACTGTTTATTCCGCAGGGTGAGGATCACTCACTATGTAACTGTACAGAGTCACTGTTTATTCAGCAGGGTGAGGATCACTCACTGTGTAACTGTACAGAGTCACTGTTTATTCAGGGCGAGGATCACTCACTGTGTAAGTGTACAGAGCCACTGTTTATTCAGGGTGAGGGTCACTCACTGTGTAACTGTACAGAGTCACAGTTTATTCAGGGTGAGGATTACTCACTCTGTAACTGTACAGAGTCACTGTTTATTCAGGGTGAGGGTCACTCACTGTGTAACTGTACAGAGTCACTGTTTATTCCGCAGGGTGAGGATCACTCACTATGTAACTGTACAGAGTCACAGTTTATTCAGGGTGAGGATTACTCACTCTGTAACTGTACAGAGTCACTGTTTATTCAGGGTGAGGATCACTCACTGTGTAACTGTACAGAGTCACTGTTTATTCAGGGTGAGGATCACTCACTGTGTAACTGTACAGAGTCACTGTTTATTCAGGGTGAGGATCACTCACTGTGTAACTGTACAGTCACTGTTTATTCAGCAGGGTGAGGATCACTCACTGTGTAACTGTACAGAGTCACTGTTTATTCAGGGTGAGGATCTCTCACTGTGTAACTGTACAGAGTCACTGTTTATTCAGGGTGAGGATCACTCACTGTGTAACTGTACAGAGTCACTGTTTATTCAGGGTGAGGATCACTCACTGTGTAACTGTACAGTCACTGTTTATTCAGCAGGGTGAGGATCACTCACTGTGTAACTGTACAGAGTCACTGTTTATTCAGGGTGAGGATCACTCACTGTGTAACTGTACAGAGTCACTGTTTATTCAGGGTGAGGATCACTCACTGTGTAACTGTACAGAGTCACTGTTTATTCAGGGCGAGGATCACTCTCTGTGTAACTGTACAGAGTCACTGTTTATTCAGCAGGGTGAGGGTCACTCACTGTGTAACTGTACAGAGTCACTGTTTATTCAGGGTGAGGATCACTCACTGTGTAACTGTACAGAGTCACTGTTTATTCAGCAGGGTGAGGATCACTCACTGTGTAACTGTACAGAGTCACTGTTTATTCAGGGTGAGGATCTCTCACTGTGTAACTGTACAGAGTCACTGTTTATTCAGGGTGAGGATCTCTCACTGTGTAACTGTACAGAGTGACTGTTTATTCAGGGTGAGGATCTCTCACTGTGTAACTGTACAGAGTCACTGTTTATTCAGCAGGGTGAGGATCACTCACTGTGTAGCTGTACAGAGTCACTGTTTATTCAGGGTGAGGATCACTCACTGTGTAACTGTACAGAGTCACTGTTTATTCAGCAGGTGAGGATCACTCACAGTGTAACTGTACAGAGTCAGTGTTTATTCAGGGTGAGGATTACTCACTCTGTAACTGTACAGAGTCACTGTTTATTCAGGGTGAGGGTCACTCACTGTGTAACTGTACAGAGTCACTGTTTATTCAGCAGGGTGAGGATCACTCACTGTGTAACTGTACAGAGTCACTGTTTATTCAGGGTGAGGATCACTCACTGTGTAACTGTACAGAGTCACAGTTTATTCAGGGTGAGGATTACTCGCTGTGTAACTGTACAGAGTCACTGTTTATTCAGGGTGAGGATCACTCACTGTGTAACTGTACAGAGTCACTGTTTATTCAGGGTGAGGATCACTCACTGTGTAACTGTACAGAGTCACTGTTTATTCAGCAGGGTGAGGATCACTCACTGTGTTACTGTACAGAGTCACTGTTTATTCAGCAGGTGAGGATCACTCACAGTGTAACTGTACAGAGTCACTGTTTATTCATGGTGAGGATCACTCACTGTGTAACTGTACAGAGTCACTGATTATTCAGGGTGAGGATCACTCACTGTGTAACTGTACAGAGTCACTGTTTATTCAGCAGGGTGAGGGTCACTCACTGTGTAACTGTACAGAGTCACTGTTTATTCAGGGCGAGGATCACTGACTGTGTAACTGTACAGAACCACTGTTTATTCAGGGTGGGGTCACTCACTGTGTAACTGTACAGAGTCACTGTTTATTCAGCAGGGTGAGGATCACTCACTGTGTAACTGTACAGAATCACTGTTTATTCTGGGTGAGGATCACTCACTGTGTAACTGTACAGAGTCACTGTTTATTCAGGGTGAGGATCACTCACTGTGTAACTGTACAATGTCACTGTTTATTCAGGGTGAGGGTCACTCACTGTGTAACTGTACAGAGTCACTGTTTATTCAGGGTGAGGATCACTCATTGTGTAACTGCACAGAGTCACTGTTTATTCAGCAGGGTGAGGGTCACTCACTGTGTAACTGTACAGAGTCACTGTTTATTCAGCAGGGTGAGGATCACTCACTGTGTAACTGTACAGAGTCACTGTTTATTCAGCAGGGTGAGGATCACTCACTGTGTAACTGTACAGAGTCACTGTTTATTCAGCAGGGTGAGGATCACTCACTGTGAAACTGTTCAGAGTCACTGTTTATTCAGGGTGAGGATCACTCACTCTGTAACTGTACAGAGTCACTGTTTATTCAGCAGGGTGAGGATCACTCACTGTGTAACTGTACAGAGTCACTGTTTATTCAGGGTGAGGGTCACTCACTGTGTAACTGTACAGAGTCACTGTTTATTCAGGGTGAGGGTCACTCACTGTGTAACTGTACAGAGTCACTGTTTATTCAGGGTGAGGGTCACTCACTGTGTAACTGTACAGGGTCACTGTTTATTCAGCGTGAGGATCACTCACTGTGTAACTGTACAGAGTCACTGTTTATTCAGCAGGGTGAGGGTCACTCACTGTGTAACTGTACAGAGTCACTGTTTATTCAGGGTGAGGGTCACTCACTGTGTAACTGTACAGAGTCACTGTTTATTCAGGGTGAGGGTCACTCACTGTGTAACTGTACAGAGTCACTGTTTATTCAGCAGGGTGAGGGTCACTCACTGTGTAACTGTACAGAGTCACTGTTTATTCAGGGTGAGGATCACTCACTGTGTAACTGTACAGAGTCACTGTTTATTCAGCAGGTGAGGATCACTCACTGTGTAACTGTACAGAGTCACTGTTTATTCAGGGTGAGGATCACTCACTGTGTAACTGTACAGAGTCACTGTTTATTCAGGGTGAGTGTCACTCACTGTGTAACTGTACAGAGTCACTGTTTATTCAGGGTGAGGGTCACTCACTGTGTAACTGTACAGAGTCACTGTTTATTCAGGGTGAGGATCACTCACTGTGTAACTGTACAGAGTCACTGTTTATTCAGGGTGAGGATCACTCACTGTGTAACTGTACAGAGTCACTGTTTATTCAGCAGGTGAGGATCACTCACTGTGTAACTGTACAGAGTCACTGGTTATTCAGGGTGAGGGTCACTCACTGTGTAACTGTACAGAGTCACTGTTTATTCAGGGTGAGGGTCACTCACTGTGTAACTGTACAGAGTCACTGTTTATTCAGGGTGAGGATCACTTACTGTGTAACTGTACAGTCACTGTTTATTCAGGGTGAGGATCACTCACTGTGTAACTGTACAGAGTCACTGTTTATTCAGGGTGAGGGTCACTCACTGTGTAACTGTACAGAGTCACTGTTTATTCAGGGTGAGGATCACTTACTGTGTAACTGTACAGTCACTGTTTATTCAGGGTGAGGATCACTCACTGTGTAACTGTACAGAGTCACTGATTATTCAGGGTGAGGGTCACTCACTGTGTAACTGTACAGAGTCACTGTTTATTCAGGGTGAGGATCACTCACTGTGTAACTGTACAGAGTCACTGTTTATTCAGCAGGGTGAGGATCACTCACTGTGTAACTGTACAGAGTCACTGTTTATTCAGTAGGTGAGGATCACTCACTGTGTAACTGTACAGAGTCACTGGTTATTCAGGGTGAGGATCACTCACTGTGTAACTGTACAGAGTCACTGTTTATTCAGGGTGAGGGTCACTCACTGTGTAACTGTACAGAGTCACTGTTTATTCAGGGTGAGGATCACTTACTGTGTAACTGTACAGAGTCACTGTTTTTTCAGCAGGGTGAGGATCACTCACTGTGTAACTGTACAGAGTCACTGTTTATTCAGCAGGATGAGGGTCACTCACTGTGTAACTGGACAGAGTCACTGTTTATTCTGCAGGATCAGGGTCACTCACTGTGTAACTGTACAGAGTCACTGTTTATTGAGGGTGAGGATCACTCACTGTGTAACTGTACAGAGTCGCTGTTTATTCAGCAGGGTGAGGATCACTCACTGTGTAACAGTACAGAGTCACTGTTTATTCAGCAAGGTGAGGGTCACTCACTGTGTAACTGTACAGAGTCACTGTTTATTCAGCAGGGTGAGGATCACTCACTATGTAACTGTCCAGAGTCACTGTTTATTCAGCAGGGTGAGGATCACTCACTGTGTAACTGTACAGAATCACTGTTTATTCAGGCTGAGGATCACTCACTGTGTAACTGTACAGAGACACTGTTTATTCAGGGTGAAGATCACTCACTGTGTAACTGTACAGATTGACTGTTTATTCAGGGTGAGGATCACTCACTGTGTAACTGTACAGAGTCACGGTTTATTCAGGGTGAGGATCACTCACTGTACAACTGTACAGAGTCACTGTTTATTCAGGGTGAGGATCACTCACTGTGTAACTGTAAAGTCACTGTTTATTCAGGGTGAGGGTCACTCACTGTGTAACTGTACAGAGTCACTGTTTATTCAGGGTGAGGGTCACTCACTGTGTAACTGTACACAGTCACTGTTTATTCAGAAGGGTGAGGATCACTCACTGTGTAAGTGTTCAGAGTCACTGTTTATTCAGGGTGAGGATCACTCACTGTGTAACTGTACAGAGTCACTGTTTATTCAGGGTGAGTATCACTCACTGTGTAACTGTACAGAGTCAATGTTAATTCAGGGTGAGGATCACTCACTGTGTAACTGTACAGAGTCACTGTTTATTCAGGGTGAGAATCAATCACTGTGTAACTGTACAGAGTCACTGTTTATTCAGGGTGAGGATCACTCACTGTGTAACTGTACAGAGTCACTGCTTATTCAGGGTGAGAATCACTCACTGTGCAACTGTACAGGGTCACTGTTTATTCAGGGTGAGGATCACTCACTGTGTAACTGTACAGAGTCACTGTTTATTCAGGGTGAGGATCACTCACTGTGTAACTGTACAGAGTCACTGTTTATTCAGGGTGCGGATCACTCACTGTAACTGTACAGAGCCACTGTTTATTCAGGGTGGGGTCACTCACTGTATAACTGTACAGAGTCACTGTTTATTCAGCAGGGTGAGGATCACTCACTGTGTAACTGTACAGAGTCACTGTTTATTCAGGGTGAGGATCACTCACTGTGTAACTGTACAGAGTCACTGTTTATTCAGGGTGAGGATCACTCACTGTGTAACTGTACAGTGTCACTGTTTATTCAGGGTGAGGGTCACTCACTGTGTAACTGTACAGAGTCACTGTTTATTCAGGGTGAGGGTCACTCACTGTGTAACTGTACAGAGTCACTGTTTATTCAGGGTGAGGATCACTTACTGTGTAACTGTACAGTCACTGTTTATTCAGGGTGAGGATCACTCACTGTGTAACTGTACAGAGTCACTGTTTATTCAGGGTGAGGGTCACTCACTGTGTAACTGTACAGAGTCACTGTTTATTCAGGGTGAGGATCACTTACTGTGTAACTGTACAGTCACTGTTTATTCAGGGTGAGGATCACTCACTGTGTAACTGTACAGAGTCACTGATTATTCAGGGTGAGGGTCACTCACTGTGTAACTGTACAGAGTCACTGTTTATTCAGGGTGAGGATCACTCACTGTGTAACTGTACAGAGTCACTGTTTATTCAGCAGGGTGAGGATCACTCACTGTGTAACTGTACAGAGTCACTGTTTATTCAGCAGGTGAGGATCACTCACTGTGTAACTGTACAGAGTCACTGTTTATTCAGCAGGGTGAGGATCACTCACTGTGTAACTGTACAGAGTCACTGGTTATTCAGGGTGAGGATCACTCACTGTGTAACTGTACAGAGTCACTGTTTATTCAGGGTGAGGATCACTCACTGTGTAACTGTACAGAGTCACTGTTTATTCAGGGTGAGGGTCACTCACTGTGTAACTGTACAGAGTCACTGTTTATTCAGGGTGAGGATCACTTACTGTGTAACTGTACAGAGTCACTGTTTTTTCAGCAGGGTGAGGATCACTCACTGTGTAACTGTACAGAGTCACTGTTTATTCAGCAGGATGAGGGTCACTCACTGTGTAACTGGACAGAGTCACTGTTTATTCTGCAGGATCAGGGTCACTCACTGTGTAACTGTACATCGTCACTGTTTATTGAGGGTGAGGATCACTCACTGTGTAACTGTACAGAGTCGCTGTTTATTCAGGGTGAGAATCACTCACTGTGTAACTGTACAGAGTCGCTGTTTATTCAGCAGGGTGAGGATCACTCACTGTGTAACAGTACAGAGTCACTGTTTATTCAGCAAGGTGAGGGTCACTCACTGTGTAACTGTACAGAGTCACTGTTTATTCAGCAGGGTGAGGATCACTCACTGTGTAACTGTCCAGAGTCACTGTTTATTCAGCAGGGTGAGGATCACTCACTGTGTAACTGTACAGAATCACTGTTTATTCAGGCTGAGGATCACTCACTGTGTAACTGTACAGAGACACTGTTTATTCAGGGTGAAGATCACTCACTGTGTAACTGTACAGATTGACTGTTTATTCAGGGTGAGGATCACTCACTGTGTAACTGTACAGAGTCACGGTTTATTCAGGGTGAGGATCACTCACTGTGCAACTGTACAGAGTCACTGTGTATTCAGGGTGAGGATCACTCACTGTGTAACTGTAAAGTCACTGTTTATTCAGGGTGAGGGTCACTCACTGTGTAACTGTACAGAGTCACTGTTTATTCAGGGTGAGGGTCACTCACTGTGTAACTGTACACAGTCACTGTTTATTCAGAAGGGTGAGGATCACTCACTGTGTAAGTGTTCAGAGTCACTGTTTATTCAGGGTGAGGATCACTCACTGTGTAACTGTACAGAGTCACTGTTTATTCAGGGTGAGTATCACTCACTGTGTAACTGTACAGAGTCAATGTTAATTCAGGGTGAGGATCACTCACTGTGTAACTGTACAGAGTCACTGTTTATTCAGGGTGAGAATCAATCACTGTGTAACTGTACAGAGTCACTGTTTATTCAGGGTGAGGATCACTCACTGTGTAACTGTACAGAGTCACTGCTTATTCAGGGTGAGAATCACTCACTGTGCAACTGTACAGGGTCACTGTTTATTCAGGGTGAGGATTACTCACTGTGTAACTGTACAGAGTCACTGTTTATTCAGGGTGAGGATCACTCACTGTGTAACTGTACAGAGTCACTGTTTATTCAGGGTGAGGATCACTCACTGTGTAACTGTACAGAGTCACTGTTTATTCAGCAGGGTGAGGATCACTCACTGTGTAACTGTACAGAGTCACTGTTTATTCAGGGTGTGAATCACTCACTGTGTAACTGTACAGAGTCACTGTTTATTCAGGGTGAGGATCACTCACTGTGTAACTGTACAGAGTCACTGTTTATTCAGGGTGAGGATCACTCACTGTGTAACTGTACAGAGTCACTGTTTATTCAGGGTGCGGATCACTCACTGTAACTGTACAGAGCCACTGTTTATTCAGGGTGGGGTCACTCACTGTATAACTGTACAGAGTCACTGTTTATTCAGCAGGGTGAGGATCACTCACTGTGTAACTGTACAGAGTCACTGTTTATTCAGGGTGAGGATCACTCACTGTGTAACTGTACAGAGTCACTGTTTATTCAGGGTGAGGATCACTCACTATGTAGCTGTACAGTGTCACTGTTTATTCAGGGTGAGGATCACTCACTGTGTAACTGTACAGAGTCACTGTTTATTCAGCAGGGTGAGGGTCACTCACTGTGTAACTGTACAGAGTCACTGTTTATTCAGGGCGAGGATCACTGACTGTGTAACTGTACAGAGCCACTGTTTATTCAGGGTGGGGTCACTCACTGTGTAACTGTACAGAGTCACTGTTTATTCAGCAGGGTGAGGATCACTCACTGTGTAACTGTACAGAATCACTGTTTATTCTGGGTGAGGATCACTCACTGTGTAACTGTACAGAGTCACTGTTTATTCAGGGTGAGGATCACTCACTGTGTAACTGTACAGTGTCACTGTTTATTCAGAGTGAGGGTCACTCACTGTGTAACTGTACAGAGTCACTGTTTATTCAGCAGGGTGAGGATCACTCATTGTGTAACTGCACAGAGTCACTGTTTATTCAGCAGGGTGAGGGTCACTCACTGTGTAACTGTACAGAGTCACTGTTTATTCAGCAGGGTGAGGATCACTCACTATGTAACTGTACAGAGTCACTGTTTATTCAGCAGGGTGAGGATCACTCACTGTGTAACTGTACAGCGTCACTGTTTATTCAGCAGGGTGAGGATCACTCACTGTGAAACTGTTCAGAGTCACTGTTTATTCAGGGTGAGGATCACTCACTCTGTAACTGTACAGAGTCAATGTTTATTCAGCAGGGTGAGGATCACTCACTGTGTAACTGTACAGAGTCACTGTTTATTCAGGGTGAGGGTCACTCACTGTGTAACTGTACAGAGTCACTGTTTATTCAGGGTGAGGGTCACTCACTGTGTAACTGTACAGAGTCACTGTTTATTCAGGGTGAGGGTCACTCACTGTGTAACTGTACAGGGTCACTGTTTATTCAGCGTGAGGATCACTCACTGTGTAACTGTACAGAGTCACTGTTTATTCAGCAGGGTGAGGGTCACTCACTGTGTAACTGTACAGAGTCACTGTTTATTCAGGGTGAGGGTCACTCACTGTGTAACTGTACAGAGTCACTGTTTATTCAGGGTGAGGGTCACTCACTGTGTAACTGTACAGAGTCACTGTTTATTCAGCAGGGTGAGGGTCACTCACTGTGTAACTGTACAGAGTCACTGTTTATTCAGGGTGAGGATCACTCACTGTTTAACTGTACAGAGTCACTGTTTATTCAGCAGGTGAGGATCACTCACTGTGTAACTGTACAGAGTCACTGTTTATTCAGGGTGAGGATCACTCACTGTGTAACTGTACAGAGTCACTGTTTATTCAGGGTGAGTGTCACTCACTGTGTAACTGTACAGAGTCACTGTTTATTCAGGGTGAGGGTCACTCACTGTGTAACTGTACAGAGTCACTGTTTATTCAGGGTGAGGATCACTCACTGTGTAACTGTACAGAGTCACTGTTTATTCAGGGTGAGGATCACTCACTGTGTAACTGTACAGAGTCACTGTTTATTCAGCAGGTGAGGATCACTCACTGTGTAACTGTACAGAGTCACTGGTTATTCAGGGTGAGGGTCACTCACTGTGTAACTGTACAGAGTCACTGTTTATTCAGGGTGAGGGTCACTCACTGTGTAACTGTACAGAGTCACTGTTTATTCAGGGTGAGGATCACTTACTGTGTAACTGTACAGAGTCACTGTTTATTCAGCAGGATGAGGGTCACTCACTGTGTAACTGGACAGAGTCACTGTTTATTCTGCAGGATCAGGGTCACTCACTGTGTAACTGGACAGAGTCACTGTTTATTGAGGGTGAGGATCACTCACTGTGTAACTGTACAGAGTCGCTGTTTATTCAGCAGGGTGAGGATCACTCACTGTGTAACAGTACAGAGTCACTGTTTATTCAGCAAGGTGAGGGTCACTCACTGTGTAACTGTACAGAGTCACTGTTTATTCAGCAGGGTGAGGATCACTCACTATGTAACTGTCCAGAGTCACTGTTTATTCAGCAGGGTGAGGATCACTCACTGTGTAACTGTACAGAATCACTGTTTATTCAGGCTGAGGATCACTCACTGTGAAACTGTACAGAGACACTGTTTATTCAGGGTGAAGATCACTCACTGTGTAACTGTACAGATTGACTGTTTATTCAGGGTGAGGATCACTCACTGTGTAACTGTACAGAGTCACGGTTTATTCAGGGTGAGGATCACTCACTGTGCAACTGTACAGAGTCACTGTTTATTCAGCAGGGTGAGGATCACTCACTGTGTAACTGTACAGAGTCACTGTTTATTCAGGGTGTGAATCACTCACTGTGTAACTGTACAGAGTCACTGTTTATTCAGGGTGAGGATCACTCACTGTGTAACTGTACAGAGTCACTGTTTATTCAGGGTGAGGATCACTCACTGTGTAACTGTACAGAGTCACTGTTTATTCAGGGTGAGGATCACTCACTGTGTAACTGTACAGAGTCACTGTTTATTCAGGGTGAGGATCACTCACTGTGTAACTGTACAGTGTCACTGTTTATTCAGGGTGAGGATCACTCACTGTGTAACTGTACAGAGTCACTGTTTATTCAGCAGGGTGAGGGTCACTCACTGTGTAACTGTACAGAGTCACTGTTTATTCAGGGCGAGGATCACTGACTGTGTAACTGTACAGAGCCACTGTTTATTCAGGGTGGGGTCACTCACTGTGTAACTGTACAGAGTCACTGTTTATTCAGCAGGGTGAGGATCACTCACTGTGTAACTGTACAGAATCACTGTTTATTCTGGGTGAGGATCACTCACTGTGTAACTGTACAGAGTCACTGTTTATTCAGGGTGAGGATCACTCACTGTGTTACTGTACAGTGTCACTGTTTATTCAGGGTGAGGGTCACTCACTGTGTAACTGTACAGAGTCACTGTTTATTCAGCAGGGTGAGGATCACTCATTGTGTAACTGCACAGAGTCACTGTTTATTCAGCAGGGTGAGGGTCACTCACTGTGTAACTGTACAGAGTCACTGTTTATTCAGCAGGGTGAGGATCACTCACTGTGTAACTGTACAGAGTCACTGTTTATTCAGCAGGGTGAGGATCACTCACTGTGTAACTGTACAGAGTCACTGTTTATTCAGCAGGTTGAGGATCACTCACTGTGAAACTGTTCAGAGTCACTGTTTATTCAGGGTGAGGATCACTCACTCTGTAACTGTACAGAGTCACTGTTTATTCAGCAGGGTGAGGATCACTCACTGTGTAACTGTACAGAGTCACTGTTTATTCAGGGTGAGGGTCACTCACTGTGTAACTGTACAGAGTCACTGTTTATTCAGGGTGAGGGTCACTCACTGTGTAACTGTACAGAGTCACTGTTTATTCAGGGTGAGGGTCACTCACTGTGTAACTGTACAGGGTCACTGTTTATTCAGCGTGAGGATCACTCACTGTGTAACTGTACAGAGTCACTGTTTATTCAGCAGGGTGAGGGTCACTCACTGTGTAACTGTACAGAGTCACTGTTTATTCAGGGTGAGGGTCACTCACTGTGTAACTGTACAGAGTCACTGTTTATTCAGGGTGAGGGTCACTCACTGTGTAACTGTACAGAGTCACTGTTTATTCAGCAGGGTGAGGGTCACTCACTGTGTAACTGTACAGAGTCACTGTTTATTCAGGGTGAGGATCACTCACTGTGTAACTGTACAGAGTCACTGTTTATTCAGCAGGTGAGGATCACTCACTGTGTAACTGTACAGAGTCACTGTTTATTCAGGGTGAGGATCACTCACTGTGTAACTGTACAGAGTCACTGTTTATTCAGGGTGAGTGTCACTCACTGTGTAACTGTACAGAGTCACTGTTTATTCAGGGTGAGGGTCACTCACTGTGTAACTGTACAGAGTCACTGTTTATTCAGGGTGAGGATCACTCACTGTGTAACTGTACAGAGTCACTGTTTATTCAGGGTGAGGATCACTCACTGTGTAACTGTACAGAGTCACTGTTTATTCAGCAGGTGAGGATCACTCACTGTGTAACTGTACAGAGTCACTGTTTATTCAGCAGGTGAGAATCACTCGCTGTGTAACTGTACAGAGTCACTGTTTATTCAGGGTGAGGATCACTCACTGTGTAACTGTACAGAGTCACTGTTTATTCAGGGTGAGGGTCACTCACTGTGTAACTGTACAGAGTCACTGTTTATTCAGGGTGAGGATCACTTACTGTGTAACTGTACAGTCACTGTTTATTCAGGGTGAGGATCACTCACTGTGTAACTGTACAGAGTCACTGTTTATTCAGGGTGAGGGTCACTCACTGTGTAACTGTACAGAGTCACTGTTTATTCAGGGTGAGGATCACTTACTGTGTAACTGTACAGTCACTGTTTATTCAGGGTGAGGATCACTCACTGTGTAACTGTACAGAGTCACTGATTATTCAGGGTGAGGGTCACTCACTGTGTAACTGTACAGAGTCACTGGTTATTCAGGGTGAGGATCACTCACTGTGTAACTGTACAGAGTCACTGTTTATTCAGGGTGAGGGTCACTCACTGTGTAACTGTACAGAGTCACTGTTTATTCAGGGTGAGGATCACTTACTGTGTAACTGTACAGAGTCACTGTTTTTTCAGCAGGGTGAGGATCACTCACTGTGTAACTGTACAGAGTCACTGTTTATTCAGCAGGATGAGGGTCACTCACTGTGTAACTGTACAGAGTCACTGTTTATTGAGGGTGAGGATCACTCACTGTGTAACTGTACAGAGTCACTGTTTATTCAGCAGGGTGAGGATCACTCACTGTGTAACTGTACAGAATCACTGTTTATTCAGGCTGAGGATCACTCACTGTGTAACTGTACAGAGACACTGTTTATTCAGGGTGAAGATCACTCACTGTGTAACTGTACAGATTGACTGTTTATTCAGGGTGAGGATCACTCACTGTGTAACTGTACAGAGTCACGGTTTATTCAGGGTGAGGATCACTCACTGTGCAACTGTACAGAGTCACTGTTTATTCAGGGTGAGGATCACTCACTGTGTAACTGTAAAGTCACTGTTTATTCAGGGTGAGGGTCACTCACTGTGTAACTGTACAGAGTCACTGTTTATTCAGGGTGAGGGTCACACACTGTGTAACTGTACACAGTCACTGTTTATTCAGAAGGGTGAGGATCACTCACTGTGTAAGTGTTCAGAGTCACTGTTTATTCAGGGTGAGGATCACTCACTGTGTAACTGTACAGAGTCACTGTCTATTCAGGGTGAGGATCACTCACTGTGTAACTGTACAGAGTCACTGTTTATTCAGGGTGAGGATCACTCACTGTGTAACTGTACAGAGTCACTGCTTATTCAGGGTGAGAATCACTCACTGTGCAACTGTACAGAGTCACTGTTTATTCAGGGTGAGGATCACTCACTGTGTAACTGTACAGAGTCACTGTTTATTCAGGGTGAGGATCACTCACTGTGTAACTGTACAGAGTCACTGTTTATTCAGGGTGAGGGTCACTCACTGTGTAACTGTACAGAGTCACTGTTTATTCAGCGTGAGGATCACTCACTGTGTAACTGTACAGAGTCACTGTTTATTCAGCAGGGTGAGGATCACTCACTGTGTAACTGTACAGAGTCACTGTTTATTCAGGGTGAGAATCACTCACTGTGTAACTGTACAGAGTCACTGTTTATTCAGGGTGAGGATCACTCACTGTGTAACTGTACAGAGTCACTGATTATTCAGGGTGAGGATCACTCACTGAGTAACTGTACAGTGTCACTGTTTATTCAGGGTGAGGATCACTCACTGTGTAACTGTACAGAGTCACTGTTTATTCAGCAGGGTGAGGGTCACACACTGTGTAACTGTACAGAGTCACTGTTTATTCAGGGTGAGGATCACTCACTGTGTAACTGTACAGAGTCACTGTTTATTCAGGGTGAGGATCACTCACTGTGTAACTGTAGAGAGTCACTGTTTATTCAGGGTGTGAATCACTCACTGTGTAACTGTACAGAGTCACTGTTTATTCAGGGTGAGGATCACTCACTGTGTAACTGTACAGAGTCACTGTTTATTCAGGGTGAGGATCACTCACTGTGTAACTGTACAGACTCACTGTTTATTCAGGGTGAGGATCACTCACTGTGTAACTACACAGAGTCACTGTTTATTCAGGGTGTGGATCACTCACTGTGTAACTGTACAGAGTCACTGTTTATTCAGGGTGAGGATCATTCACTGTGTAACTGTACAGACTCACTGTTTATTCAGGGTGAGGATCACTCACTGTGTAACTGCACAGAGTCACTTTTTATTCAGGGTGAGGATCACTCACTGTGTAACTGTACAGAGTCACTGTTTATTCAGCAGGGTGAGGATCACTCACTGTGTAACTGTACAGAGTCACTGTTTATTCAGCAGGGTGAGTATCACTCACTGTGTAACTGTTCAGAGTCACTGTTTATTCAGGGCGAGGATCACTCACTGTGTAACTGTACAGGGTCACTGTTTATTCAGCAGATTGAGGATCACTCACTGTGTAACTGTACAGAGTGACTGTTTATGCAGGGTGAGGATCACTCACTGTGTAACTGTACAGAGTCACTGTTTATTCAGCAGGGTGAGGATCACTCACTGTGTAACTGTTCAGAGTCACTGTTTATTCAGCAGGGTGAGGATCACTCACTGTGTAACTGTACAGAGTCACTGTTTATTCAGGGTGAGGATCACTCACTGTGTAACTGTAAAGAGTCACTGTTTATTCAGCAGGGTGAGGGTCACTCACTGTGTAACTGTACAGAGTCACTGTTTATTCAGGGTGAGGATCACTCACTGTGTAACTGTACAGAGTCACTGTTTATTCAGGGTGAGGATCACTCACTGTGTAACTGTACAGAGTCACTGTTTATTCAGCAGGGTGAGGATCACTCACAGTGTAACTGTACAGAGTCACTGTTTATTCAGCAGGGTGAGTATCACTCACTGTGTAACTGTTCAGAGTCACTGTTTATTCAGGGCGAGGATCACTCATTGTGTAACTGTACAGAGTCACTATTTATTAAGGGTGAGGATCTCTCACTGTGTAACTGTACAGAGTGACTGTTTATTCAGGGTGAGGATCACTCACTGTGTATCTGTACAGAGTCACTATTTATTCAGGGTGAGGGTCACTCTCTGTGTAACTGTACAGAGTCACTGTTTATTCAGCAGGGTGAGGATCACTCACTGTGTAACTGTACAGAGTCACTGTTTATTCAGCAGGGTGAGGATCACTCACTGTGTAACTGTTCAGAGTCACTGTTTATTCAGCAGGGTGAGGATCACTCACTGTGTAACTGTAAAGAGTCACTGTTTATTCAGCAGGGTGAGGGTCACTCACTGTGTAACTGTACAGAGTCACTGTTTATTCAGGGTGAGGATCACTCACTCTGTAACTGTACAGAGTCACTGTTTATTCAGGGTGAGGATCACTCACTGTGTGACTGTACAGAGTCACTGTTTATTCAGGGTGAAGATCGCTCACTGTGTAACTGTACAGAGTCACTGTTAATTCAGGGTGAGGATCACTCACTGTGTAACTGTACAGAGTCACTGTTTGTTCAGGGTGAGGATTACTCACTGTGTAACAGTGCAGAGTCACTGTTTATTCAGCAGTGTGAGGATCACTCACTGTGTAACTGTACAGAGTCACTGTTTATTCAGCAGGGTGAGGATCACTCACTGTGTAACTGTACAGAGTCACTGTTTATTCAGCAGGGTGAGGATCACTGTGTAACTGTACAGAGTCACTGTTTATTCAGCAGGGTGAGGATCACTCACTGTGTAACTGTACAGAGACACTGTTTATTCAGCAGGGTGAGCGTCACTCACTGTGTAACTGTACAGAGTCACTGTTTATTCAGCAGGGTGAGGATCACTGTGTAACTGTACAGAGTCACTGTTTATTCAGGGTGAGGGTCACTCACTGTGTAACTGTACAGAGTCACTGTTTATTCAGGGTGAGGATCACTCACTGTGTAACTGTACAGAGTCACTGTTTATTCAGCAGGGTGAGGGTCACTCACTGTGTAACTGTACAGAGTCACTGTTTATTCAGCAGAGTGAGGATCACTCACTGTGTAACTGTACAGAGTCACTGTTTATTCAGGGCGAGGATCACTCACTGTGTAACAGTGCAGAGTCACTGTTTATTCAGCAGTGTGAGGATCACTCACTGTGTTACTGTACAGAGACACTGTTTATTCAGCAGGGTGAGCATCACTCACTGTGTAACTGTACAGAGTCACTGTGTATTCAGCAGGGTGAGGATCACTCACTGTGTTACTGTACAGAGACACTGTTTATTCAGCAGGGTGAGCATCACTCACTGTGTTACTGTACAGAGACACTGTTTATTCAGCAGGTTGAGCATCACTCACTGTGTAACTGTACAGAGTCACTGTTTATTCAGCAGAGTGAGGATCACTCACTGTGTAACTGTACAGAGTCACTGTTTATTCAGGGTGAGGATCACTCACTGTGTAACTGTACAGAGTCACTGTTTATTCAGGGTGAGGATCACTCACTGTGTAACTGTACAGAGTGACTGTTTATTCAGGGTGAGGATCACTCACTGTGTAACTGTACAGAGTCACTGTTCATTCAGCAGGGTGAGGATCACTCACTGTGTAACTGTACAGAGTCACTGTTTATTCAGGGTGAGGATCACTCACTGTGTAACTGTACAGAGTGACTTTATTCAGGGTGAGGATCACTCACTGTGTAACTGTACAGAGTCACTGTTCATTCAGCAGGGTGAGGATCACTCACTGTGTAACTGTACAGAGTCACTGTTTATTCAGCAGGGTGAGGATCACTCACTGTGTAACTGTTCAGAGTCACTGTTCATTCAGCAGGGTGAGGATCACTCACTGTGTAACTGTACAGAGTCACTGTTTATTCAGGGTGAGGATCACTCACTGTGTAACTGTAAAGAGTCACTGTTTATTCAGCAGGGTGAGGGTCACTCACTGTGTAACTGTTCAGAGTCACTGTTTATTCAGGGCGAGGATCACTTACTGTGTAACTGTACAGAGTCACTGTTTATTCAGGGTGAGGATCACTCACTGTGTAACTGTACAGAGTGACTGTTTATTCAGGGTGAGGATCACTCACTGTGTAACTGTACAGAGCCACTGTTTATTCAGGGTGAGGATCACTCACTGTGTAACTGTACAGAGTCACTGTTGATTCAGCAGGGTGAGGATCACTCACTGTGTAACTGTACAGAGTCACTGTTTATTCAGCAGGGTGAGTATCACTCACTGTGTAACTGTTCAGAGTCACTGTTTATTCAGGGCGAGGATCACTCATTGTGTAACTGTACAGAGTCACTGTTTATTAAGGGTGAGGATCTCTCACTGTGTAACTGTACAGAGTGACTGTTTATTCAGGGTGAGGATCACTCACTGTGTAACTGTACAGAGTCACTGTTTATTCAGCGTGAGGATCACTCACTGTGTCTCTGTACAGAGTTACTATTTATTCAGGGTGAGGGTCACTCTCTGTGTAACTCTACAGAGTCACTGTTTATTCAGCAGGGTGAGGATCACTCACTGTGTAACTGTACAGAGTCACTGTTTATTCAGCAGGGTGAGGATCACTCACTGTGTAACTGTTCAGAGTCACTGTTTATTCAGCAGGGTGAGGATCACTCACTGTGTAACTGTAAAGAGTCACTGTTTATTCAGCAGGGTGAGGGTCACTCACTGTGTAACTGTACAGAGTCACTGTTTATTCAGGGTGAGGATCACTCACTCTGTAACTGTACAGAGTCACTGTTTATTCAGGGTGAGGATCACTCACTGTGTGACTGTACAGAGTCACTGTTTATTCAGGGTGAAGATCACTCACTGTGTAACTGTACAGAGTCACTGTTTATTCAGGGTGAGGATCACTCACTGTGTAACTGTACAGAGTCACTGTTTATTCAGGGTGAGGATCACTCACTGTGTAACAGTGCAGAGTCACTGTTTATTCAGCAGTGTGAGGATCACTCACTGTGTTACTGTACAGAGACACTGTTTATTCAGCAGGGTGAGCATCACTCACTGTGTTACTGTACAGAGACACTGTTTATTCAGCAGGGTGAGCGTCACTCACTGTGTAACTGTACAGAGTCACTGTTTATTCAGCAGGGTGAGGATCACTGTGTAACTGTACAGAGTCACTGTTTATTCAGGGTGAGTGAGGGTCACTCACTGTGTAACTGTACAGAGTCACTGTTTATTCAGGGTGAGGATCACTCACTGTGTAACTGTACAGAGTCACTGTTTATTCAGCAGGGTGAGGGTCACTCACTGTGTAACTGTACAGAGTCACTGTTTATTCAGCAGAGTGAGGATCACTCACTGTGTAACTGTACAGAGTCACTGTTTATTCAGGGCGAGGATCACTCACTGTGTAACAGTGCAGAGTCACTGTTTATTCAGCAGTGTGAGGATCACTCACTGTGTTACTGTACAGAGACACTGTTTATTCAGCAGGGTGAGCATCACTCACTGTGTAACTGTACAGAGTCACTGTGTATTCAGCAGGGTGAGGATCACTCACTGTGTTACTGCACAGAGACACTGTTTATTCGGAAGGATGAGCATCACTCACTGTGTTACTGTACAGAGACACTGTTTATTCAGCAGGTTGAGCATCACTCACTGTGTAACTGTACAGAGTCACTGTTTATTCAGGGTGAGGATCACTCACTGTGTAACTGTACAGAGTCACTGTTTATTCAGGGTGAGGATCACTCACTGTGTAACTGTACAGAGTCACTGTTTATTCAGCAGAGTGAGGATCACTCACTGTGTAACTGTACAGAGTCACTGTTTATTCAGGGCGAGGATCACTCACTGTGTAACTGTACAGACTCACTGTTTATTCAGGGTGAGGATCACTCACTGTGTAACTGTACAGAGTGACTGTTTATTCAGGGTGAGGATCACTCACTGTGTAACTGTACAGAGTCACTGTTTATTCAGCAGGGTGAGGATCACTCACTGTGTAACTGTACAGAGTCACTGTTTATTCAGGGTGAGGATCACTCACTGTGTAACTGTACAGAGTGACTTTATTCAGGGTGAGGATCACTCACTGTGTAACTGTACAGAGTCACTGTTCATTCAGCAGGGTGAGGATCACTCACTGTGTAACTGTACAGAGTCACTGTTTATTCAGCAGGGTGAGGATCACTCACTGTGTAACTGTTCAGAGTCACTGTTTATTCAGGGCGAGGATCACTTACTGTGTAACTGTACAGAGTCACTGTTTATTCAGGGTGAGGATCACTCACTGTGTAACTGTACAGAGTGACTGTTTATTCAGGGTGAGGATCACTCACTGTGTAACTGTACAGAGTCACTGTTTATTCAGGGTGAGGATCACTCACTGTGTAACTGTACAGAGTCACTGTTGATTCAGCAGGGTGAGGATCACTCACTGTGTAACTGTACAGAGTCACTGTTTATTCAGCAGGGTGAGTATCACTCACTGTGTAACTGTTCAGAGTCACTGTTTATTCAGGGCGAGGATCACTCATTGTGTAACTGTACAGAGTCACTGTTTATTAAGGGTGAGGATCTCTCACTGTGTAACTGTACAGAGTGACTGTTTATTCAGGGTGAGGATCACTCACTGTGTAACTGTACAGAGTCACTGTTTATTCAGCGTGAGGATCACTCACTGTGTCTCTGTACAGAGTCACTATTTATTCAGGGTGAGGGTCACTCTCTGTGTAACTGTACAGAGTCACTGTTTATTCAGCAGGGTGAGGATCACTCACTGTGTAACTGTACAGAGTCACTGTTTATTCAGCAGGGTGAGGATCACTCACTGTGTAACTGTTCAGAGTCACTGTTTATTCAGCAGGGTGAGGATCACTCACTGTGTAACTGTAAAGAGTCACTGTTTATTCAGCAGGGTGAGGGTCACTCACTGTGTAACTGTACAGAGTCACTGTTTATTCAGGGTGAGGATCACTCACTCTGTAACTGTACAGAGTCACTGTTTATTCAGGGTGAGGATCACTCACTGTGTGACTGTACAGAGTCACTGTTTATTCAGGGTGAAGATCACTCACTGTGTAACTGTACAGAGTCACTGTTTATTCAGGGTGAGGATCACTCACTGTGTAACTGTACAGAGTCACTGTTTATTCAGGGTGAGGATCACTCACTGTGTAACAGTGCAGAGTCACTGTTTATTCAGCAGTGTGAGGATCACTCACTGTGTTACTGTACAGAGACACTGTTTATTCAGCAGGGTGAGCATCACTCACTGTGTTACTGTACAGAGACACTGTTTATTCAGCAGGGTGAGCGTCACTCACTGTGTAACTGTACAGAGTCACTGTTTATTCAGCAGGGTGAGGATCACTGTGTAACTGTACAGAGTCACTGTTTATTCAGGGTGAGTGAGGTTCACTCACTGTGTAACTGTACAGAGTCACTGTTTATTCAGGGTGAGGATCACTCACTGTGTAACTGTACAGAGTCACTGTTTATTCAGCAGGGTGAGGGTCACTCACTGTGTAACTGTACAGAGTCACTGTTTATTCAGCAGAGTGAGGATCAATCACTGTGTAACTGTACAGAGTCACTGTTTATTCAGGGCGAGGATCACTCACTGTGTAACAGTGCAGAGTCACTGTTTATTCAGCAGTGTGAGGATCACTCACTGTGTTACTGTACAGAGACACTGTTTATTCAGCAGGGTGAGCATCACTCACTGTGTAACTGTACAGAGTCACTGTGTATTCAGCAGGGTGAGGATCACTCACTGTGTTACTGCACAGAGACACTGTTTATTCAGCACGGTGAGCATCACTCACTGTGTTACTGTACAGAGACACTGTTTATTCAGCAGGTTGAGCATCACTCACTGTGTAACTGTACAGAGTCACTGTTTATTCAGCAGAGTGAGGATCACTCACTGTGTAACTGTACAGAGTCACTGTTTATTCAGGGCGAGGATCACTCACTGTGTAACTGTACAGACTCACTGTTTATTCAGGGTGAGGATCACTCACTGTGTAACTGTACAGAGTGACTGTTTATTCAGGGTGAGGATCACTCACTGTGTAACTGTACAGAGTCACTGTTTATTCAGGGTGAGGATCACTCACTGTGTAACTGTACAGAGTCACTGTTTATTCAGGGTGACGGTCACTCTCTGTGTAACTGTACAGAGTCACTGTTTATTCAGCAGGGTGAGGATCACTCACTGTGTAACTGTACAGAGTCACTGTTTATTCATCAGGGTGAGGATCACTCACTGTGTAACTGTTCAGAGTCACTGTTTATTCAGCAGGGTGAGGATCACTCACTGTGTAACTGTACAGAGTCACTGTTTATTCAGGGTGAGGATCACTCACTGTGTAACTGTACAGAGTCACTGTTTATTCAGGGTGAGGATCACTCACTGTGTAACTGTACAGAGTCACTGTTTATTCAGGGTGAAGATCACTCACTGTGTAACTGTACAGAGTCACTGTTTATTCAGGGTGAGGATCACTCACTGTGTAACTGTACAGAGTCACTGTTTATTCAGGGTGAGGATCACTCACTGTGTAACTGTACAGAGTCACTGTTTATTCAGGGTGAGGATCACTCACTGTGTAACAGTGCAGAGTCACTGTTTATTCAGCAGTGTGAGGATCACTCACTGTGTTACTGTACAGAGACACTGTTTATTCAGCAGGGTGAGCATCACTCACTGTGTAACTGTACAGAGTCACTGTGTATTCAGCAGGGTGAGGATCACTCACTGTGTAACTGTACAGAGTCACTGTTTATTCAGCAGGGTGAGGATCACTGTGTAACTGTACAGAGTCACTGTTTATTCAGGGTGAGGGTCACTCACTGTGTAACTGTACAGAGTCACTGTTTATTCAGGGTGAGGATCACTCACTGTGTAACTGTACAGAGTCACTGTTTATTCAGCACGGTGAGGGTCACTCACTGTGTAACTGTACAGAGTCACTGTTTATTCAGCAGAGTGAGGATCACTCACTGTGTAACTGTACAGAGTCACTGTTTATTCAGGGTGAGAATCACTCACTGTGTAACTGTACAGAGTCACTGTTTATTCAGGGCGAGGATCACTCACTGTGTAACTGTACAGAGTCACTGTTTATTCAGGGTGAGGATCACTCACTGTGTAACTGTACAGAGTGACTGTTTATTCAGGGTGAGGATCACTCACTGTGTAACTATACAGAGTCACTGTTTATTCAGGGTGAGGATCACTCACTGTGTAACTGTACAGAGTCACTGTTTATTCAGGGTGAGGTTCACTCTCTGTGTTACTGTACAGAGTCACTGTTTATTCAGCAGGGTGAGGATCACTCACTGTGTAACTGTACAGAGTCACTGTTTATTCAGCAGGGTGAGGATCACTCACTGTGTAACTGTTCAGAGTCACTGTTTATTCAGCAGGGTGAGGATCACTCACTGTGTAACTGTAAAGAGTCACTGTTTATTCAGCAGGGTGAGGGTCACTCACTGTGTAACTGTACAGAGTCACTGTTTATTCAGGGTGAGGATCACTCACTCTGTAACTGTACAGAGTCACTGTTTATTCAGGGTGAGGATCACTCACTGTGTGACTGTACAGAGTCACTGTTTATTCAGGGTGAAGATCACTCACTGTGTAACTGTACAGAGTCACTGTTAATTCAGGGTGAGGATCACTCACTGTGTAACTGTACAGAGTCACTGTTTATTCAGGGTGAGGATTACTCACTGTGTAACAGTGCAGAGTCACTGTTTATTCAGCAGTGTGAGGATCACTCACTGTGTTACTGTACAGAGACACTGTTTATTCAGCAGGGTGAGCGTCACTCACTGTGTAACTGTACAGAGTCACTGTTTATTCAGCAGGGTGAGGATCACTGTGTAACTGTACAGAGTCACTGTTTATTCAGGGTGAGGGTCACTCACTGTGTAACTGTACAGAGTCACTGTTTATTCAGGGTGAGGATCACTCACTGTGTAACTGTACAGAGTCACTGTTTATTCAGCAGGGTGAGGGTCACTCACTGTGTAACTGTACAGAGTCACTGTTTATTCAGCAGAGTGAGGATCACTCACTGTGTAACTGTACAGAGTCACTGTTTATTCAGGGCGAGGATCACTCACTGTGTAACAGTGCAGAGTCACTGTTTATTCAGCAGTGTGAGGATCACTCACTGTGTTACTGTACAGAGACACTGTTTATTCAGCAGGGTGAGCATCACTCACTGTGTAACTGTACAGAGTCACTGTGTATTCAGCAGGGTGAGGATCACTCACTGTGTTACTGTACAGAGACACTGTTTATTCAGCAGGGTGAGCATCACTCACTGTGTTACTGTACAGAGACACTGTTTATTCAGCAGGTTGAGCATCACTCACTGTGTAACTGTACAGAGTCACTGTTTATTCAGCAGAGTGAGGATCACTCACTGTGTAACTGTACAGAGTCACTGTTTATTCAGGGTGAGGATCACTCACTGTGTAACTGTACAGAGTCACTGTTTATTCAGGGTGAGGATCACTCACTGTGTAACTGTACAGAGTGACTGTTTATTCAGGGTGAGGATCACTCACTGTGTAACTGTACAGAGTCACTGTTCATTCAGCAGGGTGAGGATCACTCACTGTGTAACTGTACAGAGTCACTGTTTATTCAGGGTGAGGATCACTCACTGTGTAACTGTACAGAGTGACTTTATTCAGGGTGAGGATCACTCACTGTGTAACTGTACAGAGTCACTGTTCATTCAGCAGGGTGAGGATCACTCACTGTGTAACTGTACAGAGTCACTGTTTATTCAGCAGGGTGAGGATCACTCACTGTGTAACTGTACAGAGTCACTGTTTATTCAGGGTGAGGATCACTCACTGTGTAACTGTACAGAGTCACTGTTTATTCAGCACGGTGAGGGTCACTCACTGTGTAACTGTACAGAGTCACTGTTTATTCAGCAGAGTGAGGATCACTCACTGTGTAACTGTACAGAGTCACTGTTTATTCAGGGTGAGAATCACTCACTGTGTAACTGTACAGAGTCACTGTTTATTCAGGGCGAGGATCACTCACTGTGTAACTGTACAGAGTCACTGTTTATTCAGGGTGAGGATCACTCACTGTGTAACTGTACAGAGTGACTGTTTATTCAGGGTGAGGATCACTCACTGTGTAACTATACAGAGTCACTGTTTATTCAGGGTGAGGATCACTCACTGTGTAACTGTACAGAGTCACTGTTTATTCAGGGTGAGGTTCACTCTCTGTGTTACTGTACAGAGTCACTGTTTATTCAGCAGGGTGAGGATCACTCACTGTGTAACTGTACAGAGTCACTGTTTATTCAGCAGGGTGAGGATCACTCACTGTGTAACTGTTCAGAGTCACTGTTTATTCAGCAGGGTGAGGATCACTCACTGTGTAACTGTAAAGAGTCACTGTTTATTCAGCAGGGTGAGGGTCACTCACTGTGTAACTGTACAGAGTCACTGTTTATTCAGGGTGAGGATCACTCACTCTGTAACTGTACAGAGTCACTGTTTATTCAGGGTGAGGATCACTCACTGTGTGACTGTACAGAGTCACTGTTTATTCAGGGTGAAGATCACTCACTGTGTAACTGTACAGAGTCACTGTTAATTCAGGGTGAGGATCACTCACTGTGTAACTGTACAGAGTCACTGTTTATTCAGGGTGAGGATTACTCACTGTGTAACAGTGCAGAGTCACTGTTTATTCAGCAGTGTGAGGATCACTCACTGTGTTACTGTACAGAGACACTGTTTATTCAGCAGGGTGAGCGTCACTCACTGTGTAACTGTACAGAGTCACTGTTTATTCAGCAGGGTGAGGATCACTGTGTAACTGTACAGAGTCACTGTTTATTCAGGGTGAGGGTCACTCACTGTGTAACTGTACAGAGTCACTGTTTATTCAGGGTGAGGATCACTCACTGTGTAACTGTACAGAGTCACTGTTTATTCAGCAGGGTGAGGGTCACTCACTGTGTAACTGTACAGAGTCACTGTTTATTCAGCAGAGTGAGGATCACTCACTGTGTAACTGTACAGAGTCACTGTTTATTCAGGGCGAGGATCACTCACTGTGTAACAGTGCAGAGTCACTGTTTATTCAGCAGTGTGAGGATCACTCACTGTGTTACTGTACAGAGACACTGTTTATTCAGCAGGGTGAGCATCACTCACTGTGTAACTGTACAGAGTCACTGTGTATTCAGCAGGGTGAGGATCACTCACTGTGTTACTGTACAGAGACACTGTTTATTCAGCAGGGTGAGCATCACTCACTGTGTTACTGTACAGAGACACTGTTTATTCAGCAGGTTGAGCATCACTCACTGTGTAACTGTACAGAGTCACTGTTTATTCAGCAGAGTGAGGATCACTCACTGTGTAACTGTACAGAGTCACTGTTTATTCAGGGTGAGGATCACTCACTGTGTAACTGTACAGAGTCACTGTTTATTCAGGGTGAGGATCACTCACTGTGTAACTGTACAGAGTGACTGTTTATTCAGGGTGAGGATCACTCACTGTGTAACTGTACAGAGTCACTGTTCATTCAGCAGGGTGAGGATCACTCACTGTGTAACTGTACAGAGTCACTGTTTATTCAGGGTGAGGATCACTCACTGTGTAACTGTACAGAGTGACTTTATTCAGGGTGAGGATCACTCACTGTGTAACTGTACAGAGTCACTGTTCATTCAGCAGGGTGAGGATCACTCACTGTGTAACTGTACAGAGTCACTGTTTATTCAGCAGGGTGAGGATCACTCACTGTGTAACTGTTCAGAGTCACTGTTCATTCAGCAGGGTGAGGATCACTCACTGTGTAACTGTACAGAGTCACTGTTTATTCAGGGTGAGGATCACTCACTGTGTAACTGTAAAGAGTCACTGTTTATTCAGCAGGGTGAGGGTCACTCACTGTGTAACTGTTCAGAGTCACTGTTTATTCAGGGCGAGGATCACTTACTGTGTAACTGTACAGAGTCACTGTTTATTCAGGGTGAGGATCACTCACTGTGTAACTGTACAGAGTGACTGTTTATTCAGGGTGAGGATCACTCACTGTGTAACTGTACAGAGTCACTGTTTATTCAGGGTGAGGATCACTCACTGTGTAACTGTACAGAGTCACTGTTGATTCAGCAGGGTGAGGATCACTCACTGTGTAACTGTACAGAGTCACTGTTTATTCAGCAGGGTGAGTATCACTCACTGTGTAACTGTTCAGAGTCACTGTTTATTCAGGGCGAGGATCACTCATTGTGTAACTGTACAGAGTCACTGTTTATTAAGGGTGAGGATCTCTCACTGTGTAACTGTACAGAGTGACTGTTTATTCAGGGTGAGGATCACTCACTGTGTAACTGTACAGAGTCACTGTTTATTCAGCGTGAGGATCACTCACTGTGTCTCTGTACAGAGTTACTATTTATTCAGGGTGAGGGTCACTCTCTGTGTAACTCTACAGAGTCACTGTTTATTCAGCAGGGTGAGGATCACTCACTGTGTAACTGTACAGAGTCACTGTTTATTCAGCAGGGTGAGGATCACTCACTGTGTAACTGTTCAGAGTCACTGTTTATTCAGCAGGGTGAGGATCACTCACTGTGTAACTGTAAAGAGTCACTGTTTATTCAGCAGGGTGAGGGTCACTCACTGTGTAACTGTACAGAGTCACTGTTTATTCAGGGTGAGGATCACTCACTCTGTAACTGTACAGAGTCACTGTTTATTCAGGGTGAGGATCACTCACTGTGTGACTGTACAGAGTCACTGTTTATTCAGGGTGAAGATCACTCACTGTGTAACTGTACAGAGTCACTGTTTATTCAGGGTGAGGATCACTCACTGTGTAACTGTACAGAGTCACTGTTTATTCAGGGTGAGGATCACTCACTGTGTAACAGTGCAGAGTCACTGTTTATTCAGCAGTGTGAGGATCACTCACTGTGTTACTGTACAGAGACACTGTTTATTCAGCAGGGTGAGCATCACTCACTGTGTTACTGTACAGAGACACTGTTTATTCAGCAGGGTGAGCGTCACTCACTGTGTAACTGTACAGAGTCACTGTTTATTCAGCAGGGTGAGGATCACTGTGTAACTGTACAGAGTCACTGTTTATTCAGGGTGAGTGAGGGTCACTCACTGTGTAACTGTACAGAGTCACTGTTTATTCAGGGTGAGGATCACTCACTGTGTAACTGTACAGAGTCACTGTTTATTCAGCAGGTTGAGGGTCACTCACTGTGTAACTGTACAGAGTCACTGTTTATTCAGCAGAGTGAGGATCACTCACTGTGTAACTGTACAGAGTCACTGTTTATTCAGGGCGAGGATCACTCACTGTGTAACAGTGCAGAGTCACTGTTTATTCAGCAGTGTGAGGATCACTCACTGTGTTACTGTACAGAGACACTGTTTATTCAGCAGGGTGAGCATCACTCACTGTGTAACTGTACAGAGTCACTGTGTATTCAGCAGGGTGAGGATCACTCACTGTGTTACTGCACAGAGACACTGTTTATTCAGCAGGGTGAGCATCACTCACTGTGTTACTGTACAGAGACACTGTTTATTCAGCAGGTTGAGCATCACTCACTGTGTAACTGTACAGAGTCACTGTTTATTCAGGGTGAGGATCACTCACTGTGTAACTGTACAGAGTCACTGTTTATTCAGGGTGAGGATCACTCACTGTGTAACTGTACAGAGTCACTGTTTATTCAGCAGAGTGAGGATCACTCACTGTGTAACTGTACAGAGTCACTGTTTATTCAGGGCGAGGATCACTCACTGTGTAACTGTACAGACTCACTGTTTATTCAGGGTGAGGATCACTCACTGTGTAACTGTACAGAGTGACTGTTTATTCAGGGTGAGGATCACTCACTGTGTAACTGTACAGAGTCACTGTTTATTCAGCAGGGTGAGGATCACTCACTGTGTAACTGTACAGAGTCACTGTTTATTCAGGGTGAGGATCACTCACTGTGTAACTGTACAGAGTGACTTTATTCAGGGTGAGGATCACTCACTGTGTAACTGTACAGAGTCACTGTTCATTCAGCAGGGTGAGGATCACTCACTGTGTAACTGTACAGAGTCACTGTTTATTCAGCAGGGTGAGGATCACTCACTGTGTAACTGTTCAGAGTCACTGTTTATTCAGGGCGAGGATCACTTACTGTGTAACTGTACAGAGTCACTGTTTATTCAGGGTGAGGATCACTCACTGTGTAACTGTACAGAGTGACTGTTTATTCAGGGTGAGGATCACTCACTGTGTAACTGTACAGAGTCACTGTTTATTCAGGGTGAGGATCACTCACTGTGTAACTGTACAGAGTCACTGTTGATTCAGCAGGGTGAGGATCACTCACTGTGTAACTGTACAGAGTCACTGTTTATTCAGCAGGGTGAGTATCACTCACTGTGTAACTGTTCAGAGTCACTGTTTATTCAGGGCGAGGATCACTCATTGTGTAACTGTACAGAGTCACTGTTTATTAAGGGTGAGGATCTCTCACTGTGTAACTGTACAGAGTGACTGTTTATTCAGGGTGAGGATCACTCACTGTGTAACTGTACAGAGTCACTGTTTATTCAGCGTGAGGATCACTCACTGTGTCTCTGTACAGAGTCACTATTTATTCAGGGTGAGGGTCACTCTCTGTGTAACTGTACAGAGTCACTGTTTATTCAGCAGGGTGAGGATCACTCACTGTGTAACTGTACAGAGTCACTGTTTATTCAGCAGGGTGAGGATCACTCACTGTGTAACTGTTCAGAGTCACTGTTTATTCAGCAGGGTGAGGATCACTCACTGTGTAACTGTAAAGAGTCACTGTTTATTCAGCAGGGTGAGGGTCACTCACTGTGTAACTGTACAGAGTCACTGTTTATTCAGGGTGAGGATCACTCACTCTGTAACTGTACAGAGTCACTGTTTATTCAGGGTGAGGATCACTCACTGTGTGACTGTACAGAGTCACTGTTTATTCAGGGTGAAGATCACTCACTGTGTAACTGTACAGAGTCACTGTTTATTCAGGGTGAGGATCACTCACTGTGTAACTGTACAGAGTCACTGTTTATTCAGGGTGAGGATCACTCACTGTGTAACAGTGCAGAGTCACTGTTTATTCAGCAGTGTGAGGATCACTCACTGTGTTACTGTACAGAGACACTGTTTATTCAGCAGGGTGAGCATCACTCACTGTGTTACTGTACAGAGACACTGTTTATTCAGCAGGGTGAGCGTCACTCACTGTGTAACTGTACAGAGTCACTGTTTATTCAGCAGGGTGAGGATCACTGTGTAACTGTACAGAGTCACTGTTTATTCAGGGTGAGTGAGGTTCACTCACTGTGTAACTGTACAGAGTCACTGTTTATTCAGGGTGAGGATCACTCACTGTGTAACTGTACAGAGTCACTGTTTATTCAGCAGGGTGAGGGTCACTCACTGTGTAACTGTACAGAGTCACTGTTTATTCAGCAGAGTGAGGATCACTCACTGTGTAACTGTACAGAGTCACTGTTTATTCAGGGCGAGGATCACTCACTGTGTAACAGTGCAGAGTCACTGTTTATTCAGCAGTGTGAGGATCACTCACTGTGTTACTGTACAGAGACACTGTTTATTCAGCAGGGTGAGCATCACTCACTGTGTAACTGTACAGAGTCACTGTGTATTCAGCAGGGTGAGGATCACTCACTGTGTTACTGCACAGAGACACTGTTTATTCAGCACGGTGAGCATCACTCACTGTGTTACTGTACAGAGACACTGTTTATTCAGCAGGTTGAGCATCACTCACTGTGTAACTGTACAGAGTCACTGTTTATTCAGCAGAGTGAGGATCACTCACTGTGTAACTGTACAGAGTCACTGTTTATTCAGGGCGAGGATCACTCACTGTGTAACTGTACAGAGTCACTGTTTATTCAGGGTGAGGATCACTCACTGTGTAACTGTACAGAGTCACTGTTTATTCAGGGCGAGGATCACTCACTGTGTAACTGTACAGACTCACTGTTTATTCAGGGTGAGGATCACTCACTGTGTAACTGTACAGAGTGACTGTTTATTCAGGGTGAGGATCACTCACTGTGTAACTGTACAGAGTCACTGTTTATTCAGGGTGAGGATCACTCACTGTGTAACTGTACAGAGTCACTGTTTATTCAGGGTGACGGTCACTCTCTGTGTAACTGTACAGAGTCACTGTTTATTCAGCAGGGTGAGGATCACTCACTGTGTAACTGTACAGAGTCACTGTTTATTCATCAGGGTGAGGATCACTCACTGTGTAACTGTTCAGAGTCACTGTTTATTCAGCAGGGTGAGGATCACTCACTGTGTAACTGTACAGAGTCACTGTTTATTCAGGGTGAGGATCACTCACTGTGTAACTGTACAGAGTCACTGTTTATTCAGGGTGAGGATCACTCACTGTGTAACTGTACAGAGTCACTGTTTATTCAGGGTGAAGATCACTCACTGTGTAACTGTACAGAGTCACTGTTTATTCAGGGTGAGGATCACTCACTGTGTAACTGTACAGAGTCACTGTTTATTCAGGGTGAGGATCACTCACTGTGTAACTGTACAGAGTCACTGTTTATTCAGGGTGAGGATCACTCACTGTGTAACAGTGCAGAGTCACTGTTTATTCAGCAGTGTGAGGATCACTCACTGTGTTACTGTACAGAGACACTGTTTATTCAGCAGGGTGAGCATCACTCACTGTGTAACTGTACAGAGTCACTGTGTATTCAGCAGGGTGAGGATCACTCACTGTGTAACTGTACAGAGTCACTGTTTATTCAGCAGGGTGAGGATCACTGTGTAACTGTACAGAGTCACTGTTTATTCAGGGTGAGGGTCACTCACTGTGTAACTGTACAGAGTCACTGATTATTCAGGGTGAGGATCACTCACTGTGTAACTGTACAGAGTCACTGTTTATTCAGCACGGTGAGGGTCACTCACTGTGTAACTGTACAGAGTCACTGTTTATTCAGCAGAGTGAGGATCACTCACTGTGTAACTGTACAGAGTCACTGTTTATTCAGGGTGAGAATCACTCACTGTGTAACTGTACAGAGTCACTGTTTATTCAGGGCGAGGATCACTCACTGTGTAACTGTACAGAGTCACTGTTTATTCAGGGTGAGGATCACTCACTGTGTAACTGTACAGAGTGACTGTTTATTCAGGGTGAGGATCACTCACTGTGTAACTATACAGAGTCACTGTTTATTCAGGGTGAGGATCACTCACTGTGTAACTGTACAGAGTCACTGTTTATTCAGGGTGAGGTTCACTCTCTGTGTTACTGTACAGAGTCACTGTTTATTCAGCAGGGTGAGGATCACTCACTGTGTAACTGTACAGAGTCACTGTTTATTCAGCAGGGTGGGGATCACTCACTGTGTAACTGTTCAGAGTCACTGTTTATTCAGCAGGGTGAGGATAACTCACTGTGTAACTGTAAAGAGTCACTGTTTATCCAGCAGGGTGAGGGTCACTCACTGTGTAACTGTACAGAGTCACTGTTTATTCAGGGTGAGGATCACTCACTGTGTAACTGTACAGAGTCACTGTTTATTCAGCAGGGTGAGGATCACTCACTGTGTAACTGTTCAGAGTCACTGTTTATTCAGGGCGAGGATCACTTACTGTGTAACTGTACAGAGTCACTGTTTATTCAGGGTGAGGATCACTCACTGTGTAACTGTACAGAGTGACTGTTTATTCAGGGTGAGGATCACTCACTGTGTAACTGTACAGAGTCACTGTTTATTCAGGGTGAGGATCACTCACTGTGTAACTGTACAGAGTCACTGTTGATTCAGCAGGGTGAGGATCACTCACTGTGTAACTGTACAGAGTCACTGTTTATTCAGCAGGGTGAGTATCACTCACTGTGTAACTGTTCAGAGTCACTGTTTATTCAGGGCGAGGATCACTCATTGTGTAACTGTACAGAGTCACTGTTTATTAAGGGTGAGGATCTCTCACTGTGTAACTGTACAGAGTGACTGTTTATTCAGGGTGAGGATCACTCACTGTGTAACTGTACAGAGTCACTGTTTATTCAGCGTGAGGATCACTCACTGTGTCTCTGTACAGAGTCACTATTTATTCAGGGTGAGGGTCACTCTCTGTGTAACTGTACAGAGTCACTGTTTATTCAGCAGGGTGAGGATCACTCACTGTGTAACTGTACAGAGTCACTGTTTATTCAGCAGGGTGAGGATCACTCACTGTGTAACTGTTCAGAGTCACTGTTTATTCAGCAGGGTGAGGATCACTCACTGTGTAACTGTAAAGAGTCACTGTTTATTCAGCAGGGTGAGGGTCACTCACTGTGTAACTGTACAGAGTCACTGTTTATTCAGGGTGAGGATCACTCACTCTGTAACTGTACAGAGTCACTGTTTATTCAGGGTGAGGATCACTCACTGTGTGACTGTACAGAGTCACTGTTTATTCAGGGTGAAGATCACTCACTGTGTAACTGTACAGAGTCACTGTTTATTCAGGGTGAGGATCACTCACTGTGTAACTGTACAGAGTCACTGTTTATTCAGGGTGAGGATCACTCACTGTGTAACAGTGCAGAGTCACTGTTTATTCAGCAGTGTGAGGATCACTCACTGTGTTACTGTACAGAGACACTGTTTATTCAGCAGGGTGAGCATCACTCACTGTGTTACTGTACAGAGACACTGTTTATTCAGCAGGGTGAGCGTCACTCACTGTGTAACTGTACAGAGTCACTGTTTATTCAGCAGGGTGAGGATCACTGTGTAACTGTACAGAGTCACTGTTTATTCAGGGTGAGTGAGGTTCACTCACTGTGTAACTGTACAGAGTCACTGTTTATTCAGGGTGAGGATCACTCACTGTGTAACTGTACAGAGTCACTGTTTATTCAGCAGGGTGAGGGTCACTCACTGTGTAACTGTACAGAGTCACTGTTTATTCAGCAGAGTGAGGATCACTCACTGTGTAACTGTACAGAGTCACTGTTTATTCAGGGCGAGGATCACTCACTGTGTAACAGTGCAGAGTCACTGTTTATTCAGCAGTGTGAGGATCACTCACTGTGTTACTGTACAGAGACACTGTTTATTCAGCAGGGTGAGCATCACTCACTGTGTAACTGTACAGAGTCACTGTGTATTCAGCAGGGTGAGGATCACTCACTGTGTTACTGCACAGAGACACTGTTTATTCAGCACGGTGAGCATCACTCACTGTGTTACTGTACAGAGACACTGTTTATTCAGCAGGTTGAGCATCACTCACTGTGTAACTGTACAGAGTCACTGTTTATTCAGCAGAGTGAGGATCACTCACTGTGTAACTGTACAGAGTCACTGTTTATTCAGGGCGAGGATCACTCACTGTGTAACTGTACAGACTCACTGTTTATTCAGGGTGAGGATCACTCACTGTGTAACTGTACAGAGTGACTGTTTATTCAGGGTGAGGATCACTCACTGTGTAACTGTACAGAGTCACTGTTTATTCAGGGTGAGGATCACTCACTGTGTAACTGTACAGAGTCACTGTTTATTCAGGGTGACGGTCACTCTCTGTGTAACTGTACAGAGTCACTGTTTATTCAGCAGGGTGAGGATCACTCACTGTGTAACTGTACAGAGTCACTGTTTATTCATCAGGGTGAGGATCACTCACTGTGTAACTGTTCAGAGTCACTGTTTATTCAGCAGGGTGAGGATCACTCACTGTGTAACTGTACAGAGTCACTGTTTATTCAGGGTGAGGATCACTCACTGTGTAACTGTACAGAGTCACTGTTTATTCAGGGTGAGGATCACTCACTGTGTAACTGTACAGAGTCACTGTTTATTCAGGGTGAAGATCACTCACTGTGTAACTGTACAGAGTCACTGTTTATTCAGGGTGAGGATCACTCACTGTGTAACTGTACAGAGTCACTGTTTATTCAGGGTGAGGATCACTCACTGTGTAACTGTACAGAGTCACTGTTTATTCAGGGTGAGGATCACTCACTGTGTAACAGTGCAGAGTCACTGTTTATTCAGCAGTGTGAGGATCACTCACTGTGTTACTGTACAGAGACACTGTTTATTCAGCAGGGTGAGCATCACTCACTGTGTAACTGTACAGAGTCACTGTGTATTCAGCAGGGTGAGGATCACTCACTGTGTAACTGTACAGAGTCACTGTTTATTCAGCAGGGTGAGGATCACTGTGTAACTGTACAGAGTCACTGTTTATTCAGGGTGAGGGTCACTCACTGTGTAACTGTACAGAGTCACTGTTTATTCAGGGTGAGGATCACTCACTGTGTAACTGTACAGAGTCACTGTTTATTCAGCACGGTGAGGGTCACTCACTGTGTAACTGTACAGAGTCACTGTTTATTCAGCAGAGTGAGGATCACTCACTGTGTAACTGTACAGAGTCACTGTTTATTCAGGGTGAGAATCACTCACTGTGTAACTGTACAGAGTCACTGTTTATTCAGGGCGAGGATCACTCACTGTGTAACTGTACAGAGTCACTGTTTATTCAGGGTGAGGATCACTCACTGTGTAACTGTACAGAGTGACTGTTTATTCAGGGTGAGGATCACTCACTGTGTAACTATACAGAGTCACTGTTTATTCAGGGCGAGGATCACTCACTGTGTAACTGTACAGAGTCACTGTTTATTCAGGGTGAGGATCACTCACTGTGTAACTGTACAGAGTGACTGTTTATTCAGGGTGAGGATCACTCACTGTGTAACTATACAGAGTCACTGTTTATTCAGGGTGAGGATCACTCACTGTGTAACTGTACAGAGTCACTGTTTATTCAGCAGGGTGAGGATCACTCACTGTGTAACTGTACAGAGTCACTGTTTATTCAGCAGGGTGGGGATCACTCACTGTGTAACTGTTCAGAGTCACTGTTTATTCAGCAGGGTGAGGATAACTCACTGTGTAACTGTAAAGAGTCACTGTTTATCCAGCAGGGTGAGGGTCACTCACTGTGTAACTGTACAGAGTCACTGTTTATTCAGGGTGAGGATCACTCACTGTGTAACTGTACAGAGTCACTGTTTATTCAGGGTGAGGATCACTCACTGTGTAACTGTACAGAGTCACTGTTTATTCAGGGTGAGGATCACTCACTGTGTAACTGTACAGAGTCACTGTTTATTCAGCAGGGTGAGCGTCACTCACTGTGTAACTGTACAGAGTCACTGTTTATTCAGCAGGGTGAGGATCACTCACTGTGTCACTGTACAGAGACACTGTTTATTCAGCTGGGTGAGGATCACTCACTGTGTAACTGTACAGAGTCACTGTTTATTCAGCAGGGTGAGGATCACTCACTGTGTAACTGTACAGAGTCACCTTTTATTCAGCAGGGTGAGGGTCACTCACTGTGTAACTGTACAGAGTCACTGTTTATTCAGGGTGAGGATCACTCTCTGTGTAACTGTACAGAGTCACTGTTTATTCAGCAGGGTGAGGATCACTCACTGTGTTACTGTACAGAGTCACCTTTTATTCAGCAGGGTGAGGGTCACTCACTGTGTAACTGTACAGAGTCACTGTTTATTCAGGGTGAGGATCACTCTCTGTGTAACTGTACAGAGTCACTGTTTATTCAGGGTGAGGATCATTCACTGTGCAACTGTACAGAGTCACTGTTTATTCAGCAGGGTGAGGATCACTCACTGTGTAACTGTACAGAGTCACTGTTTATTCAGCAGGGTGAGGATCGCTCACTGTGTAACTGTACAGAGTCACTGTTTATTCAGCAGGTTGAGGATCACTCACTGTGTAACTGTACAGAGTCACTGTTTATTCAGCAGGGTGAGGATCACTCACTGTGTAACTGTTCAGAGTCACTGTTTTTTCAGGGTGAGGATCACTCACTGTGTAACTGTACAGTGTCACTGTTTATTCAGGGTGAGGATCACTCACTGTGTAACTGTACAGAGTCACTGTTTATTCAGGGTGAGGATCACTCACTGAGTAACTGTACAGAGTCACTGTTTATTCAGGGTGAGGATCACTCACTGTGTAACTGTACAGAGTCACTGTTTGTTTAGCAGGGTGAGGATCACTCACTGTGTAACTGTACAGAGTCACTGTTTATTCAGGGTGGTGTCACTCACTGTGTAACTGTTCAGAGTCACTGTTTTTTCAGCAGTGTGAGGATCACTCACTGTGTAACTGTACAGAGTCACTGTTTATTCAGGGTGAGGACCACTCACTGTAACTGTACAGTCACTGTTTATTCAGCAGGGTGAGGATCACTCACTGTGTAACTGTTCAGAGTCACTGTTTATTCAGGGTGGGGTCACTCACTGTGTTACTGTACACAGTCACTGTTTATTCAGGGTGGGGTCACTCACTGTGTAACTGTACAGAGTCACTGTTTATTCAGCAGGGTGAGGATCACTCACTGTGTAAGTGTACAGAGTCACTGTTTATTCAGGGTGAGGATCACTCACTGTGTAACTGTACAGAGTCACTGTTTATTCAGGGTGAGAATCACTCACTGTGTAACTGTACAGAGTCATTGTTTATTCCGGGTGAGGATCACTCACTGTGTAACTGTACAGAGTCACTGTTTATTCAGCAGGGTGAGGATCACTCACTGTGTAACTGTACAGAGTCACTGTTTATTCAGGGTGAGGATCACTCACTGTGTAACTGTTCAGAGTCACTGTTTATTCAGGATGAGAATCACTCACTGTGTAACTGTACAGAGTCACTGTTTATTCCGGGTGAGTATCACTCACTGTGTAACTGTACAGAGTCACTGTTTATTCAGGGTGAGGATCACTCACTGTGTAACTGTACAGAGTCACTGTTTATTCAGCAGGGTGAGGATCACTCACTGTGTTACTGTACAGAGACACTGTTTATTCAGCAGGGTGAGCATCACTCACTGTGTAACTGTACAGAGTCACTGTGTATTCAGCAGGGTGAGGATCACTCACTGTGTAACTGTACAGAGTCACTGTTTATTCAGCAGGGTGAGGATCACTGTGTAACTGTACAGAGTCACTGTTTATTCAGGTTGAGGGTCACTCACTGTGTAACTGTACAGAGTCACTGTTTATTCAGCACGGTGAGGGTCACTCACTGTGTAACTGTACAGAGTCACTGTTTATTCAGCAGAGTGAGGATCACTCACTGTGTAACTGTACAGAGTCACTGTTTATTCAGGGTGAGAATCACTCACTGTGTAACTGTACAGAGTCACTGTTTATTCAGGGCGAGGATCACTCACTGTGTAACTGTACAGAGTCACTGTTTATTCAGGGTGAGGATCACTCACTGTGTAACTGTACAGAGTGACTGTTTATTCAGGGTGAGGATCACTCACTGTGTAACTATACAGAGTCACTGTTTATTCAGGGTGAGGATCACTCACTGTGTAACTGTACAGAGTCACTGTTTATTCAGGGTGAGGTTCACTCTCTGTGTTACTGTACAGAGTCACTGTTTATTCAGCAGGGTGAGGATCACTCACTGTGTAACTGTACAGAGTCACTGTTTATTCAGCAGGGTGGGGATCACTCACTGTGTAACTGTTCAGAGTCACTGTTTATTCAGCAGGGTGAGGATCACTCACTGTGTAACTGTAAAGAGTCACTGTTTATTCAGGGTGAGGATCACTCATTGTGTAACTGTACACAGTCACTGTTTATCCAGCAGGGTGAGGGTCACTCACTGTGTAACTGTACAGAGTCACTGTTTATTCAGGGTGAGGATCACTCACTGTGTAACTGTACAGAGTCACTGTTTATTCAGGGTGAGGATCACTCACTGTGTAACTGTACAGAGTCACTGTTTATTCAGGGTGAGGATCACTCACTGTGTAACTGTACAGACTCACTGTTTATTCAGCAGGGTGAGGATCACTCACTGTGTAACTGTACAGAGTCACTGTTTATTCAGCAGGGTGAGGATCACTCACTGTGTCACTGTACAGAGACACTGTTTATTCAGCTGGGTGAGGATCACTCACTGTGTAACTGTACAGAGTCACTGTTTATTCAGCAGGGTGAGGATCACTCACTGTGTAACTGTACAGAGTCACCTTTTATTCAGCAGGGTGAGGGTCACTCACTGTGTAACTGTACAGAGTCACTGTTTATTCAGGGTGAGGATCACTCTCTGTGTAACTGTACAGAGTCACTGTTTATTCAGCAGGGTGAGGATCACTCACTGTGTTACTGTACAGAGTCACCTTTTATTCAGCAGGGTGAGGGTCACTCACTGTGTAACTGTACAGAGTCACTGTTTATTCAGGGTGAGGATCACTCTCTGTGTAACTGTACAGAGTCACTGTTTATTCAGGGTGAGGATCACTCACTGTGTAACTGTACAGAGTCACTGTTTATTCAGCAGGGTGAGGATCACTCACTGTGTAACTGTACAGAGTCACTGTTTATTCAGCAGGGTGAGGATCGCTCACTGTGTAACTGTACAGAGTCACTGTTTATTCAGCAGGTTGAGGATCACTCACTGTGTAACTGTACAGAGTCACTGTTTATTCAGCAGGGTGAGGATCACTCACTGTGTAACTGTTCAGAGTCACTGTTTATTCAGGGTGAGGATCACTCACTGTGTAACTGTACAGTGTCACTGTTTATTCAGGGTGAGGATCACTCACTGTGTAACTGTACAGAGTCACTGTTTATTCAGGGTGAGGATCACTCACTGTGTAACTGTACAGAGTCACTGTTTATTCAGGGTGAGGATCACTCACTGTGTAACTGTACAGAGTCACTGTTTGTTTAGCAGGGTGAGGATCACTCACTGTGTAACTGTACAGAGTCACTGTTTATTCAGGGTGAGGATCACTCACTGTGTAACTGTACAGAGTCACTGTTTATTCAGCAGGGTGAGGATCCCTCACTGTGTAACTGTACAGAGTCACTGTTTATTCAGGGTGGTGTCACTCACTGTGTAACTGTTCAGACTCACTGTTTTTTCAGCAGGGTGAGGATCACTCACTGTGTAACTGTACAGAGTCACTGTTTATTCAGGGTGAGGACCACTCACTGTAACTGTACAGTCACTGTTTATTCAGCAGGGTGAGGATCACTCACTGTGTAACTGTACAGAGTCACTGTTTATTCAGGGTGGGGTCACTCACTGTGTAACTGTACACAGTCACTGTTTATTCAGGGTGGGGTCACTCATTGTGTAACTGTACAGAGTCACTGTTTATTCAGCAGGGTGAGGATCACTCACTGTGTAAGTGTACAGAGTCACTGTTTATTCAGGGTGAGGATCACTCACTGTGTAACTGTACAGAGTCACTGTTTATTCAGGGTGAGAATCACTCACTGTGTAACTGGACAGAGTCATTGTTTATTCCGGGTGAGGATCACTCACTGTGTAACTGTACAGAGTCACTGTTTATTCAGCAGGGTGAGGATCACTCACTGTGTAACTGTACAGAGTCACTGTTTATTCAGGGTGAGGATCACTCACTGTGTAACTGTTCAGAGTCACTGTTTATTCAGGATGAGAATCACTCACTGTGTAACTGTACAGAGTCACTGTTTATTCCGGGTGAGTATCACTCACTGTGTAACTGTACAGAGTCACTGTTTATTCAGGGTGAGGATCACTCACTGTGTAACTGTACAGAGTCACTGTTTATTCAGCAGGGTGATGATCACTCACTGTGTAACTGTACAGAGTCACTGTTTATTCAGGGTGAGGATCACTCACTGTGTAACTGTACAGAGTCACTGTTTATTCAGCAGGGTGAGCGTCACTCACTGTGTAACTGTACAGAGTCACTGTTTATTCAGCAGGGTGAGGATCACTCACTGTGTCACTGTACAGAGACACTGTTTATTCAGCTGGGTGAGGATCACTCACTGTGTAACTGTACAGAGTCACTGTTTATTCAGCAGGGTGAGGATCACTCACTGTGTAACTGTACAGAGTCACCTTTTATTCAGCAGGGTGAGGGTCACTCACTGTGTAACTGTACAGAGTCACTGTTTATTCAGGGTGAGGATCACTCTCTGTGTAACTGTACAGAGTCACTGTTTATTCAGCAGGGTGAGGATCACTCACTGTGTTACTGTACAGAGTCACCTTTTATTCAGCAGGGTGAGGGTTACTCACTGTGTAACTGTACAGAGTCACTGTTTATTCAGGGTGAGGATCACTCTCTGTGTAACTGTACAGAGTCACTGTTTATTCAGGGTGAGGATCATTCACTGTGTAACTGTACAGAGTCACTGTTTATTCAGCAGGGTGAGGATCACTCACTGTGTAACTGTACAGAGTCACTGTTTATTCAGCAGGGTGAGGATCGCTCACTGTGTAACTGTACAGAGTCACTGTTTATTCAGCAGGTTGAGGATCACTCACTGTGTAACTGTACAGAGTCACTGTTTATTCAGCAGGGTGAGGATCACTCACTGTGTAACTGTTCAGAGTCACTGTTTTTTCAGGGTGAGGATCACTCACTGTGTAACTGTACAGTGTCACTGTTTATTCAGGGTGAGGATCACTCACTGTGTAACTGTACAGAGTCACTGTTTATTCAGGGTGAGGATCACTCACTGAGTAACTGTACAGAGTCACTGTTTATTCAGGGTGAGGATCACTCACTGTGTAACTGTACAGAGTCACTGTTTGTTTAGCAGGGTGAGGATCACTCACTGTGTAACTGTACAGAGTCACTGTTTATTCAGGGTGGTGTCACTCACTGTGTAACTGTTCAGAGTCACTGTTTTTTCAGCAGTGTGAGGATCACTCACTGTGTAACTGTACAGAGTCACTGTTTATTCAGGGTGAGGACCACTCACTGTAACTGTACAGTCACTGTTTATTCAGCAGGGTGAGGATCACTCACTGTGTAACTGTTCAGAGTCACTGTTTATTCAGGGTGGGGTCACTCACTGTGTTACTGTACACAGTCACTGTTTATTCAGGGTGGGGTCACTCACTGTGTAACTGTACAGAGTCACTGTTTATTCAGCAGGGTGAGGATCACTCACTGTGTAACTGTACAGAGTCACTGTTTATTCAGCAGGGTGAGGATCACTCACTGTGTAACTGAACAGAGTCACTGTTTATTCAGGGTGAGGATCACTCACTGTGTAACTGTACAGAGTCACTGTTTATTCAGCAGGGTGAGGATCACTCACTGTGTAAGTGTACAGAGTCACTGTTTATTCAGGGTGAGGATCACTCACTGTGTAACTGTACAGAGTCACTGTTTATTCAGGGTGAGAATCACTCACTGTGTAACTGTACAGAGTCATTGTTTATTCCGGGTGAGGATCACTCACTGTGTAACTGTACAGAGTCACTGTTTATTCAGCAGGGTGAGGATCACTCACTGTGTAACTGTACAGAGTCACTGTTTATTCAGGGTGAGGATCACTCACTGTGTAACTGTTCAGAGTCACTGTTTATTCAGGATGAGAATCACTCACTGTGTAACTGTACAGAGTCACTGTTTATTCCGGGTGAGTATCACTCACTGTGTAACTGTACAGAGTCACTGTTTATTCAGGGTGAGGATCACTCACTGTGTAACTGTACAGAGTCACTGTTTATTCAGCAGGGTGAGGATCACTCACTGTGTTACTGTACAGAGACACTGTTTATTCAGCAGGGTGAGCATCACTCACTGTGTAACTGTACAGAGTCACTGTGTATTCAGCAGGGTGAGGATCACTCACTGTGTAACTGTACAGAGTCACTGTTTATTCAGCAGGGTGAGGATCACTGTGTAACTGTACAGAGTCACTGTTTATTCAGGGTGAGGGTCACTCACTGTGTAACTGTACAGAGTCACTGTTTATTCAGCACGGTGAGGGTCACTCACTGTGTAACTGTACAGAGTCACTGTTTATTCAGCAGAGTGAGGATCACTCACTGTGTAACTGTGCAGAGTCACTGTTTATTCAGGGTGAGAATCACTCACTGTGTAACTGTACAGAGTCACTGTTTATTCAGGGCGAGGATCACTCACTGTGTAACTGTACAGAGTCACTGTTTATTCAGGGTGAGGATCACTCACTGTGTAACTGTACAGAGTGACTGTTTATTCAGGGTGAGGATCACTCACTGTGTAACTATACAGAGTCACTGTTTATTCAGGGTGAGGATCACTCACTGTGTAACTGTACAGAGTCACTGTTTATTCAGGGTGAGGTTCACTCTCTGTGTTACTGTACAGAGTCACTGTTTATTCAGCAGGGTGAGGATCACTCACTGTGTAACTGTACAGAGTCACTGTTTATTCAGCAGGGTGGGGATCACTCACTGTGTAACTGTTCAGAGTCACTGTTTATTCAGCAGGGTGAGGATCACTCACTGTGTAACTGTAAAGAGTCACTGTTTATCCAGCAGGGTGAGGGTCACTCACTGTGTAACTGTACAGAGTCACTGTTTATTCAGGGTGAGGATCACTCACTGTGTAACTGTACAGAGTCACTGTTTATTCAGGGTGAGGATCACTCACTGTGCAACTGTACAGAGTCACTGTTTATTCAGGGTGAGGATCACTCACTGTGTAACTGTACAGAGTCACTGTTTATTCAGCAGGGTGAGGATCACTCACTGTGTAACTGTACAGAGTCACTGTTTATTCAGCAGGGTGAGGATCACTCACTGTGTCACTGTACAGAGACACTGTTTATTCAGCTGGGTGAGGATCACTCACTGTGTAACTGTACAGAGTCACTGTTTATTCAGCAGGGTGAGGATCACTCACTGTGTAACTGTACAGAGTCACCTTTTATTCAGCAGGGTGAGGGTCACTCACTGTGTAACTGTACAGAGTCACTGTTTATTCAGGGTGAGGATCACTCTCTGTGTAACTGTACAGAGTCACTGTTTATTCAGCAGGGTGAGGATCACTCACTGTGTTACTGTACAGAGTCACCTTTTATTCAGCAGGGTGAGGGTCACTCACTGTGTAACTGTACAGAGTCACTGTTTATTCAGGGTGAGGATCACTCTCTGTGTAACTGTACAGAGTCACTGTTTATTCAGGGTGAGGATCACTCACTGTGTAACTGTACAGAGTCACTGTTTATTCAGCAGGGTGAGGATCACTCACTGTGTAACTGTACAGAGTCACTGTTTATTCAGCAGGGTGAGGATCGCTCACTGTGTAACTGTACAGAGTCACTGTTTATTCAGCAGGTTGAGGATCACTCACTGTGTAACTGTACAGAGTCACTGTTTATTCAGCAGGGTGAGGATCACTCACTGTGTAACTGTTCAGAGTCACTGTTTATTCAGGGTGAGGATCACTCACTGTGTAACTGTACAGTGTCACTGTTTATTCAGGGTGAGGATCACTCACTGTGTAACTGTACAGAGTCACTGTTTATTCAGGGTGAGGATCACTCACTGTGTAACTGTACAGAGTCACTGTTTATTCAGGGTGAGGATCACTCACTGTGTAACTGTACAGAGTCACTGTTTGTTTAGCAGGGTGAGGATCACTCACTGTGTAACTGTACAGAGTCACTGTTTATTCAGGGTGAGGATCACTCACTGTGTAACTGTACAGAGTCACTGTTTATTCAGCAGGGTGAGGATCCCTCACTGTGTAACTGTACAGAGTCACTGTTTATTCAGGGTGGTGTCACTCACTGTGTAACTGTTCAGACTCACTGTTTTTTCAGCAGGGTGAGGATCACTCACTGTGTAACTGTACAGAGTCACTGTTTATTCAGGGTGGGGTCACTCACTGTGTAACTGTACACAGTCACTGTTTATTCAGGGTGGGGTCACTCACTGTGTAACTGTACAGAGTCACTGTTTATTCAGCAGGGTGAGGATCACTCACTGTGTAAGTGTACAGAGTCACTGTTTATTCAGGGTGAGGATCACTCACTGTGTAACTGTACAGAGTCACTGTTTATTCAGGGTGAGAATCACTCACTGTGTAACTGGACAGAGTCATTGTTTATTCCGGGTGAGGATCACTCACTGTGTAACTGTACAGAGTCACTGTTTATTCAGCAGGGTGAGGATCACTCACTGTGTAACTGTACAGAGTCACTGTTTATTCAGGGTGAGGATCACTCACTGTGTAACTGTTCAGAGTCACTGTTTATTCAGGATGAGAATCACTCACTGTGTAACTGTACAGAGTCACTGTTTATTCCGGGTGAGTATCACTCACTGTGTAACTGTACAGAGTCACTGTTTATTCAGGGTGAGGATCACTCACTGTGTAACTGTACAGAGTCACTGTTTATTCAGCAGGGTGAGGATCACTCACTATGTAACTGTACAGAGTCACTGTTTATTCGGCAGGGTGAGGATCACTCACTGTGTAACTGTACAGAGTCAGTGTTTATTCAGGGTGAGGATCACTCACTGTGTAACTGTACAGAGTCACTGTTTATTCAGCAGGGTGAGGGTCACTCACTGTGTAACTGTACAGAGTGACTGTTTATTCAGGGTGAGGATCACTCACTGTAACTACTGAGTCACTGTTTATTCAGCAGGGTGAGCATCACTCACTGTGTAACTGTACAGAGTCACTGTTTATTCAGGGTGAGGATCACTCACTGTGTAACTGTACAGAGTCACTGTTTATTCAGCAGGGTGAGGATCACTCACTGTGTAACTGTACAGAGTCTCTGTTTATTCAGGGTGAGCATCACTCACTGTGTAACTGTACAGAGTCACTGTTTATTCAGGGTGAGGATCACTCACTGTGTAACTGTACAGAGTCACTGTTTATTCAGCAGGGTGAGGATCACTCACTGTGTAACTGTACAGACTCACTGTTTATTCAGGGTGAGGATCACTCACTGTGTAAGTGTACAGAGTCACTGTTTATTCAGGGTGAGGATCACTCACTGTGTAACTGTACAGAGTCACTGTTTATTCAGGGTGTGGATCACTCACTGTGTAACTGTACAGAGTCACTGTTTATTCAGGGTGAGGATCATTCACTGTGTAACTGTATAGAGTCACTGTTTATTCAGGGTGATGGTCACTCACTGTGTAACTGTACAGAGTCACTGTTTATTCAGCAGGGTGAGGATCACTCACGGTGTAACTGTACAGAGTCACTGTTTATTCAGGGTGAGGGTCACTCACTGTGTAACTGTACAGAGTCACTTTTTATTCAGGGTGAGGATCACTCACTGTGTAACTGTACAGAGTCACTGTTTATTCAGCAGGGTGAGGATCACTCACTGTGTAACTGTACAGAGTCACTGTTTATTCAGCAGGGTGAGTATCACTCACTGTGTAACTGTTCAGAGTCACTGTTTATTCAGGGCGAGGATCACTCACTGTGTAACTGTACAGAGTCACTGTTTATTCAGCAGGGTGAGGATCACTCACTGTGTAACTGTACAGAGTGACTGTTTATTCAGGGTGAGGATCACTCACTGTGTAACTGTACAGTGTCACTGTTTATTCAGCAGGGTGAGGATCACTCACTGTGTAACTGTTCAGAGTCACTGTTTATTCAGCAGGGTGAGGATCACTCACTGTGTAACTGCACAGAGTCACTGTTTATTCAGGGTGAGGATCACTCACTGTGTAACTGTAAAGAGGCACTGTTTATTCAGCAGGGTGAGGGTCACTCACTGTGTAACTGTACAGAGTCACTGTTTATTCAGGGTGAGGATCACTCACTGTGTAACTGTACAGAGTCACTGTTTATTCAGGGTGAGGATCACTCACTGTGTAACTGTACAGAGTCACTGTTTATTCAGCAGGGTGAGGATCACTCACTGTGTAACTGTACAGAGTCACTGTTTATTCAGCAGGGTGAGTATCACTCACTGTGTGACTGTACAGAGTCACTGTTTATTCAGGGTGAGGATCACTCACTGTGTAACTGTACAGAGTGACTGTTTATTCAGGGTGAGGATCACTCACTGTGTAACTGTACAGAGTCACTGTTTATTCAGGGTGAGGATCACTCACTGTGTATCTGTACAGAGTCACTATTTATTCAGGGTGAGGGTCACTCTCTGTGTAACTGTACAGAGTCACTGTTTATTCAGCAGGGTGAGGATCACTCACTGTGTAACTGTACAGAGTCACTGTTTATTCAGCAGGGTGAGGATCACTCACTGTGTAACTGTTCAGAGTCACTGTTTATTCAGCAGGGTGAGGATCACTCACTGTGTAACTGTAAAGAGTCACTGTTTATTCAGCAGGGTGAGGGTCACTCACTGTGTAACTGTGCAGAGTCACTGTTTATTCAGGGTGAGGATCGCTCACTCTGTAACTGTGCAGAGTCACTGTTTATTCAGGGTGAGGATCACTCACTGTGTGACTGTACAGAGTCACTGTTTATTCAGGGTGAAGATCACTCACTGTGTAACTGTACAGAGTCACTGTTTATTCAGGGTGAGAATCACTCACTGTGTAACTGTACAGAGTCACTGTTTATTCAGGGTGAGGATCACTCACTGTGTAACAGTGCAGAGTCACTGTTTATGCAGCAGTGTGAGGATCACTCACTGTGTTACTGTACAGAGACACTGTTTATTCAGCAGGGTGAGCATCACTCACTGTGTTACTGTACAGAGACACTGTTTATTCAGCAGGGTGAGCGTCACTCACTGTGTAACTGTACAGAGTCACTGTTTATTCAGCAGGGTGAGGATCACTGTGTAACTGTACAGAGTCACTGTTTATTCAGGGTGAGGGTCACTCACTGTGTAACTGTACAGAGTCACTGTTTATTCAGGGTGAGGATCACTCACTGTGTAACTGTACAGAGTCACTGTTTATTCAGCAGGGTGAGGGTCACTCACTGTGTAACTGTACAGAGTCACTGTTTATTCAGCAGAGTGAGGATCACTCACTGTGTAACTGTACAGAGTCACTGTTTATTCAGGGCGAGGATCACTCACTGTGTAACAGTGCAGAGTCACTGTTTATTCAGCAGTGTGAGGATCACTCACTGTGTAACTGTACAGAGTCACTGTTTATTCAGGGCGAGGATCACTCACTGTGTAACTGTACAGAGTCACTGTTTATTCAGGGTGAGGATCACTCACTGTGTAACTGTACAGAGAGACTGTTTATTCAGGGTGAGGATCACTCACTGTGTAACTGTACAGAGTCACTGTTTATTCAGCAGGGTGAGGGTCACTCACTGAGTAACTGTACAGAGTGACTGTTTATTCAGGGTGAGGATCACTCACTGTAACTACCGAGTCACTGTTTATTCAGCAGGGTGAGCATCACTCACTGTGTAACTGTACAGAGTCACTGTTTATTCAGGGTGAGGATCACTCACTGTGTAACTGTACAGAGTCACTGTTTATTCAGCAGGGTGAGGATCACTCACTGTGTAACTGTACAGAGTCTCTGTTTATTCAGGGTGAGCATCACTCACTGTGTAACTGTACAGAGTCACTGTTTATTCAGGGTGAGGATCACTCACTGTGTAACTGTACAGAGTCACTGTTTATTCAGCAGGGTGAGGATCACTCACTGTGTAACTGTACAGACTCACTGTTTATTCAGGGTGAGGATCACTCACTGTGTAACTGCACAGAGTCACTGTTTATTCAGGGTGTGGATCACTCACTGTGTAACTGTACAGAGTCACTGTTTATTTAGGGTGAGGATCATTCACTGTGTAACTGTATAGAGTCACTGTTTATTCAGGGTGATGGTCACTCACTGTGTAACTGTACAGAGTCACTGTTTATTCAGCAGGGTGAGGATCACTCACGGTGTAACTGTACAGAGTCACTGTTTATTCAGGGTGAGGGTCACTCACTGTGTAACTGTACAGAGTCACTTTTTATTCAGGGCGAGGATCACTCACTGTGTAACTGTACAGAGTCACTGTTTATTCAGCAGGGTGAGGATCACTCACTGTGTAACTGTACAGAGTGACTGTTTATTCAGGGTGAGGATCACTCACTGTGTAACTGTACAGAGTCACTGTTTATTCAGCAGGGTGAGGATCACTCACTGTGTAACTGTTCAGAGTCACTGTTTATTCAGCAGGGTGAGGATCACTCACTGTGTAACTGTACAGAGTCACTGTTTATTCAGGGTGAGGATCACTCACTGTGTAACTGTAAAGAATCACTGTTTATTCAGCAGGGTGAGGGTCACTCACTGTGTAACTGTACAGAGTGACTGTTTATTCAGGGTGAGGATCACTCACTGTGTAACTGTTCAGAGTCACTGTTTATTCAGCAGGATGAGGGTCACTCACTGTGTAACTGTACAGAGTCACTGTTTATTCAGGGCGAGGATCACTCACTGTGTAACTGTACAGAGTCACTGTTTATTCAGGGTGAGGATCACTCACTGTGTAACTGTACAGTGTCACTGTTTATTCAGCAGGGTGAGGATCACTCACTGTGTAACTGTTCAGAGTCACTGTTTATTCAGCAGGGTGAGGATCACTCACTGTGTAACTGTTCAGAGTCACTGTTTATTCAGCAGGGTGAGGATCACTCACTGTGTAACTGTAAAGAGTCACTGTTTATTCAGCAGGGTGAGGGTCACTCACTGTGTAACTGTGCAGACTCACTGTTTATTCAGGGTGAGGATCGCTCACTCTGTAACTGTACAGAGTCACTGTTTATTCAGGGTGAGGATCACTCACTGTGTGACTGTACAGAGTCACTGTTTATTCAGGGTGAAGATCACTCACTGTGTAACTGTACAGAGTCACTGTTTATTCAGGGTGAGGATCACTCACTGTGTAACTGTACAGAGTCACTGTTTATTCAGGGTGAGGATCACTCACTGTGTAACAGTGCAGAGTCACTGTTTATTCAGCAGTGTGAGGATCACTCACTGTGTTACTGTACAGAGACACTGTTTATTCAGCAGGGTGAGCATCACTCACTGTGTTACTGTACAGAGACACTGTTTATTCAGCAGGGTGAGCGTCACTCACTGTGTAACTGTACAGAGTCACTGTTTATTCAGCAGGGTGAGGATCACTGTGTAACTGTACAGAGTCACTGTTTATTCAGGGTGAGGGTCACTCACTGTGTAACTGTACAGAGTCACTGTTTATTCAGGGTGAGGATCACTCACTGTGTAACTGTACAGAGTCACTGTTTATTCAGCAGGGTGAGGGTCACTCACTGTGTAACTGTACAGAGTCACTGTTTATTCAGCAGAGTGAGGATCACTCACTGTGTAACTGTACAGAGTCACTGTTTATTCAGGGCGAGGATCACTCACTGTGTAACAGTGCAGAGTCACTGTTTATTCAGCAGTGTGAGGATCACTCACTGTGTAACTGTACAGAGACACTGTTTATTCAGCAGGGTGAGCATCACTCACTATGTAACTGTACAGAGTCACTGTGTATTCAGCAGGGTGAGGATCACTCACTGTGTTACTGTACAGAGACACTGTTTATTCAGCAGGATGAGCATCACTCACTGTGTTACTGTACAGAGACACTGTTTTTTCAGCAGGTTGAGCATCACTCACTGTGTAACTGTACAGAGTCACTGTTTATTCAGCAGAGTGAGGATCACTCACTGTGTAACTGTACAGAGTCACTGTTTATTCAGGGCGAGGATCACTCACTGTGTAACTGTACAGAGTCACTGTTTATTCAGGGTGAGGATCACTCACTGTGTAACTGTACAGAGTGACTGTTTATTCAGGGTGAGGATCACTCACTGTGTAACTGTACAGAGTCACTGTTTATTCAGCAGGGTGAGGGTCACTCACTGTGTAACTGTACAGAGTGACTGTTTATTCAGGGTGAGGATCACTCACTGTAACTGCCGAGTCACTGTTTATTCAGCAGGGTGAGCATCACTCACTGTGTAACTGTACAGAGTCACTGTTTATTCAGGGTGAGGATCACTCACTGTGTAACTGTACAGAGTCACTGTTTATTCAGCAGGGTGAGGATCACTCACTGTGTAACTGTACAGAGTCTCTGTTTATTCAGGGTGAGCATCACTCAATGTGTAACTGTACAGAGTCACTGTTTATTCAGGGTGAGGATCACTCACTGTGTAACTGTACAGAGTCACTGTTTAATCAGCAGGGTGAGGATCACTCACTGTGTAACTGTACAGACTCACTGTTTATTCAGGGTGAGGATCACTCACTGTGTAACTGCACAGAGTCACTGTTTATTCAGGGTGTGGATCACTCACTGTGTAACTGTACAGAGTCACTGTTTATTCAGGGTGAGGATCATTCACTGTGTAACTGTATAGAGTCACTGTTTATTCAGGGTGATGGTCACTCACTGTGTAACTGTACAGAGTCACTGTTTATTCAGCAGGGTGAGGATCACTCACGGTGTAACTGTACAGAGTCACTGTTTATTCAGGGTGAGGGTCACTCACTGTGTAACTGTACAGAGTCACTTTTTATTCAGGGTGAGGATCACTCACTGTGTAACTGTACAGAGTCACTGTTTATTCAGCAGGGTGCGGATCACTCACTGTGTAACTGTACAGAGTCACTGTTTATTCAGCAGGGTGAGTATCACTCACTGTGTAACTGTTCAGAGTCACTGTTTATTCAGGGCGAGGATCACTCACTGTGTAACTGTACAGAGTCACTGTTTATTCAGCAGGGTGAGGATCACTCACTGTGTAACTGTACAGAGTGACTGTTTATTCAGGGTGAGGATCACTCACTGTGTAACTGTACAGAGTCACTGTTTATTCAGCAGGGTGAGGATTACTCACTGTGTAACTGTTTAGAGTCACTGTTTATTCAGCAGGGTGAGGATCAAACACTGTGTAACTGTACAGAGTCACTGTTTATTCAGGGTGAGGATCACTCACTGTGTAACTGTAAAGAATCACTGTTTATTCAGCAGGGTGAGGGTCACTCACTGTGTAACTGTACACAGTCACTGTTTATTCAGGGTGAGGATCACTCACTGTGTAACTGTACAGAGTCACTGTTTATTCAGCAGGGTGAGGATCACTCACTGTGTAACTGTACAGAGTCACTGTTTATTCAGCAGGGTGAGTATCACTCACTGTGTAACTGTTCAGAGTCACTGTTTATTCAGGGCGAGGATCACTCATTGTGTAACTGTACAGAGTCACTGTTTATTAAGGGTGAGGATCTCTCACTGTGTAACTGTACAGAGTGACTGTTTATTCAGGGTGAGGATCACTCACTGTGTAACTGTACAGAGTCACTGTTTATTCAGGGTGAGGATCACTCACTGTGTATCTGTACAGAGTCACTATTTATTCAGGGTGAGGGTCACTCTCTGTGTAACTGTACAGAGTCACTGTTTATTCAGCAGGGTGAGGATCACTCACTGTGTAACTGTACAGAGTCACTGTTTATTCAGCAGGGTGAGGATCACTCACTGTGTAACTGTTCAGAGTCACTGTTTATTCAGCAGGGTGAGGATCACTCACTGTGTAACTGTAAAGAGTCACTGTTTATTCAGCAGGGTGAGGGTCACTCACTGTGTAACTGTGCAGAGTCACTGTTTATTCAGGGTGAGGATCACTCACTCTGTAACTGTACAGAGTCACTGTTTATTCAGGGTGAGGATCACTCACTGTGTGACTGTACAGAGTCACTGTTTATTCAGGGTGAAGATCACTCACTGTGTAACTGTACAGAGTCACTGTTTATTCAGGGTGAGGGTCACTCACTGTGTAACTGTACAGAGTCACTTTTTATTCAGGGTGAGGATCACTCACTGTGTAACTGTACAGAGTCACTGTTCATTCAGCAGGGTGAGGATCACTCACTGTGTAACTGTACAGAGTCACTGTTTATTCAGCAGGGTGAGTATCACTCACTGTGTAACTGTTCAGAGTCACTGTTTATTCAGCAGGGTGAGTATCACTCACTGTGTAACTGTTCAGAGTCACTGTTTATTCAACACGGTGAGGGTCACTCACTGTGTAACTGTACAGAGTCAGTGTTTATTCAGGGTGAGGATCACTCACTGTGTAACTGTACAGAGTCACTGTTTATTCAGCAGGGTGAGGATCACTCACTGTGTAACTGTACAGAGTGACTGTTTATTCAGGGTGAGGATCACTCACTGTGTAACTGTACAGAGTCACTGTTTATTCAGCAGGGTGAGGATCACTCACTGTGTAACTGTTCAGAGTGACTGTTTATTCAGCAGGGTGAGGATCACTCACTGTGTAACTGTACAGAGTCACTGTTTATTCAGGGTGAGGATCACTCACTGTGTAACTGTAAAGAATCACTGTTTATTCAGCAGGGTGAGGGTCACTCACTGTGTAACTGTACACAGTCACTGTTTATTCAGGGTGAGGATCACTCACTGTGTAACTGTACAGAGTCACTGTTTATTCAGCAGGGTGAGGATCACTCACTGTGTAACTGTACAGAGTCACTGTTTATTCAGCAGGGTGAGTATCACTCACTGTGTAACTGTTCAGAGTCACTGTTTATTCAGGGCGAGGATCACTCACTGTGTAACTGTACAGAGTCACTGTTTATTCAGCAGGGTGAGTATCACTCACTGTGTAACTGTTCAGAGTCACTGTTAATTCAGGGCGAGGATCACTCATTGTGTAACTGTACAGAGTCACTATTTATTAAGGGTGAGGATCTCTCACTGTGTAACTGTACAGAGTCACTGTTTATTCAGGGTGAGGATCACTCACTGTGTAACTGTACAGAGTGACTGTTTATTCAGGGTGAGGATCACTCACTGTGTAACTGTACAGAGTCACTGTTTATTCAGGGTGAGGATCACTCACTGTGTATCTGTACAGAGTCACTATTTATTCAGGGTGAGGGTCACTCTCTGTGTAACTGTACAGAGTCACTGTTTATTCAGCAGGGTGAGGATCACTCACTGTGTAACTGTACAGAGTCACTGTTTATTCAGCAGGGTGAGGATCACTCACTGTGTAACTGTTCAGAGTCACTGTTTATTCAGCAGGGTGAGGATCACTCACTGTGTAACTGTAAAGAGTCACTGTTTATTCAGCAGGGTGAGGGTCACTCACTGTGTAACTGTGCAGAGTCACTGTTTATTCAGGGTGAGGATCACTCACTCTGTAACTGTACAGAGTCACTGTTTATTCAGGGTGAGGATCACTCACTGTGTGACTGTACAGAGTCACTGTTTATTCAGGGTGAAGATCACTCACTGTGTAACTGTACAGAGTCACTGTTTATTCAGGGTGAGGATCACTCACTGTGTAACTGTACAGAGTCACTATTTATTCAGGGTGAGCATCACTCACTGTGTAACAGTGCAGAGTCACTGTTTATTCAGCAGTGTGAGGATCACTCACTGTGTTACTGTACAGAGACACTGTTTATTCAGCAGGGTGAGCATCACTCACTGTGTTACTGTACAGAGACACTGTTTATTCAGCAGGGTGAGCGTCACTCACTGTGTAACTGTACAGAGTCACTGTTTATTCAGCAGGGTGAGGATCACTGTGTAACTGTACAGAGTCACTGTTTATTCAGGGTGAGGGTCACTCACTGTGTAACTGTACAGAGTCACTGTTTATTTTGGGTGAGGATCACTCACTGTGTAACTGTACAGAGTCACTGTTTATTCAGCAGGGTGAGGGTCACTCACTGTGTAACTGTACAGAGTCACTGTTTATTCAGCAGAGTGAGGATCACTCACTGTGTAACTGTACAGAGTCACTGTTTATTCAGGGCGAGGATCACTCACTGTGTAACAGTGCAGAGTCACTGTTTATTCAGCAGTGTGAGGATCACTCACTGTGTTACTGTACAGAGACACTGTTTATTCAGCAGGGTGAGCATCACTCACTGTGTAACTGTACAGAGTCACTGTGTATTCAGCAGGGTGAGGATCACTCACTGTGTTACTGTACAGGGACACTGTTTATTCAGCAGGGTGAGCATCACTCACTGTGTTACTGTACAGAGACACTGTTTATTCAGCAGGTTGAGCATCACTCACTGTGTAACTGTACAGAGTCACTGTTTATTCAGCAGGGTGAGCATCACTCACTGTGTTACTGTACAGAGACACTGTTTATTCAGCAGGTTGAGGATCACTCACTGTGTAACTGTACAGAGTCACTGTTTATTCAGCAGAGTGAGGATCACTCACTGTGTAACTGTACAGAGTCACTGTTTATTCAGGGCGAGGATCACTCACTGTGTAACTGTACAGAGTCACTGTTTATTCAGGGTGAGGATCACTCACTGTGTAACTGTACAGAGTGACTGTTTATTCAGGGTGAGGATCACTCACTGTGTAACTGTACAGAGTCACTGTTTATTCAGCAGGGTGAGGATCACTCACTGTGTAACTGTTCAGAGTCACTGTTTATTCAGCAGGGTCAGGATCACTCACTGTGTAACTGTACAGAGTCACTGTTTATTCAGGGTGAGGATCACTCACTGTGTAACTGTAAAGAGTCACTGTTTATTCAGCAGGGTGAGGGTCACTCACTGTGTAACTGTACAGAGTCACTGTTTATTCAGGGTGAGGATCACTCACTGTGTAACTGTACAGAGTCACTGTTTATTCAGGGTGAGGATCACTCACTGTGTAACTGTACAGAGTCACTGTTTATTCAGCATGGTGAGGATCACTCACTGTGTAACTGTACAGAGTCACTGTTTATTCAGAGTGAGGATCACTCACTGTGTAACTGTACAGAGTCACTGTTTATTCAGCAGGGTGAGTATCACTCACTGTGTAACTGTTCAGATTCACTGTTTATTCAGGGCGAGGATCACTCACTGTGTAACTGTACAGAGTCACTGTTTATTCAGGGTGAGGATCACTCACTGTGTAACTGTACAGAGTCACTGTTTATTCAGCAGGGTGAGTATCACTCACTGTGTAACTGTTCAGATTCACTGTTTATTCAGGGCGAGGATCACTCATTGTGTAACTGTACAGAGTCACTGTTTATTAAGGGTGAGGATCTCTCACTGTGTAACTGTACAGAGTCACTATTTATTAAGGGTGAGGATCTCTCACTGTGTAACTGTACAGAGTCACTGTTTATTCAGCAGGGTGAGGATCACTCACTGTGTAACTGTACAGAGTCACTGTTTATTCAGCAGGGTGAGGATCACTCACTGTGTAACTGTTCAGAGTCACTGTTTATTCAGGGTGAGGATCACTCACTGTGTAACTGTACAGAGTCACTGTTTATTAAGGGTGAGGATCTCTCACTGTGTAACTGTACAGAGTCACTGTTTATTCAGCAGGGTGAGGATCACTCACTGTGTAACTGTACAGAGTCACTGTTTATTCAGGGTGAGGATCACTCACTGTGTAACTGTACAGAGTCACTGTTTATTCAGCAGGGTGAGGATCACTCACTGTGTAACTGTTCAGAGTCACTGTTTATTCAGCAGGGTGAGGATCACTCACTGTGTAACTGTAAAGAGTCACTGTTTATTCAGCAGGGTGAGGGTCACTCACTGTGTAACTGTGCAGAGTCACTGTTTATTCAGGGTGAGGATCACTCACTGTGTAACTGTACAGAGTCACTGTTTATTCAGGGTGAGGATCACTCACTGTGTAACTGTACAGAGTCACTGTTTATTCAGCAGGGTGAGGATCACTCACTGTGTAACTGTGCAGAGTCACTGTTTATTCAGGGTGAGGATCACTCACTGTGTAACTGTACAGAGTCACTGTTTATTCAGGGTGAGGATCACTCACTGTGTAACTGTTCAGAGTCACTGTTTATTCAGCAGGGTGAGGATCACTCACTGTGTAACTGTAAAGAGTCACTGTTTATTCAGCAGGGTGAGGGTCACTCACTGTGTAACTGTACAGTCACTGTTTATTCAGGGTGAGGATCACTCACTGTGTGACTGTACAGCGTCACTGTTTATTCAGGGTGAACATCACTCACTGTGTAACTGTACAGAGTCACTGTTTATTCAGGGTGAGGATCACTCACTGTGTAACTGTACAGAGTCACTGTTTATTCAGGGTGAGGATCACTCACTGTGTAACAGTGCAGAGTCACTGTTTATTCAGCAGTGTGAGGATCACTCACTGTGTTACTGTACAGAGACACTGTTTATTCAGAAGGGTGAGCATCACTCACTGTGTTACTGTACAGAGACACTGTTTATTCAGCAGGGTGAGCGTCACTCACTGTGTAACTGTACAGAGTCACTGTTTATTCAGCAGGGTGAGGATCACTGTGTAACTGTACAGAGTCACTGTTTATTCAGGGTGAGGGTCACTCACTGTGTAACTGTACAGAGTCACTGTTTATTCAGGGTGAGGATCACTCACTGTGTAACTGTACAGAGTCACTGTTTATTCAGCAGGGTGAGGGTCACTCACTGTGTAACTGTACAGAGTCACTGTTTATTCAGCAGAGTGAGGATCACTCACTGTGTAACTGTACAGAGTCACTGTTTATTCAGGGCGAGGATCACTCACTGTGTAACAGTGCAGAGTCACTGTTTATTCAGCAGTGTGAGGATCACTCACTGTGTTACTGTACAGAGACACTGTTTATTCAGCAGGGTGAGCATCACTCACTGTGTAACTGTACAGAGTCACTGTGTATTCAGCAGGGTGAGGATCACTCACTGTGTTACTGTACAGAGACACTGTTTATTCAGCAGGGTGAGCATCACTCACTGTGTTACTGTACAGAGACACTGTTTATTCAGCAGGTTGAGCATCACTCACTGTGTAACTGTACAGAGTCACTGTTTATTCAGCAGAGTGAGGATCACTCACTGTGTAACTGTACAGAGTCACTGTTTATTCAGGGCGAGGATCACTCACTGTGTAACTGTACAGAGTCACTGTTTATTCAGGGTGAGGATCACTCACTGTGTAACTGTACAGAGTGACTGTTTATTCAGGGTGAGGATCACTCACTGTGTAACTGTACAGAGTCACTGTTTATTCAGCAGGGTGAGGATCACTCACTGTGTAACTGTTCAGAGTCACTGTTTATTCAGCAGGGTGAGGATCACTCACTGTGTAACTGTACAGAGTCACTGTTTATTCAGGGTGAGGATCACTCACTGTGTAACTGTAAAGAGTCACTGTTTATTCAGCAGGGTGAGGGTCACTCACTGTGTAACTGTACAGAGTCACTGTTTATTCAGGGTGAGGATCACTCACTGTGTAACTGTACAGAGTCACTGTTTATTCAGGGTGAGGATCACTCACTGTGTAACTGTACAGAGTCACTGTTTATTCAGGGTGAGGTTCACTCTCTGTGTAACTGTTCAGAGTCACTGTTTATTCAGCAGGGTGAGGATCACTCACTGTGTAACTGTAAAGAGTCACTGTTTATTCAGCAGGGTGAGGGTCACTCACTGTGTAACTGTACAGTCACTGTTTATTCAGGGTGAGAATCACTCACTGTGTGACTGTACAGCGTCACTGTTTATTCAGGGTGAAGATCACTCACTGTGTAACTGTACAGAGTCACTGTTTATTCAGGGTGAGGATCACTCACTGTGTAACTGTACAGAGTCACTGTTTATTCAGGGTGAGGATCACTCACTGTGTAACAGTGCAGAGTCACTGTTTATTCAGCAGTGTGAGGATCACTCACTGTGTTACTGTACAGAGACACTGTTTATTCAGAAGGGTGAGCATCACTCACTGTGTTACTGTACAGAGACACTGTTTATTCAGCAGGGTGAGCGTCACTCACTGTGTAACTGTACAGAGTCACTGTTTATTCAGCAGGGTGAGGATCACTGTGTAACTGTACAGAGTCACTGTTTATTCAGGGTGAGGGTCACTCACTGTGTAACTGTACAGAGTCACTGTTTATTCAGGGTGAGGATCACTCACTGTGTAACTGTACAGAGTCACTGTTTATTCAGCAGGGTGAGGGTCACTCACTGTGTAACTGTACAGAGTCACTGTTTATTCAGCAGAGTGAGGATCACTCACTGTGTAACTGTACAGAGTCACTGTTTATGCAGGGCGAGGATCACTCACTGTGTAACAGTGCAGAGTCACTGTTTATTCAGCAGTGTGAGGATCACTCACTGTGTTACTGTACAGAGACACTGTTTATTCAGCAGGGTGAGCATCACTCACTGTGTAACTGTACAGAGTCACTGTGTATTCAGCAGGGTGAGGATCACTCACTGTGTTACTGTACAGAGACACTGTTTATTCAGCAGGGTGAGCATCACTCACTGTGTTACTGTACAGAGACACTGTTTATTCAGCAGGTTGAGCATCACTCACTGTGTAACTGTACAGAGTCACTGTTTATTCAGCAGAGTGAGGATCACTCACTGTGTAACTGTACAGAGTCACTGTTTATTCAGGGCGAGGATCACTCACTGTGTAACTGTACAGAGTCACTGTTTATTCAGGGTGAGGATCACTCACTGTGTAACTGTACAGAGTGACAGTTTATTCAGGGTGAGGATCACTCACTGTGTAACTGTACAGAGTCACTGTTTATTCAGCAGGGTGAGGATCACTCACTGTGTAACTGTAAAGAGTCACTGTTTATTCAGCAGGGTGAGGGTCACTCACTGTGTAACTGTACAGAGTCACTGTTTATTCAGGGTGAGGATCACTCACTGTGTAACTGTACAGAGTCACTGTTTATTCAGGGTGAGGATCACTCACTGTGTAACTGTACAAAGTCACTGTTTATTCAGCAGGGTGAGGATCACTCACTGTGTAACTGTACAGAGTCACTGTTTATTCAGCAGGGTGAGTATCACTCACTGTGTAACTGTTCAGAGTCACTGTTTATTCAGGGCGAGGATCACTCATTGTGTAACTGTACAGAGTCACTGTTTATTAAGGGTGAGGATCTCTCACTGTGTAACTGTACAGAGTGACTGTTTATTCAGGGTGAGGATCACTCACTGTGTAACTGTACAGAGTCACTGTTTATTCAGGGTGAGGATCACTCACTGTGTATCTGTACAGAGTCACTATTTATTCAGGGTGAGGGTCACTCTCTGTGTAACTATACAGAGTCACTGTTTATTCAGCAGGGTGAGGATCACTCACTGTGTAACTGTACAGAGTCACTGTTTATTCAGCAGGGTGAGGATCACTCACTGTGTAACTGTTCAGAGTCACTGTTTATTCAGCAGGGTGAGGATCACTCACTGTGTAACTGTAAAGAGTCACTGTTTATTCAGCAGGGTGAGGGTCACTCACTGTGTAACTGTACAGAGTCACTGTTTATTCAGGGTGAGGATCACTCACTCTGTAACTGTACAGAGTCACTGTTTATTCAGGGTGAGGATCACTCACTGTGTGACTGTACAGAGTCACTGTTTATTCAGGGTGAAGATCACTCACTGTGTAACTGTACAGAGTCACTGTTTATTCAGGGTGAGGATCACTCACTGTGTAACTGTACAGAGTCACTGTTTATTCAGGGTGAGGATCACTCACTGTGTAACAGTGCAGAGTCACTGTTTATTCAGCAGTGTGAGGATCACTCACTGTGTTACTGTACAGAGACACTGTTTATTCAGCAGGGTGAGCATCACTCACTGTGTTACTGTACAGAGACACTGTTTATTCAGCAGGGTGAGCGTCACTCACTGTGTAACTGTACAGAGTCACTGTTTATTCAGCAGGGTGAGGATCACTGTGTAACTGTACAGAGTCACTGTTTATTCAGGGTGAGGGTCACTCACTGTGTAACTGTACAGAGTGACTGTTTATTCAGGTTGAGGATCACTCACTGTCTAACTGTACAGAGTCACTGTTTATTCAGGGTGAGGGTCACTCACTGTGTAACTGTACAGAATCACTGTTTATTCAGGGTGAGGATCACTCACTGTGTAACTGTACAGAGACACTGTTTATTCAGCAGGTTGAGCATCACTCACTGTGTAACTGTACAGAGTCACTGTTTATTCAGCAGAGTGAGGATCACTCACTGTGTAACTGTACAGAGTCACTGTTTATTCAGGGCGAGGATCACTCACTGTGTAACTGTACAGACTCACTGTTTATTCAGGGTGAGGATCACTCACTGTGTAACTGTACAGAGTGACTGTTTATTCAGGTTGAGGATCACTCACTGTCTAACTGTACAGAGTCACTGTTTATTCAGGGTGAGGATCACTCACTGTGTAACTGTACAGAGTCACTGTTTATTCAGCAGGGTGAGGATCACTCACTGTGTAACTGTACAGAGTCACTGTTTATTCATCAGGGTGAGGATCACTCACTGTGTAACTGTTCAGAGTCACTGTTTATTCAGCAGGGTGAGGATCACTCACTGTGTAACTGTACAGAGTCACTGTTTATTCAGGGTGAGGATCACTCACTGTGTAACTGTACAGAGTCACTGTTTATTCAGGGTGAGGATCACTCACTGTGTAACTGTACAGAGTCACTGTTTATTCAGGGTGAAGATCACTCACTGTGTAACTGTACAGAGTCACTGTTTATTCAGGGTGTGGATCACTCACTGTGTAACTGTACAGAGTCACTGTTTATTCAGGGTGAGGATCACTCACTGTGTAACTGTACAGAGTCACTGTTTATTCAGGGTGAGGATCACTCACTGTGTAACAGTGCAGAGTCACTGTTTATTCAGCAGTGTGAGGATCACTCACTGTGTTACTGTACAGAGACACTGTTTATTCAGCAGGGTGAGCATCACTCACTGTGTAACTGTACAGAGTCACTGTGTATTCAGCAGGGTGAGGATCACTCACTGTGTAACTGTACAGAGTCACTGTTTATTCAGCAGGGTGAGGATCACTGTGTAACTGTACAGAGTCACTGTTTATTCAGGGTGAGGGTCACTCACTGTGTAACTGTACAGAGTCACTGTTTATTCAGCACGGTGAGGGTCACTCACTGTGTAACTGTACAGAGTCACTGTTTATTCAGCAGAGTGAGGATCACTCACTGTGTAACTGTACAGAGTCACTGTTTATTCAGGGTGAGAATCACTCACTGTGTAACTGTACAGAGTCACTGTTTATTCAGCAGAGTGAGGATCACTCACTGTGTAACTGTACAGAGTCACTGTTTATTCAGGGTGAGAATCACTCACTGTGTAACTGTACTGAGTCACTGTTTATTCAGGGTGAGGATCACTCACTGTGTAACTGTACAGAGTGACTGTTTATTCAGGGTGAGGATCACTCACTGTGTAACTATACAGAGTCAATGTTTATTCAGGGTGAGGATCACTCACTGTGTAACTGTACAGAGTCACTGTTTATTCAGGGTGAGGTTCACTCTCTGTGTTACTGTACAGAGTCACTGTTTATTCAGCAGGGTGAGGATCACTCACTGTGTAACTGTACAGAGTCACTGTTTATTCAGCAGGGTGGGGATCACTCACTGTGTAACTGTTCAGAGTCACTGTTTATTCAGCAGGGTGAGGATCACTCACTGTGTAACTGTAAAGAGTCACTGTTTATCCAGCAGGGTGAGGGTCACTCACTGTGTAACTGTACAGAGTCACTGTTTATTCAGGGTGAGGATCACTCACTGTGTAACTGTACAGAGTCACTGTTTATTCAGTGTGAGGATCACTCACTGTGTAACTGTACAGAGTCACTGTTTATTCAGGGTGAGGATCACTCACTGTGTAACTGTACAGAGTCACTGTTTATTCAGCAGGGTGAGGATCACTCACTGTGTAACTGTACAGAGTCACTGTTTATTCAGCAGGGTGAGGATCACTCACTGTGTCACTGTACAGAGACACTGTTTATTCAGCTGGGTGAGGATCACTCACTGTGTAACTGTACAGAGTCACTGTTTATTCAGCAGGGTGATGATCACTCACTGTGTAACTGTACAGAGTCACCTTTTATTCAGCAGGGTGAGGGTCACTCACTGTGTAACTGTACAGAGTCACTGTTTATTCAGGGTGAGGATCACTCACTGTGTAACTGTTCAGAGTCACTGTTTATTCAGGGTGAGGATCACTCTCTGTGTAACTGTACAGAGTCACTGTTTATTCAGCAGGGTGAGGATCACTCACTGTGTTACTGTACAGAGTCACCTTTTATTCAGCAGGGTGAGGGTCACTCACTGTGTAACTGTACAGAGTCACTGTTTATTCAGGGTGAGGATCACTCTCTGTGTAACTGTACAGAGTCACTGTTTATTCAGCAGGTTGAGGATCACTCACTGTGTCACTGTACTGTCACTGTTTATTCAGGGTGAGGGTCACTCACTGTGTAACTGTACAGAGATCTGTTTATTCAGGGTGAGGGTCACTCACTGGGTAACTGTACAGAGTCACTGTTTATTCAGCAGGGTGAGGATCACTCACTGTGTAACTGTACAGAGTCACTGTTTATTCAGGGTGAGGGTCACTCACTGTGTAACTGTAGAGAGTCACTGTTTATTCAGCAAGGTGAGGATCACTCACTGTGTAACTGTACACAGTCACTGTTTATTCAGGGTGAGGATCACTTACTGTGTAACTGTACAGAGTCACTGTTTATTCAGCAGGGTGAGGGACACTCACTGTGTAACTGTACAGAGTCACTGTTTATTCAGGGTGAGGATCACTCACTGTACCTGTACAGAGTCACTGTTTATTCAGGCTGAGGATCACTCACTGTGTAACTGTACAGATTCACTGTTTATTCCGGGTGAGCATCACTCACTGTGTAACTCTCCAGAGTCACTGTTTATTCAGGGTGAGGATCACTCACTGTGTAACTGTACAGAGTCACTGTTTATTCAGCAGGGTGAGGGTCACTCACTGTGTAACTGTACAGAGTCACTGTTTATTCAGGGTGAGGAGCACTCACTGTGTAACTATACAGAGTCACTGTTTATTCAGGGTGAGGATCACTCACTGTGTAACTGTACAGAGTCACTGTTTATTCAGGGTGAGGTTCACTCTCTGTGTTACTGTACAGAGTCACTGTTTATTCAGCAGGGTGAGGATCACTCACTGGGTAACTGTACAGAGTCACTGTTTATTCAGCAGGGTGGGGATCACTCACTGTGTAACTGTTCAGAGTCACTGTTTATTCAGCAGGGTGAGGATCACTCACTGTGTAACTGTAAAGAGTCACTGTTTATCCAGCAGGGTGAGGGTCACTCACTGTGTAACTGTACAGAGTCACTGTTTATTCAGGGTGAGGATCACTCACTGTGTAACTGTACAGAGTCACTGTTTATTCAGGGTGAGGATCACTCACTGTGTAACTGTACAGAGTCACTGTTTATTCAGGGTGAGGATCACTCACTGTGTAACTGTACAGAGTCACTGTTTATTCAGCAGGGTGAGGATCACTCACTGTGTAACTGTACAGAGTCACTGTTTATTCAGCAGGGTGAGGATCACTCACTGTGTCACTGTACAGAGACACTGTTTATTCAGCTGGGTGAGGATCACTCACTGTGTAACTGTACAGAGTCACTGTTTATTCAGCAGGGTGAGGATCACTCACTGTGTAACTGTACAGAGTCACCTTTTATTCAGCAGGGTGAGGGTCACTCACTGTGTAACTGTACAGAGTCACTGTTTATTCAGGGTGAGGATCACTCTCTGTGTAACTGTACAGAGTCACTGTTTATTCAGCAGGGTGAGGATCACTCACTGTGTTACTGTACAGAGTCACCTTTTATTCAGCAGGGTGAGGGTCACTCACTGTGTAACTGTACAGAGTCACTGTTTATTCAGGGTGAGGATCACTCTCTGTGTAACTGTACAGAGTCACTGTTTATTCAGCAGGTTGAGGATCACTCACTGTGTCACTGTACTGTCACTGTTTATTCAGGGTGAGGGTCACTCACTGTGTAACTGTACAGAGATCTGTTTATTCAGGGTGAGGGTCACTCACTGGGTAACTGTACAGAGTCACTGTTTATTCAGCAGGGTGAGGATCACTCACTGTGTAACTGTACAGAGTCACTGTTTATTCAGGGTGAGGGTCACTCACTGTGTAACTGTACAGAGTCACTGTTTATTCAGCAAGGTGAGGATCACTCACTGTGTAACTGTACAGAGTCACTGTTTATTCAGGGTGAGGATCACTTACTGTGTAACTGTACAGAGTCACTGTTTATTCAGCAGGGTGAGGGACACTCACTGTGTAACTGTACAGAGTCACTGTTTATTCAGGGTGAGGATCACTCACTGTGTAACTGTACAGAGTCACTGTTTATTCAGCAGAGTGAGGATCACTCACTGTGTAACTGTACAGAGTCACTGTCTATTCAGGGTGAGGATCACTCACTGTACCTGTACAGAGTCACTGTTTATTCAGGCTGAGGATCACTCACTGTGTAACTGTACAGATTCACTGTTTATTCCGGTTGAGCATCACTCACTGTGTAACTCTCCAGAGTCACTGTTTATTCAGGGTGAGGATCACTCACTGTGTAACTGTACAGAGTCAGTGTTTATTCAGCAGGGTGAGGGTCACTCACTGTGTAACTGTACAGAGTCACTGTTTATTCAGGGTGAGGAGCACTCACTGTGTAACTGTACAGAGTCACTGTTTATTCAGCAGGGTGAGGATCACTCACTGTGTAACTGTACAGAGTCACTGTTTATTCAGCAGGGTGAGTATCACTCATTGTGTAACTGTACAGAGTCACTGTTTATTCAGGGTGAGGGTCACTCACTGTGTAACTGTACAGAGTCACTGTTTATTCAGGGTGAGGATCACTCACTGTGTAACTGTACAGAGTCACTGTTTATTCAGGGTGATGGTCACTCTCTGTGTAACTGTACAGAGTCACTGTTTATTCAGCAGGGTGAGGATCACTCACTGTGTAACTGTACAGAGTCACTGTTTATTCAGCAGGGTGAGGATCACTCACTGTGTAACTGTAAAGAGTCACTGTTTATTCAGGGTGAAGATCACTCACTGTGTAACTGTACAGAGTCACTGTTTATTCAGGGTGAGGATCACTCTCTGTGTAACTGTACAGAGTCACTGTTTATTCAGGGTGAGGATCACTCACTGTGTAACAGTGCAGAGTCACTGTTTATTCAGCAGTGTGAGGATCACTCACTGTGTTACTGTACAGAGACACTGTTTATTCAGTAGGGTGAGCATCACTCACTGTGTTACTGTACAGAGACACTGTTTATTCAGCAGGGTGAGCATCACTCACTGTGTAACTGTACAGAGTCACTGTGTATTCAGCAGGGTGAGGATCACTCACTGTGTAACTGTACAGAGTCACTGTTTATTCAGCAGAGTGAGGATCACTCACTGTGTAACTGTACAGAGTCACTGTTTATTCAGGGTGAGAATCACTCACTGTGTAACTGTACAGAGTCACTGTTTATTCAGGGCGAGGATCACTCACTGTGTAACTGTACAGAGTCACTGTTTATTCAGGGTGAGGATCACTCACTGTGTAACTGTACAGAGTGACTGTTTATTCAGGGTGAGGATCACTCACTGTGTAACTGTACAGAGTCACTGTTTATTCAGGGTGAGGATCACTCACTGTGTAACTGTACAGAGTCACTGTTTATTCAGGGTGACGGTCACTCTCTGTGTAACTGTACAGAGTCACTGTTTATTCAGCAGGGTGAGGATCACTCACTGTGTAACTGTACAGAGTCACTGTTTATTCAGCAGGGTGAGGAGCACTCACTGTGTAACTGTTCAGAGTCACTGTTTATTCAGCAGGGTGAGGATCACTCACTGTGTAACTCTACAGAGTCACTGTTTATTCAGGGTGAGGATCACTCACTGTGTAACTGTACAGAGTCACTGTTTATTCAGGGTGAGGATCACTCACTGTGTAACTGTACAGAGTCACTGTTTATTCAGGGTGAAGATCACTCACTGTGTATCTGTACAGAGTCACTGTTTATTCAGGGTGAGGATATCTCACTGTGTAACTGTACAGAGTCACTGTTTATTCAGGGTGAGGATCACTCACTGTGTAACTGTACAGAGTCACTGTTTATTCAGGGTGAGGATCACTCACTGTGTAACAGTGCAGAGTCACTATTTATTCAGCAGTGTGAGGATCACTCACTGTGTTACTGTACAGAGTCACTGTTTATTCAGGGTGAGGGTCACTCACTGTGTAACTGTACAGAGTCACTGTTTATTCAGCAGGGTGAGGATCACTCACTGTGTAACTGTACAGAGACACTGTTTATTCAGCAGGGTGAGGATCACTCACTGTGTAACTGTACAGAGTCACTGTTTATTCAGCAGGGTGAGTATCACTCACTGTATAACTGTACAGAGTCACTGTTTATTCAGGGTGAGAGTCACTCACTGTGTAACTGTACAGAGACACTGTTTATTCAGGGTGAGGATCACACACTGTGTAACTGTACAGAGTCACTGTTTATTCAGCAGGGTGAGGGTCACTCACTGTGTAACTGTACAGAGTCACTGTTTATTCAGGGTGAGGATCACTCACTGTGTAACTGTACAGAGTCACTGTTTATTCAGGGTGAGGATCACTCACTGTGTAACTGTACAGAGTCACTGTTTATTCAGCAGGGTGAGGATCACTCACTGTGTAACTGTACAGATTCACTGTTTATTCAGCGTGAGGATCACTCACTGTGTAACTGTACAGAATCACTGTTTATTCAGGGTGAGGGTCACTCACTGTGTAACTGTACAGAGTCACTGTTTATTCAGCAGGGTGAGGACCACTCACTGTGTAACTGTACAGAGTCACTGTTTATTCAGGGTGAGGATCACTCACTGTGTAACTGTACAGAGTCACTGTTTATTCAGGGTGAGGATCACTCACTGTGTAACTGTACAGAGTCACTGTTTATTCAGGGTGAGGATCACTCATTGTGTAACTGCACAGAGTCACTGTTTATTCAGCAGGGTGAGGGTCACTCACTGTGTAACTGTACAGAGTCACTGTTTATTCAGCAGGGTGAGGATCACTCACTTTGTAACTGTTCAGAGTCACTGTTTATTCAGCAGGGTGAGGGTCACTCACTGTGTAACTGTACAGAGTCACTGTTTATTCAGCAGGGTGAGGATCACTCACTGTGTAACTGTTCAGAGTCACTGTTTATTCAGCAGGGTGAGGATCACTCACTGTGTACCTGTACAGAGTCACTGTTTATTCAGCAGGGTGAGAATCACTCTCTGTGTAACCGGACAGAGTCACTGTTTATTCAACACGGTGAGGATCACTCACTGTGTAACTGTACAGAGTAACTGTGATTCAGCAGGGTGAGGATCACTCACTGTGTAACTGTACAGAGTCACTGTTTATTCAGGGTGAGGGTCACTCACTGTGTAACTGTACAGAGTCACTGTTTATTCAGGGTGAGGGTCACTCACTGTGTAACTGTACAGAGTCACTGTTTATTCAGGGTGAGGGTCACTCACTGTTTAACTGTACAGAGTCACTGTTTATTCAGGGTGAGGATCACTCACTGTGTAACTGTACAGAGTCACTGTTTATTCAGGGTGAGGATCACTCACTGTGTAACTGTACAGAGTCACTGTTTATTCAGGGTGGGGATCACTCACTGTGTAACTGTACAGAGTCACTGTTTATTCAGCAGGGTGAGGGTCACTCACTGTGTAACTGTACAGAGTCACTGTTTATTCAGCAGGGTGAGGATCACTCACTGTGTAACTGTACAGAGTCACTGTTTATTCGGGGTGAGGATCACTCACTGTGTAACTGTACAGAGTCACTCTTTATTCAGCAGGGTGAGGGTCACTCACTGTGTAACTGTACAGAGTCACTGTTTATTCATGGTGAGGATCACTCACTGTGTAACTGTACAGAGTCACTGTTTATTCAGCAGGGTGAGGGTCACTCACTGTGTAACTGTTCAGAGTCACTGTTTATTCAGGGTGAGGATCACTCACTGTGTAACTGTACAGAGTCACTGTTTATTCAGCAGGGTGAGGATCACTCACTGTGTAACTGTACAGAGTGACTGTTTATTCAGCAGGGTGAGGATCACTCACTGTGTACCGGTACAGAGTCACTGTTTATTCAGCAGGGTGAGAATCACTCTCTGTGTAACCGGACAGAGTCACTGTTTATTCAACACGGTGAGGATCACTCACTGTGTAACTGTACAGAGTAACTGTGTATTCAGCAGGGTGAGGATCACTCACTGTGTAACTGTACAGAGTCACTGTTTATTCAGCAGGGTGAGGATCACTGTGTAACTGTACAGAGTCACTGTTTATTCAGGGTGAGGGTCACTCACTGTGTAACTGTACAGTTTCACTGTTTATTCAGGGTGGGGATCACTCACTGTGTAACTGTACAGAGTCACTCTTTATTCAGCAGGGTGAGGGTCACTCACTGTGTAACTGTACAGAGTCACTGTTTATTCAGCAGGGTGAGGATCACTCACTGTGTAACTGTACAGAGTCACAGTTTATTCAGGGTGAGGATCACTCACTGTGTAACTGTACAGAGTCACTGTTTATTCAGCATGGTAAGGACCACTCACTGTGTAACTGTACAGAGTCACTGTTTATTCAGGGTGAGGATCACTCACTGTGTAACTGTACAGAATCACTGTTTATTCAGCAGGGTGAGGGTCACTCACTGTGTAACTGTACAGAGTCACTGTTTATTCAGCAGGGTGAGGATCACTCACTGTGTACCTGTACAGAGTCACAGTTTATTCAGGGTGAGGATCACTCACTGTCTAACTGTACAGAGTCACTGTTTATTCAGCAGGGTGAGGATCACTCACTGTGTAACTGTACAGAGTCACTGTTTATTCAGCAGGGTGAGAATCACTCACTGTGTAACTGTACAGAGTCACTGTTTATTCAGCAGGGTGAGGATCACTCACTGTGTAACTGTACAGAGTCACTGTTTATTCAGGGTGAGGATCTCTCACTGTGTAACTGTACAGAGTCACTGTTTATTCAGGGTGAGGATCACTCACTGTGTAACTGTACAGAGTCACTGTTTATTCAGCAGGGTGAGGATCACTCACTGTGTAACTGTACAGAGTCACTGTTTATTCAGCAGGGTGAGGGTCACTCACTGTGTAACTGTACAGAGTCACTGTTTATTCAGGGTGAGGATCACTCACTGTGTAACTGTCCAAAAGTCACTGTTTATTCAGGGTGAGGATCACTCACTGTGTAACTGTACAGAGTCAGTGTTTATTCAGCAGGGTGAGGGTCACTCACTGTGTAACTGTACAGAGTCACTGTTTATTCAGGGTGAGGATCACTCACTGTGTAACTGTACAGAGTCACTGTTTATTCAGCAGGGTGAGGATCACTCACTGTGTAACTGTACAGATTCACTGTTTATTCAGCGTGAGGATCACTCACTGTGTAATTGTACAGAATCACTGTTTATTCAGGGTGAGGGTCACTCACTGTGTAACTGTACAGAGTCACTGTTTATTCAGCAGGGTGAGGACCACTCACTGTGTAACTGTACAGAGTCACTGTTTATTCAGGGTGAGGATCACTCACTGTGTAACTGTACAGAGTCACTGTTTATTCAGGGTGAGGATCACTCACTGTGTAACTGTACAGAGTCACTGTTTATTCAGGGTGAGGATCACTCATTGTGTAACTGCACAGAGTCACTGTTTATTCAGCAGGGTGAGGGTCACTCACTGTGTAACTGTACAGAGTCACTGTTTATTCAGCAGGGTGAGGATCACTCACTTTGTAACTGTTCAGAGTCACTGTTTATTCAGCAGGGTGAGGGTCACTCTCTGTGTAACTGTACAGAGTCACTGTTTATTCAGCAGGGTGAGGATCACTCACTGTGTAACTGTTCAGAGTCACTGTTTATTCAGCAGGGTGAGGATCACTCACTGTGTACCTGTACAGAGTCACTGTTTATTCAGCAGGGTGAGAATCACTCTCTGTGTAACCGGACAGAGTCACTGTTTATTCAACACGGTGAGGATCACTCACTGTGTAACTGTACAGAGTAACTGTGATTCAGCAGGGTGAGGATCACTCACTGTGTAACTGTACAGAGTCACTGTTTATTCAGGGTGAGGGTCACTCACTGTGTAACTGTACAGAGTCACTGTTTATTCAGGGTGAGGGTCACTCACTGTGTAACTGTACAGAGTCACTGTTTATTCAGGGTGAGGGTCACTCACTGTGTAACTGTACAGAGTCACTGTTTATTCAGGGTGAGGATCACTCACTGTGTAACTGTACAGAGTCACTGTTTATTCAGGGTGAGGATCACTCACTGTGTAACTGTACAGAGTCACTGTTTATTCAGGGTGGGGATCACTCACTGTGTAACTGTACAGAGTCACTGTTTATTCAGCAGGGTGAGGGTCACTCACTGCAACTGTACAGAGTCACTGTTTATTCGGGGTGAGGATCACTCACTGTGTAACTGTACAGAGTCACTCTTTATTCAGCAGGGTGAGGGTCACTCACTGTGTAACTGTACAGAGTCACTGTTTATTCATGGTGAGGATCACTCACTGTGTAACTGTACAGAGTCACTGTTTATTCAGCAGGGTGAGGATCACTCACTGTGTAACTGTACAGAGTCACTGTTTATTCAGCAGGGTGAGGATCGCTCACTGTGTAACTGTACAGAGTCACTGTTTATTCAGTGTGAGGATCACTCACTGTGTAACTGTACAGAGTCACTGTTTATTCAGGGTGAGGATCACTCACTGTGTAACTGTACAGAGTCACTGTTTATTCAGGGTGAGGGTCACTCACTGTGTAACTGTACAGTCACTGTTTATTCAGGGTGAGGATCACTCACTGTGTAACTGTACAGAGTCACTGTTTATTCAGGGTGAGGATCACTCACTGTGTAACTGTACAGAGTCACTGTTTATTCAGGGTGATGATCACTCACTGTGTAACTGTACAGAGTCACTGTTCATTCAGCAGGGTGAGGATCACTCACTGTGTAACTGTACAGAGTCACTGTTTATTCAGGGTGAGGAACACTCACTGTGTAACTGTACAGAGTCACTGTTTATTCAGCAGGGTGAGGATCACTCACTGTGTAACTGTACAGAGTCACTGTTTATTCAGGGTGAGGATCACTCACTGTGTAACTGTACAGAGTCACTGTTTATTCAGGGTGAGGATCACTCACTGTGTAACTGTACAGAGACACTGTTTATTCAGGGTGAGGATCACTCACTGTGTAACTGTACAGAGTCACTGTTTATTCAGCAGTGTGAGAATCACTCACTGTGTTACTATACAGAGACACTGTTTATTCAGGGTGAGGATCACTCACTGTGTAACTGTACAGAGTCACTGTTTATTCAGCAGTGTGAGAATCACTCACTGTGTTACTGTACAGAGACACTGTTTATTCAGGGTGAGGATCACTCACTGTGTAACTGTACAGAGTCACTGTTTATTCAGGGTGAGGATCACTCACTGTGTAACTGTACAGAGTCACTGTTTATTCAGCAGGGTGAGGGTCACTCTCTGTGTAACTGTACAGTGTCACTGTTTATTCAGGGTGAGGATCACTCACTGTGTAACTGTACAGAGTCACTGTTTATTCAGGGTGAGGATCACTCACTGTGTAACTGTACAGAGTCACTGTTTATTCAGGGTGAGGATCACTCACTGTGTAACTGTACAGAGACACTGTTTATTCAGGGTGAGGATCACTCACTGTGTAACTGTACAGAGTCACTGTTTATTCAGCAGTGTGAGAATCACTCACTGTGTTACTGTACAGAGACACTGTTTATTCAGGGTGAGGATCACTCACTGTGTAACTGTACAGAGTCACTGTTTATTCAGCAGTGTGAGAATCACTCACTGTGTAACTGTACAGAGTCACTGTTTATTCAGGGTGAGGATCACTCACTGTGTTACTGTACAGAGACACTGTTTATTCAGGGTGAGGATCACTCACTGTGTAACTGTACAGAGTCACTGTTTATTCAGGGTGAGGATCACTCACTGTGTAACTGTACAGAGTCACTGTTTATTCAGGGTGAGGATCACTCACTGTGTAACTGTACAGAGTCACTGTTTATTCAGGGTGAGGATCACTCACTGTGTAACTGTACAGAGTCACTGCTTATTCAGCAGGGTGAGGATCACTCACTGTGTAACTGTTCAGAGTCACTGTTTATTCAGGGTGAGGATCACTCACTGTGTAACTGTACAGAGTCACTGTTTATTCAGCAGGGTGAGGATCACTCACTGTGTAACTGTACAGAGTGACTGTTTATTCAGCAGGGTGAGGATCACTCACTGTGTAACTGTACAGAGTCACTGTTTATTCAGCAGGGTGAGGATCACTCACTGTGTAACTGTACAGAGTCACTGTTTATTCAGCAGGGTGAGAATCACTCTCTGTGTAACCGGACAGAGTCACTGTTTATTCAACACGGTGAGGATCACTCACTGTGTATCTGTACAGAGTAACTGTGTATTCAGCAGGGTGAGGATCACTCACTGTGTAACTGTACAGAGTCACTGTTTATTCAGCAGGGTGAGGATCACTGTGTAACTGTACAGGGTCACTGTTTATTCAGGGTGAGGGTCACTCACTGTGTAACTGTACAGTTTCACTGTTTATTCAGGGTGGGGATCACTCACTGTGTAACTGTACAGAGTCACTCTTTATTCAGCAGGGTGAGGGTCACTCACTGTGTAACTGTACAGAGTCACTGTTTATTCAGCAGGGTGAGGATCACTCACTGTGTAACTGTACAGAGTCACAGTTTATTCAGGGTGAGGATCACTCACTGTGTAACTGTACAGAGTCACTGTTTATTCAGCATGGTAAGGACCACTCACTGTGTAACTGTACAGAGTCACTGTTTATTCAGGGTGAGGATCACTCACTGTGTAACTGTACAGAATCACTGTTTATTCAGCAGGGTGAGGGTCACTCACTGTGTAACTGTACAGAGTCACTGTTTATTCAGGGTGAGGATCACTCACTGTGTACCTGTACAGAGTCACAGTTTATTCAGGGTGAGGATCACTCACTGTGTAACTGTCCAGAGTCACTGTTTATTCAGGGTGAGGATCACTCACTGTGTAACTGTACAGAGTCACTGTTTATTCAGCAGGGTGAGGGTCACTCACTGTGTAACTGTACAGAGTCACTGTTTATTCAGGGTGAGGATCACTCACTGTGTACCTGTACAGAGTCACAGTTTATTCAGGGTGAGGATCACTCACTGTGTAACTGTCCAGAGTCACTGTTTATTCAGGGTGAGGATCACTCACTGTGTAACTGTACAGAGTCACTGTTTATTCTGGGTGAGGATCACTCACTGTGTAACTGTACAGAGTCACTGTTTATTCAGGGTGAGGATCACTCACTGTGTAACTGTACAGTGTCACTGTTTATTCAGGGTGAGGATCACTCACTGTGTAACTCTACAGAGTCACTGTTTATTCAGGGTGATGATCACTCACTGTGTAACTGTACAGAGTCACTGTTCATTCAGCAGGGTGAGGATCACTCACTGTGTAACTGTACAGAGTCACTGTTTATTCAGGGTGAGGAACACTCACTGTGTAACTGTACAGAGTCACTGTTTATTCAGCAGGGTGAGGATCACTCACTGTGTAACTGTACAGAGTCACTGTTTATTCAGGGTGAGGATCACTCACTGTGTAACTGTACAGAGTCACTGTTTATTCAGGGTGAGGATCACTCACTGTGTAACTGTACAGAGACACTGTTTATTCAGGGTGAGGATCACTCACTGTGTAACTGTACAGAGTCACTGTTTATTCAGCAGTGTGAGAATCACTCACTGTGTTACTATACAGAGACACTGTTTATTCAGGGTGAGGATCACTCACTGTGTAACTGTACAGAGTCACTGTTTATTCAGCAGTGTGAGAATCACTCACTGTGTTACTGTACAGAGACACTGTTTATTCAGGGTGAGGATCACTCACTGTGTAACTGTACAGAGTCACTGTTTATTCAGGGTGAGGATCACTCACTGTGTAACTGTACAGAGTCACTGTTTATTCAGCAGGGTGAGGGTCACTCTCTGTGTAACTGTACAGAGTCACTGTTTATTCAGGGTGAGGATCACTCACTGTGTAACTGTACAGAGTCACTGTTTATTCAGGGTGAGGATCACTCACTGTGTAACTGTACAGAGTCACTGTTTATTCAGGGTGAGGATCACTCACTGTGTAACTGTACAGAGACACTGTTTATTCAGGGTGAGGATCACTCACTGTGTAACTGTACAGAGTCACTGTTTATTCAGCAGTGTGAGAATCACTCACTGTGTTACTGTACAGAGACACTGTTTATTCAGGGTGAGGATCACTCACTGTGTAACTGTACAGAGTCACTGTGAATTCAGCAGTGTGAGAATCACTCACTGTGTAACTGTACAGAGTCACTGTTTATTCAGGGTGAGGATCACTCACTGTGTTACTGTACAGAGACACTGTTTATTCAGGGTGAGGATCACTCACTGTGTAACTGTACAGAGTCACTGTTTATTCAGGGTGAGGATCACTCACTGTGTAACTGTACAGAGTCACTGTTTATTCAGGGTGAGGATCACTCACTGTGTAACTGTACAGAGTCACTGTTTATTCAGGGTGAGGATCACTCACTGTGTAACTGTACAGAGTCACTGCTTATTCAGCAGGGTGAGGATCACTCACTGTGTAACTGTTCAGAGTCACTGTTTATTCAGGGTGAGGATCACTCACTGTGTAACTGTACAGAGTCACTGTTTATTCAGCAGGGTGAGGATCACTCACTGTGTAACTGTACAGAGTGACTGTTTATTCAGCAGGGTGAGGATCACTCACTGTGTAACTGTACAGAGTCACTGTTTATTCAGCAGGGTGAGGATCACTCACTGTGTAACTGTACAGAGTCACTGTTTATTCAGCAGGGTGAGAATCACTCTCTGTGTAACCGGACAGAGTCACTGTTTATTCAACACGGTGAGGATCACTCACTGTGTATCTGTACAGAGTAACTGTGTATTCAGCAGGGTGAGGATCACTCACTGTGTAACTGTACAGAGTCACTGTTTATTCAGCAGGGTGAGGATCACTGTGTAACTGTACAGGGTCACTGTTTATTCAGGGTGAGGGTCACTCACTGTGTAACTGTACAGTTTCACTGTTTATTCAGGGTGGGGAACACTCACTGTGTAACTGTACAGAGTCACTCTTTATTCAGCAGGGTGAGGGTCACTCACTGTGTAACTGTACAGAGTCACTGTTTATTCAGCAGGGTGAGGATCACTCACTGTGTAACTGTACAGAGTCACAGTTTATTCAGGGTGAGGATCACTCACTGTGTAACTGTACAGAGTCACTGTTTATTCAGCATGGTAAGGACCACTCACTGTGTAACTGTACAGAGTCACTGTTTATTCAGGGTGAGGATCACTCTCTGTGCAACTGTACAGAATCACTGTTTATTCAGCAGGGTGAGGGTCACTCACTGTGTAACTGTACAGAGTCACTGTTTATTCAGGGTGAGGATCACTCACTGTGTACCTGTACAGAGTCACAGTTTATTCAGGGTGAGGATCACTCACTGTGTAACTGTCCAGAGTCACTGTTTATTCAGGGTGAGGATCACTCACTGTGTAACTGTACAGAGTCACTGTTTATTCAGCAGGGTGAGGGTCACTCACTGTGTAACTGTACAGAGTCACTGTTTATTCAGGGTGAGGATCACTCACTGTGTACCTGTACAGAGTCACAGTTTATTCAGGGTGAGGATCACTCACTGTGTAACTGTCCAGAGTCACTGTTTATTCAGGGTGAGGATCACTCACTGTGTAACTGTACAGAGTCACTGTTTATTCTGGGTGAGGATCACTCACTGTGTAACTGTACAGAGTCACTGTTTATTCAGGGTGAGGATCACTCACTGTGTAACTGTACAGTGTCACTGTTTATTCAGGGTGAGGATCACTCACTGTGTAACTCTACAGAGTCACTGTTTATTCAGCAGGGTGAGGGTCACTCACTGTGTAACTGTACTGAGTCACTGTTTATTCATGGTGAGCATCACTCACTGTGTAACTGTACAGAGTCACTGTTTATTCAGCAGGGTGAGGGTCACTCACTGTGTAACTGTACAGAGTCACTGTTTATTCAGGGTGAGGATCACTCACTGTGTAACTGTACAGATTCACTGTTTATTCAGCGTGAGGATCACTCACTGTGTAACTGTACAGAGTCACTGTTTATTCAGGGTGAGGATCACTCACTGTGTAACTGTACAGAGTCACTGTTTATTCAGGTTGAGAATCACTCACTGTGTAACTGTACAGAGTCACTGTTTATTCAGAGTGAGGATCACTCACTGTGTAACTGTACAGTGTCACTGTTTATTCAGGGTGAGGATCACTCACTGTGTAACTCTACAGAGTCACTGTTTATTCAGCAGGGTGAGGGTCACTCACTGTGGAACTGTACTGAGTCACTGTTTATTCATGGTGAGCATCACTCACTGTGTAACTGTACAGAGTCACTGTTTATTCAGCAGGGTGAGGGTCACTCACTGTGTAACTGTACAGAGTCACTGTTTATTCAGGGTGAGGATCACTCACTGTGTAACTGTACATATTCACTGTTTATTCAGCGTGAGGATCACTCACTGTGTAACTGTACAGAGTCACTGTTTATTCAGGGTGAGGATCACTCACTGTGTAACTGTACAGAGTCACTGTTTATTCAGGTTGAGAATCACTCACTGTGTAACTGTACAGAGTCACTGTTTATTCAGAGTGAGGATCACTCACTGTGTAACTGTACAGAGTCACTGTTTATTCAGGGTGAGGATCACTCACTGTGTAACTGTACAGAGTCACTGTTTATTCAGGGTGAGGGTCACACACTGTGTAACTGTACAGAGTCACTGTTTATTCAGGGTGAGGATCACTCACTGTGTAACTGTACAGAGTCACTGTTTATTCAGCAGGGTGAGGATCACTCACTGTGTAACTGTACAGAGTCACTGTTTATTCAGCAGGGTGAGGATCGCTCACTGTGTAACTGTACAGAGTCACTGTTTATTCAGGGTGAGGATCACTCACTGTGTAACTGTACAGAGTCACTGTTTATTCAGGGTGAGGGTCACACACTGTGTAACTGTACAGAGTCACTGTTTATTCAGGGTGAGGATCACTCACTGTGTAACTGTACAGAGTCACTGTTTATTCAGCAGGGTGAGGGTCACTCACTGTGTAACTGTACAGAGTCACTGTTTATTCAGGGTGAGGATCACTCACTGTGTAACTGTACAGAGTCACTGTTTATTCAGGGTGAGGATCACTCACTGTGTAACTGTACAGAGTCACTGTTTATTCAGCAGGGTGAGGATCACTCACTGTGTAACTGTACAGATTCACTGTTTATTCAGCGTGAGGATCACTCACTGTGTAACTGTACAGAATCACTGTTTATTCAGGGTGAGGGTCACTCACTGTGTAACTGTACAGAGTCACTGTTTATTCAGCAGGGTGAGGACCACTCACTGTGTAACTGTACAGAGTCACTGTTTATTCAGGGTGAGGATCACTCACTGTGTAACTGTACAGAGTCACTGTTTATTCAGGGTGAGGATCACTCACTGTGTAACTGTACAGAGTCACTGTTTATTCAGGGTGAGGATCACTCATTGTGTAACTGCACAGAGTCACTGTTTATTCAGCAGGGTGAGGGTCACTCACTGTGTAACTGTACAGAGTCACTGTTTATTCAGCAGGGTGAGGATCACTCACTGTGTAACTGTTCAGAGTCACTGTTTATTCAGCAGGGTGAGGGTCACTCACTGTGTAACTGTACAGAGTCACTGTTTATTCAGCAGGGTGAGGATCACTCACTGTGTAACTGTTCAGAGTCACTGTTTATTCAGCAGGGTGAGGATCACTCACTGTGTACCTGTACAGAGTCACTGTTTATTCAGCAGGGTGAGAATCACTCTCTGTGTAACCGGACAGAGTCACTGTTTATTCAACACGATGAGGATCACTCACTGTGTAACTGTACAGAGTAACTGTGATTCAGCAGGGTGAGGATCACTCACTGTGTAACTGTACAGAGTCACTGTTTATTCAGCAAGGTGAGGATCACTGTGTAACTGTACAGAATCACTGTTTATTCAGGGTGAGGGTCACTCACTGTGTAACTGCACAGTTTCACTGTTTATTCAGGGTGGGGATCACTCACTGTGTAACTGTACAGAGTCACTGTTTATTCAGCAGGGTGAGGGTCACTCACTGTGTAACTGTACAGAGTCACTGTTTATTCAGCAGGGTGAGGATCACTCACTGTGTAACTGTACAGAGTCACTGTTTATTCGGGGTGAGGATCACTCACTGTGTAACTGTACAGAGTCACTCTTTATTCAGCAGGGTGAGGGTCACTCACTGTGTAACTGTACAGAGTCACTGTTTATTCATGGTGAGGATCACTCACTGTGTAACTGTACAGAGTCACTGTTTATTCAGCAGGGTGAGGGTCACTCACTGTGTAACTCTACAGAGTCACTGTTTATTCAGCAGGGTGAGGATCACTCACTGTGTAACTGTACAGAGTCACTGTTTATTCAACACGGTGAGGATCACGCACTGTGTAACTGTACAGAGTAACTGTGTATTCAGCAGGGTGAGGATCACTCACTGTGTACCTGTACAGAGTCACTGTTTATTCAGCAGGGTGAGGATCACTGTGTAACTGTACAGAGTCACTGTTTATTCAGGGTGAGGGTCACTCACTGTGTAACTGTACAGTTTCACTGTTTATTCAGGGTGGGGATCACTCACTGTGTAACTGTACAGAGTCACTGTTTATTCAGCAGGGTGAGGGTCACTCACTGTGTAACTGTACAGAGTCACTGTTTATTCAGCAGGGTGAGGATCACTCACTGTGTAACTGTACAGAGTCACTGTTTATTCAGGGTGAAGATCACTCACTGTGTAACTGGACAGAGTCACTGTTTATTCAGCAGGGTGAGGGTCACTCACTGTGTAACTGTACAGAGTCTCTGTTTATTCAGAGTGAGGATCACTCACTGTGTAACTGTACAGAGTCACTGTTTATTCAGCAGGGTGAGGATCACTCACTGTGTAACTGTACAGAGTCACTGTTTATTCAGCAGCGTGAGGATCACTCACTGTGTAACTGTACAGAGTCACTGTTTATTCAGCAGGGTGAGGGTCACTCACTGTGTAACTGTACAGAGTCACTGTTTATGCAGGGTGAGGATCACTCACTGTGTAACTGTACAGAGTCACAGTTTATTCAGGGTGAGGATCACTCACTGTGTAACTGTACAGAGTCACTGTTTATTCAGCATGGTAAGGACCACTCACTGTGTAACTGTACAGAGTCACTGTTTATTCAGGGTGAGGATCACTCACTGTGTAACTGTACAGAATCACTGTTTATTCAGCAGGGTGAGGGTCACTCACTGTGTAACTGTACAGAGTCACTGTTTATTCAGGGTGAGGATCACTCACTGTGTAACTGTACAGAGTCACAGTTTATTCAGGGTGAGGATCACTCACTGTGTAACTGTCCAGAGTCACTGTTTATTCAGGGTGAGGATCACTCACTGTGTAACTGTACAGAGTCACTGTTTATTCAGGGTGGGGTCACTCACTGTGTAACTGTACAGAGTCACTGTTTATTCAGCAGGGTGAGGATCACTCACTGTGTAACTGTACAGAGTCACTGTTTATTCAGGGTGAGGATCACTCACTGTGTAACTGTACAGAGTCACTGTTTATTCAGGGTGAGGGTCACTCACTGTGTAACTGTACAGAGTCACTGTTTATTCAGGGTGAGGATCACTCACTGTGTAACTTTCCAGAGTCACTGTTTATTCAGCAGGGTGAGGATCACTCACTGTGTAACTGTACAGAGTCACTGTTTATTCAGAGTGAGGATCACTCACTGTGTAACTGTACAGAGTCACTGTTTATTCAGGGTGAGGATCACTCACTGTGTAACTGTACAGAGTCACTGTTTATTCAGGGTGAGGGTCACACACTGTGTAACTGTACAGGGTCACTGTTTATTCAGCAGGGTGAGGATCACTCACTGTGTAACTGTACAGAGTCACTGTTTATTCAGCAGGGTGAGGATCACTCACTGTGTAACTGTACAGAGTCACTGTTTATTCAGGGTGAGGGTCACACACTGTGTAACTGTACAGGGTCACTGTTTATTCAGCAGGGTGAGGATCACTCACTGTGTAACTGTACAGAGTCACTGTTTATTCAGCAGGGTGAGGGTCACTCACTGTGTAACTGTTCAGAGTCACTGTTTATTCAGGGTGAGGATCACTCACTGTGTAACTGTACAGTCACTGTTTATTCAGGGTGAGGATCACTCACTGTGTAACTGTACAGAGTCACTGTTTATTCAGCAGGGTGAGGATCACTCACTGTGTAACTGTACAGAGTCACTGTTTATTCAGCAGGGTGAGGATCACTCACTGTGTAACTGTACAGAGTCACTGTTTATTCAGCAGGGTGAGGATCACTCACTGTGTAACTGTACAGTGTCACTGTTTATTCAGGGTGAGGATCACTCACTGTGTAACTGTACAGAGTCACTGTTTATTCAGGGTGAGGATCACTCACTGTATAACTGTACAGAGTCACTGTTTATTCAGGGTGAGGATCACTCACTGTGTAACTGTACAGAGTCACTGTTTATTCAGTGTGAGGATCACTCACTGTATAACTGTACAGAGTCACTGTTTATTCAGGGTGAGGATCACTCACTGTGTAACTGTACAGAGTCACTGTTTATTCAGGGTGAGGATCACTCACTGTGTAACTGTACAGAGTCACTGTTTATTCAGGGTGAGGATCACTCACTGTGTAACTGTACAGAATCACTGTTTATTCAGCAGGGTGAGGATCACTCACTGTATAACTGTACAGAGTCACTGTTTATTCAGGGTGAGGATCACTCACTGTGTAACTGTACAGAATCACTGTTTATTCAGCAGGGTGAGGATCACTCACTGTATAACTGTACAGAGTCACTGTTTATTCAGGGTGAGGATCACTCACTGTGTAACTGTACAGAGTCACTGTTTATTCAGGGTGAGGGTCACTCACTGTGTAACTGTACAGAGTCACTGGTTATTCAGGGTGAGGATCACTCACTGTGTAACTGTACAGAGTCACTGGTTATTCAGGGTGAGGATCACTCACTGTGTAACTGTACAGAGTCACTGTTTATTCAGGGTGAGGATCACTCACTGTATAACTGTACAGAGTCACTGTTTATTCAGGGTGAGGATCACTCACCGTGTAACTGTACAGAGTCAGTGTTTATTCAGGGTGAGGATCACTCACTGTGTAACTGTACAGAGTCACTGTTTATTCAGGGTGAGGGTCACTCACTGTGTAACTGTACAGAATCACTGTTTATTCAGGGTGAGGATCACTCACTGTGTAACTGTACAGAGTCACTGTTTATTCAGGGTGAGGATCACTCACTGTGTAACTGTACAGAGTCACTGTTTATTCAGGGTGAGGATCACTCACTGTGTAACTGTACAGAGTCACTGTTTATTCAGGGTGAGGATCACTCACTGTGTAACTGTACAGAGTCACTGTTTATTCAGGCTGAGGGTCACTCACTATGTAACTGTACAGAGTCACTGTTTATTCAGGGTGAGGATCACTCACTGTGTAACTGTACAGAGTCACTGTTTATTCAGGGTGAGGATCACTCACTGTGTAACTGTACAGAGTCACTGTTTATTCAGGGTGAGGATCACTCACTGTGTAACTGTACAGAGTCACTGTTTATTCAGGCTGAGGGTCACTCACTATGTAACTGTACAGAGTCACTGTTTATTCAGGGTGAGGATCACTCACTGTGTAACTGTACAGAGTCACTGTTTATTCAGGGTGAGTATCACTCACTATGTAACTGTACAGAGTCACTGTTTATTCAGGGTGAGGATCACTCACTGTGTAACTGTACAGAGTCACTGTTTATTCAGGGTGAGGGTCACTCACTGTGTAACTGTACAGAGTCACTGTTTATTCAGTAGGGTGAGGATCACTCACTGTGTAACTGTACAGAGTCACTGTTTATTCAGCAGGGTGGGGATCACTCACTGTGTAACTGTACAGAGTCACTGTTTATTCAGGGTGAGGATCACTCACTGTGTAACTGTACAGAGTCACTGTTTATTCAGGGTGAGGATCACTCACTGTGTAACTGTACAGAGTCACTGTTTATTCAGGGTGAGGATCACTCACTGTGTAACTGTACAGAGTCACTGTTTATTCAGCAGGGTGAGGATCACTCACTGTGTAACTGTACAGAATGACTGTTTATTCAGCAGGGTGAGGATCACTCACTGTGTAACTACAGAGTCACTGTTTATTCAGGGTGAGGGTCACTCACTGTGTAACTGTACAGAGTCACTGTTTATTCAGCAGGGTGAGGGTCACTCACTGTGTAACTGTACAGAGTGACTGTTTATTCAGGGTGAGGATCACTCACTGTAACTACTGAGTCACTGTTTATTCAGGGTGAGGGTCACTCACTGTGTAACGGTACAGAGTCACTGTTTATTCAGCAGGGTGAGGATCACTCACTGTGTAACTGTACAGAGTCACTGTTTATTCAGGGTGAGGGTCACTCACTGTGTAACTGTACAGAGTCACTGTTTATTCAGCAGGGTGAGGGTCACTCACTGTGTAACTGTACAGAGTCACTGTTCATTCAGGGTGAGGATCACTCACTGTGTAACTGTACAGAGTCACTGTTTATTCAGGGTGAGGATCACTCACTGTGTAACTGTACAGAGTCACTGTTTATTCAGCAGGGTGAGGGTCACTCACTGTGTAACTGTACAGAGTCACTGTTTATTCAGGGTGAGGGTCACTCACTGTGTAACTGTACAGAGTCACTGTTTATTCAGCAGGGTGAGGGTCACTCACTGTGTAACTGTACAGAGTCACTGTTCATTCAGGGTGAGGATCACTCACTGTGTAACTGTACAGAGTCACTGTTTATTCAGGGTGAGGATCACTCACTGTGTAACTGTACAGAGCCACTGTTTATTCAGGGTGGGGTCACTCACTGTGTAACTGTACAGAGTCACTGTTTATTCAGGGTGAGGGTCACTCACTGTGTAACTGTACAGAGTCACTGTTTATTCAGCAGGGTGAGGGTCACTCACTGTGTAACTGTACAGAGTCACTGTTCATTCAGGGTGAGGATCACTCACTGTGTAACTGTACAGAGTCACTGTTTATTCAGGGTGAGGATCACTCACTGTGTAACTGTACAGAGTCACTGTTTATTCAGGGTGAGGATCACTCACTGTGTAACTGTACAGAGTCACTGTTTATTCAGCAGGATGAGGGTCACTCACTGTAACTGTACAGAGTCACTGTTTATTCAGCAGGATGAGGATCACTCACTGTGTAACTGTACAGAGTCACTGTTTATTCAGCAGGGTGAGGATCACTCACTGTAACTGTACAGAGTCACTGTTTATTCAGGGTGAGGATCACTCACTGTGTAACTGTACAGAGTCACTGTTTATTCAGCAGAGTGAGGATCACTCACTGTGTAACTGTACAGAGTCACTGTTTATTCAGCAGGGTGAGGATCACTCACTGTGTAACTGTACAGAGTCACTGTTCATTCAGGGTGAGGATCACTCACTGTGTAACTGTACAGACTCACAGTTTATTCAGCAGGGTGAGGATCACTCACTGTGTAACTGTACAGTCACTGTTTATTCAGCAGGGTGAGGATCACTCACTGTGTAACTGTACAGAGTCACTGTTTATTCAGGGTGAGGATCACTCACTGTGTAACTGTACAGAGTCACTGTTTATTCAGGGTGAGGATCACTCACTGTGTAACTGTACAGACTCACAGTTTATTCAGCAGGGTGAGGATCACTCACTGTGTAACTGTACAGAGTCACTGTTTATTCAGGGTGAGGATCACTCACTGTGTAACTGTACAGAGTCACTGTTTATTCAGGGTGAGGATCACTCACTGTGTAACTGTACAGAGTCACTGTTTATTCAGCAGGGTGAGGGTCACTCACTGTGTAACTGTACAGAGTCACTGTTCATTCAGGGTGAGGATCACTCACTGTGTAACTGTACAGACTCACAGTTTATTCAGCAGGGTGAGGATCACTCACTGTGTAACTGTACAGTCACTGTTTATTCAGCAGGGTGAGGATCACTCACTGTGTAACTGTACAGAGTCACTGTTTATTCAGGGTGAGGATCACTCACTGTGTAACTGTACAGAGTCACTGTTTATTCAGGGTGAGGATCACTCACTGTGTAACTGTACAGACTCACAGTTTATTCAGCAGGGTGAGGATCACTCACTGTGTAACTGTACAGAGTCACTGTTTATTCAGGGTGAGGATCACTCACTGTGTAACTGTACAGAGTGACTGTTTATTCAGGGTGAGGATCACTCACTGTGTAACTGTACAGAGTCACTGTTTATTCAGCAGGGTGATGGTCACTCACTGTGTAACTGTACAGAGTCACTGTTTATTCAGGGTGAGGATCACTCACTGTGTAACTGTACAGAGTCACTGTTTATTCAGGGTGAGGATCACTCACTGTGTAACTGTACAGAGTCACTGTTTATTCAGCAGGGTGAGGATCACTCACTGTGTAACTGTACAGAGTCACTGTTTATTCAGGGTGAGGATCACTCACTGTGTAACTGTACAGAGTCACTGTTTATTCAGCAGGGTGAGGATCACTCACTGTGTAACTGTACAGAGTCACTGTTTATTCAGCAGGGTGATGGTCACTCACTGTGTAACTGTACAGAGTCACTGTTTATTCAGGGTGAGGATCACTCACTGTGTAACTGTACAGAGTCACTGTTTATTCAGGGTGAGGATCACTCACTGTGTAACTGTACAGAGTCACTGTTTATTCAGGGTGAGGATCACTCACTGTGTAACTGTACAGAGTCACTGTTTATTCATGGTGAGGATCACTCACTGTGTAACTGTACAGAGTCACTGTTTATTCAGGGTGAGGATCACTCACTGTGTAACTGTACAGAGTCACTGTTTATTCAGCAGGGTGAGGGTCACTCACTGTGTAACTGTACAGAGTCACTGTTTATTCAGGGTGAGGATCACTCACTGTGTAACTGTACACAGTCACTGTTTATTCAGGGTGAGGATCACTCACTGTGTCACTGTACAGAGTCACTGTTTATTCAGGGTGAGGATCACTCACTGTGTAACTGTACAGAGTCACTGTTTATTCAGGGTGAGGATCACTCACTGTGTAACTGTACAGAGTCACTGTTTATTCAGCAGGGTGAGGATCACTCACTGTGTAACTGTACAGAGTCACTGTTTATTCAGGGTGAGGATCACTCACTGTGTAACTGTACAGAGTCACTGTTTATTCAGGGTGAGGGTCACTCACTGTGTAACTGTACAGAGTCACTGTTTATTCAGGGTGAGGATCACTCACTGTGTAACTGTACAGAGTCACTGTTTATTCAGCAGAGTGAGGATCACTCACTGTGTAACTGTACAGAGTCACTGTTGATTCAGGGTGAGGATCACTCACTGTGTAACTGTACAGAGTCACTGTTTATTCAGGGTGAGGATCACTCACTGTGTAACTGTACAGAGTCACTGTTTATTCAGGGTGAGAATCACTCACTGTGCAACTGTACAGAGTCACTGTTTATTCAGGGTGAGGATCACTCACTGTGTAACTGTACAGAGTCACTGTTTATTCAGGGTGAGGATCACTCACTGTGTAACTGTACAGAGTCACTGTTTATTCAGGGTGAGGATCACTCACTGTGTAACTGTACAGAGTCACTGTTTATTCAGGGTGAGGATCACTCACTGTGTAACTGTACAGAGTCACTGTTTATTCAGCAGAGTGAGGATCACTCACTGTGTAACTGTACAGAGTCACTGTTTTTTCAGGGTGAGGGTCACTCACTGTGTAACTGTACAGAGTCACTGTTTATTCAGGGTGAGGATCACTCACTGTGTAACTGTACAGAGTCACTGTTTATTCAGAGTGAGGATCACTCACTGTGTAACTGTACAGAGTCACTGTTTATTCAGGGTGAGGGTCACTCACTGTGTAACTGTACAGAGTCACTGTTTATTCAGGGTGAGGGTCACTCACTGTGTAACTGTACAGAGTCACTGTTTATTCAGGGTGAGCATCACTCACTGTGTAACTGTACAGAGTCACTGTTTATTCAGCAGGGTGAGGATCACTCACTGTGTAACTGTACAGAGTCACAGTTTATTCAGGGTGAGGATCACTCACTGTGTAACTGTACAGAGTCACTGTTTATTCAGGGTGAGGGTCACTCACTGTGTAACTGTACAGAGTCACTGTTTATTCAGGGTGCGGATCACTCACTGTGTAACTGTACAGAGTCACTGTTTATTCAGCAGGGTGAGGATCACTCACTGTGTAACTGTACAGAGTCACTGTTTATTCAGGGTGGGGATCACTCACTGTGTAACTGTACAGTCACTGTTTATTCAGCAGGGTGAGGATCACTCACTGTGTAACTGTACAGAGTCACTGTTTATTCAGGGTGAGGATCACTCACTGTGTAACTGTTCAGAGTCACTGTTTATTCAGCAGGGTGAGGATCACTCACTGTGTAACTGTACAGAGTCACTGTTTATTCAGGGTGAGGACCACTCACTGTAACTGTACAGTCACTGTTTATTCAGCAGGGTGAGGATCACTCACTGTGTAACTGTACAGAGTCACTGTTTATTCAGGGCGGGGTCACTCACTGTGTAACTGTACACAGTCACTGTTTATTCAGGGGGGGGTCACTCACTGTGTAACTGTACAGAGTCACTGTTTATTCAGCAGGGTGAGGATCACTCACTGTGTAACTGTACAGAGTCACTGTTTATTCAGCAGGGTGAGGATCACTCACTGTGTAACTGAACAGAGTCACTGTTTATTCAGGGTGAGGATCACTCACTGTGTAACTGTACAGAGTCACTGTTTATTCAGCAGGGTGAGGATCACTCACTGTGTAAGTGTACAGAGTCACTGTTTATTCAGGGTGAGGATCACTCACTGTGTAACTGTACAGAGTCACTGTTTATTCAGGGTGAGAATCACTCACTGTGTAACTGTACAGAGTCATTGTTTATTCCGGGTGAGGATCACTCACTGTGTAACTGTACAGAGTCGCTGTTTATTCAGCAGGGTGAGGATCACTCACTGTGTAACTGTACAGAGTCACTGTTTATTCAGGGTGAGGATCACTCACTGTGTAACTGTTCAGAGTCACTGTTTATTCCGGGTGAGTATCACTCACTGTGTAACTGTACAGAGTCACTGTTTATTCCGGGTGAGTATCACTCACTGTGTAACTGTACAGAGTCACTGTTTATTCAGGGTGAGGATCACTCACTGTGTAACTGTACAGAGTCACTGTTTATTCAGCAGGGTGAGGATCACTCACTATGTAACTGTACAGAGTCACTGTTTATTCAGCAGGGTGAGGATCACTCACTGTGTAACTGTACAGAGTCAGTGTTTATTCAGTGTGAGGATCACTCACTGTGTAACTGTACAGAGTCACTGTTTATTCAGCAGGGTGAGGGTCACTCACTGTGTAACTGTACAGAGTGACTGTTTATTCAGGGTGAGGATCACTCACTCCAACTACTGAGTCACTGTTTATTCAGGGTGAGGATCACTCACTGTGTAACTGTACAGAGTCACTGTTTATTCAGCAGGGTGAGGATCACTCACTGTGTAACTGTACAGAGTCTCTGTTTATTCAGGGTGAGCATCACTCACTGTGTAACTGTACAGAGTCACTGTTTATTCAGGGTGAGGATCACTCACTGTGTAACTGTACAGAGTCACTGTTTATTCAGGGTGAGGATCACTCACTGTAACTGTACTGAGTCACTGTTTTTCAGCAGGGTGAGGATCACTCTCTGTGTTACTGTACAGAGTCACTGTTTATTCAGGGTGAGGATCACTCACTGTGTAACTGTACAGAGTCACCGTTTATTCAGCAAGGTGAGGATCACTCACTGTGTAACTGTACAGAGTCACTGTTTATTCAGGGTGAGGATCACTCACTGTGTAACTGTACAGAGTCACTCTTTATTCAGGGTGAGGATCACTCACTGTGTACCTGTACAGAGTCACTGTTTATTCAGCAGGGTGAGAATCACTCTCTGTGTAACCGGACAGAGTCACTGTTTATTCAACACGGTGAGGATCACTCACTGTGTAACTGTACAGAGTAACTGTGTATTCAGCAGGGTGAGGATCACTCACTGTGTAACTGTACAGAGTCACTGTTTATTCAGCAGGGTGAGGATCACTGTGTAACTGTACAGAGTCACTGTTTATTCAGGGTGAGGGTCACTCACTGTGTAACTGTACAGAGTCACTGTTTATTCAGCAGGGTGAGGATCACTCACTGTGTAACTGTACAGAGTCACTGTTTATTCAGCAGGGTAAGGATCACTCACTGTGTAACTGTACAGAGTCACTGTTTATTCAGAAGTGTGAGGATCACTCACTGTGTAACTGTACAGAGTCACTGTTTATTCAGGGTGAGGATCACTCACTGTGTAACGGTACAGAGTCACTTTTTATTCACGGTGAGGATCACTCACTGTGTAACTGTACAGTCACTGTTTATTCAGGGTGAGGATCACTCACTGTGTAACTGTACAGAGTGACTGTTTATTCAGGGTGAGGATCACACACTGTGTAACTGTACAGAGTAACTGTACAGAGTCACTGTTTATTCAGCAGGGTGAGGATCACTCACTGTGTAACTGTACAGAGTCACTGTTTATTCAGCATGGTGAGGGTCACTCACTGTGTAACTGTACAGAGTCACTGTTTATTCAGCAGGGTGAGGATCACTCACTGTGTAACTGTACAGAGTCACTGTTTATTCAGCAGGGTGAGGGTCACTCACTGTGTAACTGTACAGAGTGACTGTTTATTCAGGGTGAGGATCACTCACTGTGTAACTGTACAGAGTCACTGTTTATTCAGCAGGGTGAGGATCACTCACTGTGTAACTGTACAGAGTCACTGTTTATTCAGCATGGTGAGGATCACTCACTGTGTAACTGTACAGAGTCACTGTTTATTCAGCAGGGTGAGGATCACTCACTGTGTAACTGTACAGAGTCACTGTTCATTCAGCAGGGTGAGGATCACTCACTGTGTAACTGTACAGAGTCACTGTTTATTCAGGGTGAGGGTCACTCACTGTGTAACTGTACAGTTTCACTGTTTATTCAGGGTGGGGATCACTCACTGTGTAACTGTACAGAGTCACTGTTTATTCAGCAGGGTGAGGGACACTCACTGTGTAACTGTACAGAGTCACTGTTTATTCAGCAGGGTGAGGATCACTCACTGTGTAACTGTACAGAGTCACTGTTTATTCAGGGTGAAGATCACTCACTGTGTAACTGGACAGAGTCACTGTTTATTCAGCAGGGTGAGGGTCACTCACTGTGTAACTGTACAGAGTCTCTGTTGATTCAGAGTGAGGATCACTCACTGTGTAACTGTACAGAGTCACTGTTTATTCAGCAGGGTGAGGATCACTCACTGTGTAACTGTACAGAGTCACTGTTTATTCAGCAGCGTGAGGATCACTCACTGTGTAACTGTACAGAGTCACTGTTTATTCAGCAGGGTGAGGGTCACTCACTGTGTAACTGTACAGAGTCACTGATTATTCAGCAGGGTGAGGATCACTGTGTAACTGTACAGAGTCACTGTTTATTCAGTTTGAGGGTCACTCACTGTGTAACTGTACAGTTTCACTGTTTATTCAGGGTGGGGATCACTCACTGTGTAACTGTACAGAGTCACTGTTTATTCAGCAGGGTGAGGGACACTCACTGTGTAACTGTACAGAGTCACTGTTTATTCAGCAGGGTGAGGATCACTCACTGTGTAACTGTACAGAGTCACTGTTTATTCAGGGTGAAGATCACTCACTGTGTAACTGGACAGAGTCACTGTTTATTCAGCAGGGTGAGGGTCACTCACTGTGTAACTGTACAGAGTCTCTGTTGATTCAGAGTGAGGATCACTCACTGTGTAACTGTACAGAGTCACTGTTTATTCAGCAGGGTGAGGATCACTCACTGTGTAACTGTACAGAGTCACTGTTTATTCAGCAGCGTGAGGATCACTCACTGTGTAACTGTACAGAGTCACTGTTTATTCAGCAGGGTGAGGGTCACTCACTGTGTAACTGTACAGAGTCACTGTTTATTCAGGGTGAGGATCACTCACTGTGTAACTGTACAGAGTCACAGTTTATTCAGGGTGAGGATCACTCACTGTGTAACTGTACAGAGTCACTGTTTATTCAGCATGGTGAGGATCACTCACTGTGTAACTGTACAGAGTCACTGTTTATTCAGGGTGAGGATCACTCACTGTGTAACTGTACAGAATCACTGTTTATTCAGCAGGGTGAGGGTCACTCACTGTGTAACTGTACAGAGTCACTGTTTATTCAGGGTGAGGATCACTCACTGTGTAACTGTACAGAGTCACAGTTTATTCAGGGTGAGGATCACTCACTGTGTAACTGTACAGAGTCACTGTTTATTCAGGGTGAGGATCACTCACTGTGTAACTGTACAGAGTCACTGTTTATTCAGGGTGAGGATCACTCACTGTGTAACTGTACAGATTCACTGTTTATTCAGCGTGAGGATCACTCACTGTGTAACTGTACAGAGTCACTGTTTATTCAGGGTGAGGATCACTCACTGTGTAACTGTACAGAGTCACTGTTTATTCAGGTTGAGAATCACTCACTGTGTAACTGTACAGAGTCACTGTTTATTCAGAGTGAGGATCACTCACTGTGTAACTGTACAGAGTCACTGTTTATTCAGGGTGAGGATCACTCACTGTGTAACTGTACAGAGTCACTGTTTATTCAGGGTGAGGGTCACACACTGTGTAACTGTACAGAGTCACTGTTTATTCAGGGTGAGGATCACTCACTGTGTAACTGTACAGAGTCACTGTTTATTCAGCAGGGTGAGGATCACTCACTGTGTAACTGTACAGAGTCACTGTTTATTCAGCAGGGTGAGGATCGCTCACTGTGTAACTGTACAGAGTCACTGTTTATTCAGCAGGGTGAGGATCACTCACTGTGTAACTGTACAGAGTCACTGTTTATTCAGCAGGGTAAGGATCACTCACTGTGTAACTGTACAGAGTCACTGTTTATTCAGAAGTGTGAGGATCACTCACTGTGTAACTGTACAGAGTCACTGTTTATTCAGGGTGAGGATCACTCACTGTGTAACTGTACAGAGTCACCGTTTATTCAGCAAGGTGAGGATCACTCACTGTGTAACTGTACAGAGTCACTGTTTATTCAGGGTGAGGATCACTCACTGTGTAACTGTACAGAGTCACTCTTTATTCAGGGTGAGGATCACTCACTGTGTACCTGTACAGAGTCACTGTTTATTCAGCAGGGTGAGAATCACTCTCTGTGTAACCGGACAGAGTCACTGTTTATTCAACACGGTGAGGATCACTCACTGTGTAACTGTACAGAGTAACTGTGTATTCAGCAGGGTGAGGATCACTCACTGTGTAACTGTACAGAGTCACTGTTTATTCAGCAGGGTGAGGATCACTGTGTAACTGTACAGAGTCACTGTTTATTCAGGGTGAGGGTCACTCACTGTGTAACTGTACAGTTTCACTGTTTATTCAGGGTGGGGATCACTCACTGTGTAACTGTACAGAGTCACTGTTTATTCAGCAGGGTGAGGGACACTCACTGTGTAACTGTACAGAGTCACTGTTTATTCAGCAGGGTGAGGATCACTCACTGTGTAACTGTACAGAGTCACTGTTTATTCAGGGTGAAGATCACTCACTGTGTAACTGGACAGAGTCACTGTTTATTCAGCAGGGTGAGGGTCACTCACTGTGTAACTGTACAGAGTCTCTGTTGATTCAGAGTGAGGATCACTCACTGTGTAACTGTACAGAGTCACTGTTTATTCAGCAGGGTGAGGATCACTCACTGTGTAACTGTACAGAGTCACTGTTTATTCAGCAGCGTGAGGATCACTCACTGTGTAACTGTACAGAGTCACTGTTTATTCAGCAGGGTGAGGGTCACTCACTGTGTAACTGTACAGAGTCACTGTTTATTCAGGGTGAGGATCACTCACTGTGTAACTGTACAGAGTCACAGTTTATTCAGGGTGAGGATCACTCACTGTGTAACTGTACAGAGTCACTGTTTATTCAGCATGGTGAGGATCACTCACTGTGTAACTGTACAGAGTCACTGTTTATTCAGGGTGAGGATCACTCACTGTGTAACTGTACAGAATCACTGTTTATTCAGCAGGGTGAGGGTCACTCACTGTGTAACTGTACAGAGTCACTGTTTATTCAGGGTGAGGATCACTCACTGTGTAACTGTACAGAGTCACAGTTTATTCAGGGTGAGGATCACTCACTGTGTAACTGTACAGAGTCACTGTTTATTCAGGGTGAGGATCACTCACTGTGTAACTGTACAGAGTCACTGTTTATTCAGGGTGAGGATCACTCACTGTGTAACTGTACAGATTCACTGTTTATTCAGCGTGAGGATCACTCACTGTGTAACTGTACAGAGTCACTGTTTATTCAGGGTGAGGATCACTCACTGTGTAACTGTACAGAGTCACTGTTTATTCAGGTTGAGAATCACTCACTGTGTAACTGTACAGAGTCACTGTTTATTCAGAGTGAGGATCACTCACTGTGTAACTGTACAGAGTCACTGTTTATTCAGGGTGAGGATCACTCACTGTGTAACTGTACAGAGTCACTGTTTATTCAGGGTGAGGGTCACACACTGTGTAACTGTACAGAGTCACTGTTTATTCAGGGTGAGGATCACTCACTGTGTAACTGTACAGAGTCACTGTTTATTCAGCAGGGTGAGGATCACTCACTGTGTAACTGTACAGAGTCACTGTTTATTCAGCAGGGTGAGGATCGCTCACTGTGTAACTGTACAGAGTCACTGTTTATTCAGCAGGGTGAGGATCACTCACTGTGTAACTGTACAGAGTCACTGTTTATTCAGCAGGGTAAGGATCACTCACTGTGTAACTGTACAGAGTCACTGTTTATTCAGAAGTGTGAGGATCACTCACTGTGTAACTGTACAGAGTCACTGTTTATTCAGGGTGAGGATCACTCACTGTGTAACTGTACAGAGTCACTTTTTATTCACGGTGAGGATCACTCACTGTGTAACTGTACAGAGTCACTGTTTATTCAGCAGGGTGAGGATCACTCACTGTGTAACTGTACAGAGTCACTGTTTATTCAGCATGGTGAGGATCACTCACTGTGTAACTGTACAGAGTCACTGTTTATTCAGGGTGAGGATCACTCACTGTGTAACTGTACAGAGTCACTTTTTATTCACGGTGAGGATCACTCACTGTGTAACTGTACAGTCACTGTTTATTCAGGGTGAGGATCACTCACTGTGTAACTAGACAGAGTGACTGTTTATTCAGGGTGAGGATCACTCACTGTGTAACTGTACAGAGTCACTGTTTATTCAGCAGGGTGAGGATCACTCACTGTGTAACTGTACAGAGTCACTGTTTATTCAGCATGGTGAGGGTCACTCACTGTGTAACTGTACAGAGTCACTGTTTATTCAGCAGGGTGAGGATCACTCACTGTGTAACTGTACAGAGTCACTGTTTATTCAGCAGGGTGAGGGTCACTCACTGTGTAACTGTACAGAGTGACTGTTTATTGGGTGAGGATCACTCACTGTGTAACTGTACAGAGTCACTGTTTATTCAGGGTGAGGATCACTCACTGTGTAACTGTACAGAGTCACAGTTTATTCAGGGTGAGGATCACTCACTGTGTAACTGTACAGAGTCACTGTTTATTCAGGGTGAGGATCACTCACTGTGTAACTGTACAGAGTCACTGTTTATTCAGGGTGAGGATCACTCACTGTGTAACTGTACAGATTCACTGTTTATTCAGCGTGAGGATCACTCACTGTGTAACTGTACAGAGTCACTGTTTATTCAGGGTGAGGATCACTCACTGTGTAACTGTACAGAGTCACTGTTTATTCAGGTTGAGAATCACTCACTGTGTAACTGTACAGAGTCACTGTTTATTCAGAGTGAGGATCACTCACTGTGTAACTGTACAGAGTCACTGTTTATTCAGGGTGAGGATCACTCACTGTGTAACTGTACAGAGTCACTGTTTATTCAGGGTGAGGGTCACACACTGTGTAACTGTACAGAGTCACTGTTTATTCAGGGTGAGGATCACTCACTGTGTAACTGTACAGAGTCACTGTTTATTCAGCAGGGTGAGGATCACTCACTGTGTAACTGTACAGAGTCACTGTTTATTCAGCAGGGTGAGGATCGCTCACTGTGTAACTGTACAGAGTCACTGTTTATTCAGCAGGGTGAGGATCACTCACTGTGTAACTGTACAGAGTCACTGTTTATTCAGCAGGGTAAGGATCACTCACTGTGTAACTGTACAGAGTCACTGTTTATTCAGAAGTGTGAGGATCACTGACTGTGTAACTGTACAGAGTCACTGTTTATTCAGGGTGAGGATCACTCACTGTGTAACTGTACAGAGTCACTTTTTATTCACGGTGAGGATCACTCACTGTGTAACTGTACAGAGTCACTGTTTATTCAGCATGGTGAGGGTCACTCACTGTGTAACTGTACAGAGTCACTGTTTATTCAGCAGGGTGAGGATCACTCACTGTGTAACTGTACAGAGTCACTGTTTATTCAGCAGGGTGAGGGTCACTCACTGTGTAACTGTACAGAGTGACTGTTTATTCAGGGTGAGGATCACTCACATTGTAACTGTACAGAGTCACTGTTTATTCAGCAGGGTGAGGATCACTCACTGTGTAACTGTACAGACTCACTGTTTATTCAGCATGGTGAGGATCACTCACTGTGTAACTGTACAGAGTCACTGTTTATTCAGGGTGAGGATCACTCACTGTGTAACTGTACAGAGTCACTTTTTATTCACGGTGAGGATCACTCACTGTGTAACTGTACAGTCACTGTTTATTCAGGGTGAGGATCACTCACTGTGTAACTAGACAGAGTGACTGTTTATTCAGGGTGAGGATCACTCACTGTGTAACTGTACAGAGTCACTGTTTATTCAGCAGGGTGAGGATCACTCACTGTGTAACTGTACAGAGTCACTGTTTATTCAGCATGGTGAGGGTCACTCACTGTGTAACTGTACAGAGTCACTGTTTATTCAGCAGGGTGAGGATCACTCACTGTGTAACTGTACAGAGTCACTGTTTATTCAGCAGGGTGAGGGTCACTCACTGTGTAACTGTACAGAGTGACTGTTTATTGGGTGAGGATCACTCACTGTGTAACTGTACAGAGTCACTGTTTATTCAGCAGGGTGAGGATCACTCACTGTGTAACTGTACAGAGTCACTGTTTATTCCGGGTGAGGATCACTCACTGTTGAACTGTACAGAGTCACTGTTTATTCAGGATGAGGATCACTCACTGTGTAACTGTACAGAGTCACTGTTCATTCAGCAGGGTGAGGATCACTCACTGTGTAACTGTACAGAGTCACTGTTCATTCAGCAGGGTGAGGATCACTCACTGTGTAACTGTACAGAGTCACTGTTCATTCAGCAGGGTGAGGGTCACTCACTGTGTAACTGTACAGAGTCACTGTTTATTCAGCAGGGTGAGGATCACTCACTGTGTAACTGTACAGAGTCACTGTTTATTCAGCAGGGTGAGGGTCACTCACTGTGTAACTGTACAGAGTGACTGTTTATTCAGGGTGAGGATCACTCACTGTGTAACTGTACAGAGTCACTGTTTATTCAGCAGGGTGAGGATCACTCACTGTGTAACTGTACAGAGTCACTGTTTATTCCGGGTGAGGATCACTCACTGTTGAACTGTACAGAGTCACTGTTTATTCAGGATGAGGATCACTCACTGTGTAACTGTACAGAGTCACTGTTCATTCAGCAGGGTGAGGATCACTCACTGTGTAACTGTACAGAGTCACTGTTCATTCAGGAGGGTGAGGATCACTCACTGTGTAACTGTACAGAGTCACTGTTCATTCAGCAGGGTGAGGGTCACTCACTGTGTAACTGTACAGAGTCACTGTTTATTCAGGGTGAGGATCACTCACTGTGTAACTGTACAGAGTCACTGTTTATTCAGGGTGAGGGTCACTCACTGTGTAACTGTACAGAGTCACTGTTCATTCAGCATGGTGAGGGTCACTCACTGTGTAACTGTACAGAGTCACTGTTTACTCACGGTGAGGATCACTCACTGTGTAACTGTACAGAGTCACTGTTTATTCAGGGTGAGGATCACTCACTGTGTAACTGTACAGAGTCACTTTTTATTCACGGTTAGGATCACTCACTGTGTAACTGTACAGAGTCACTGTTTATTCAGGGTGAGGGTCACTCACTGTGTAACTGTACAGAGTCACTGTTTATTCAGCAGGGTGAGTGTCACTCACTGTGTAACTGTACAGAGTCACTGTTTATTCAGGGTGAGGGTCACTCACTGTGTAACTGTACAGAGTCACTGTTTATTCAGCAGGGTGAGGATCACTCACTGTGTAACTGTACAGAGTCACTGTTTATTCAGCAGGGTAATGATCACTCACTGTGTAACTGTACAGAGTCACTGTTTATTCACGGTGAGGATCACTCACTGTGTAACTGTACAGTCACTGTTTATTCAGGGTGAGGATCACTCACTGTGTAACTGTACAGAGTGACTGTTTATTCAGGGTGAGGATCACTCACTGTGTAACTGTACAGAGTCACTGTTTATTCAGCAGGGTGAGGATCACTCACTGTGTAACTGTACAGAGTCACTGTTTATTCAGCAGGGTGAGGATCACTCACTGTGTAACTGTACAGAGTCACTGTTTATTCAGGGTGAGGGTCACTCACTGCGTAACTGTACAGTGTCACTGTTTATTCAGTGTGACGATCACTCACTGTGTAACTGTACAGAGTCACTGTTTATTCCGGGTGAGGATCACTCACTGTGTAACTGTACAGAGTCACTGTTTATTCAGGGTGAGGATCACTCACTGTGTAACTGTACAGAGTCACTGTTTATTCAGGGTGAGGATCACTCACTGTGTAACTGTACAGAGTCACTGTTCATTCAGCAGGGTGAGGATCACTCACTGTGTAACTGTACAGAGTTACTGTTCATTCAGCAGGGTGAGGATCACTCACTGTGTAACTGTACAGAGTCACTGTTCATTCAGCAGGGTGAGGATCACTCACTGTGTAACTGTACAGAGTCACTGTTTATTCAGGGTGAGGGTCACTCACTGTGTAACTGTACAGAGTCACTGTTTATTCAGCAGGGTGAGGATCACTCACTGTGTAACTGTACAGAGTCACTGTTTATTCAGCAGGGTAAGGATCACTCACTGTGTAACTGTACAGAGTCACTGTTTATTCAGAAGTGTGAGGATCACTCACTGTGTAACTGTACAGAGTCACTGTTTATTCAGGGTGAGGATCACTCACTGTGTAACGGTACAGAGTCACTTTTTATTCACGGTGAGGATCACTCACTGTGTAACTGTACAGTCACTGTTTATTCAGGGTGAGGATCACTCACTGTGTAACTGTACAGAGTGACTGTTTATTCAGTGTGAGGATCACACACTGTGTAACTGTACAGAGTCACTGTTTATTCAGCAGGGTGAGGATCACTCACTGTGTAACTGTACAGAGTCACTGTTTATTCAGCATGGTGAGGGTCACTCACTGTGTAACTGTACGGAGTCACTGTTTATTCAGCAGGGTGAGGATCACTCACTGTGTAACTGTACAGAGTCACTGTTTATTCAGCAGGGTGAGGGTCACTCACTGTGTAACTGTACAGAGTGACTGTTTATTCAGGGTGAGGATCACTCACTGTGTAACTGTACAGAGTCACTGTTTATTCAGCAGGGTGAGGATCACTCACTGTGTAACTGTACAGAGTCACTGTTTATTCAGCATGGTGAGGATCACTCACTGTGTAACTGTACAGAGTCACTGTTTATTCAGCATGGTGAGGATCACTCACTGTGTAACTGTACAGAGTCACTTTTTATTCACGGTGAGGATCACTCACTGTGTAACTGTACAGTCACTGTTTATTCAGGGTGAGGATCACTCACTGTGTAACTGTACAGTGACACTGTTTATTCAGCAGGGTGAGGATCACTCACTGTGTAACTGTACAGAGTCACTGTTTATTCAGGGTGAGGATCACTCACTGTGTAACTGTACAGAGTCACTTTTTATTCACGGTGAGGATCACTCACTGTGTAACTGTACAGAGTCACTGTTTATTCAGCATGGTGAGGGTCACTCACTGTGTAACTGTACAGAGTCACTGTTTATTCAGCAGGGTGAGGATCACTCACTGTGTAACTGTACAGAGTCACTGTTTATTCAGCAGGGTGAGGGTCACTCACTGTGTAACTGTACAGAGTGACTGTTTATTCAGGGTGAGGATCACTCACTGTGTAACTGTACAGAGTCACTGTTTATTCAGCAGGGTGAGGATCACTCACTGTGTAACTGTACAGATTCACTGTTTATTCAGCATGGTGAGGATCACTCACTGTGTAACTGTACAGAGTCACTGTTTATTCAGGGTGAGGATCACTCACTGTGTAACTGTACAGAGTCACTTTTTATTCACGGTGAGGATCACTCACTGTGTAACTGTACAGTCACTGTTTATTCAGGGTGAGGATCACTCACTGTGTAACTAGACAGAGTGACTGTTTATTCAGGGTGAGGATCACTCACTGTGTAACTGTACAGAGTCACTGTTTATTCAGCAGGGTGAGGATCACTCACTGTGTAACTGTACAGAGTCACTGTTTATTCAGCATGGTGAGGGTCACTCACTGTGTAACTGTACAGAGTCACTGTTTATTCAGCAGGGTGAGGATCACTCACTGTGTAACTGTACAGAGTCACTGTTTATTCAGCAGGGTGAGGGTCACTCACTGTGTAACTGTACAGAGTGACTGTTTATTGGGTGAGGATCACTCACTGTGTAACTGTACAGAGTCACTGTTTATTCAGCAGGGTGAGGATCACTCACTGTGTAACTGTACAGAGTCACTGTTTATTCCGGGTGAGGATCACTCACTGTTGAACTGTACAGAGTCACTGTTTATTCAGGATGAGGATCACTCACTGTGTAACTGTACAGAGTCACTGTTCATTCAGCAGGGTGAGGATCACTCACTGTGTAACTGTACAGAGTCACTGTTCATTCAGCAGGGTGAGGATCACTCACTGTGTAACTGTACAGAGTCACTGTTCATTCAGCAGGGTGAGGGTCACTCACTGTGTAACTGTACAGAGTCACTGTTTATTCAGCAGGGTGAGGATCACTCACTGTGTAACTGTACAGAGTCACTGTTTATTCAGCAGGGTGAGGGTCACTCACTGTGTAACTGTACAGAGTGACTGTTTATTCAGGGTGAGGATCACTCACTGTGTAACTGTACAGAGTCACTGTTTATTCAGCAGGGTGAGGATCACTCACTGTGTAACTGTACAGAGTCACTGTTTATTCCGGGTGAGGATCACTCACTGTTGAACTGTACAGAGTCACTGTTTATTCAGGATGAGGATCACTCACTGTGTAACTGTACAGAGTCACTGTTCATTCAGCAGGGTGAGGATCACTCACTGTGTAACTGTACAGAGTCACTGTTCATTCAGCAGGGTGAGGATCACTCACTGTGTAACTGTACAGAGTCACTGTTCATTCAGCAGGGTGAGGGTCACTCACTGTGTAACTGTACAGAGTCACTGGTTATTCAGGGTGAGGATCACTCACTGTGTAACTGTACAGAGTCACTGTTTATTCAGGGTGAGGGTCACTCACTGTGTAACTGTACAGAGTCACTGTTCATTCAGCAGGGTGAGGGTCACTCACTGTGTAACTGTACAGAGTCACTGTTTACTCACGGTGAGGATCACTCACTGTGTAACTGTACAGAGTCACTTTTTATTCAGGGTGAGGATCACTCACTGTGTAACTGTACAGAGTCACTTTTTATTCACGGTTAGGATCACTCACTGTGTAACTGTACAGAGTCACTGTTTATTCAGGGTGAGGGTCACTCACTGTGTAACTGTACAGAGTCACTGTTTATTCAGCAGGGTGAGGATCACTCACTGTGTAACTGTACAGAGTCACTGTTTATTCAGCATGGTGAGGATCACTCACTGTGTAACTGTACAGAGTCACTGTTTATTCAGCATGGTGAGGATCACTCACTGTGTAACTGTACAGAGTCACTTTTTATTCACGGTGAGGATCACTCACTGTGTAACTGTACAGTCACTGTTTATTCAGGGTGAGGATCACTCACTGTGTAACTGTACAGTGACACTGTTTATTCAGGAGGGTGAGGATCACTCACTGTGTAACTGTACAGAGTCACTGTTTATTCAGGGTGAGGATCACTCACTGTGTAACTGTACAGAGTCACTTTTTATTCACGGTGAGGATCACTCACTGTGTAACTGTACAGAGTCACTGTTTATTCAGCATGGTGAGGGTCACTCACTGTGTAACTGTACAGAGTCACTGTTTATTCAGCAGGGTGAGGATCACTCACTGTGTAACTGTACAGAGTCACTGTTTATTCAGCAGGGTGAGGGTCACTCACTGTGTAACTGTACAGAGTGACTGTTTATTCAGGGTGAGGATCACTCACTGTGTAACTGTACAGAGTCACTGTTTATTCAGCAGGGTGAGGATCACTCACTGTGTAACTGTACAGATTCACTGTTTATTCAGCATGGTGAGGATCACTCACTGTGTAACTGTACAGAGTCACTGTTTATTCAGGGTGAGGATCACTCACTGTGTAACTGTACAGAGTCACTTTTTATTCACGGTGAGGATCACTCACTGTGTAACTGTACAGTCACTGTTTATTCAGGGTGAGGATCACTCACTGTGTAACTAGACAGAGTGACTGTTTATTCAGGGTGAGGATCACTCACTGTGTAACTGTACAGAGTCACTGTTTATTCAGCAGGGTGAGGATCACTCACTGTGTAACTGTACAGAGTCACTGTTTATTCAGCATGGTGAGGGTCACTCACTGTGTAACTGTACAGAGTCACTGTTTATTCAGCAGGGTGAGGATCACTCACTGTGTAACTGTACAGAGTCACTGTTTATTCAGCAGGGTGAGGGTCACTCACTGTGTAACTGTACAGAGTGACTGTTTATTGGGTGAGGATCACTCACTGTGTAACTGTACAGAGTCACTGTTTATTCAGCAGGGTGAGGATCACTCACTGTGTAACTGTACAGAGTCACTGTTTATTCCGGGTGAGGATCACTCACTGTTGAACTGTACAGAGTCACTGTTTATTCAGGATGAGGATCACTCACTGTGTAACTGTACAGAGTCACTGTTCATTCAGCAGGGTGAGGATCACTCACTGTGTAACTGTACAGAGTCACTGTTCATTCAGCAGGGTGAGGATCACTCACTGTGTAACTGTACAGAGTCACTGTTCATTCAGCAGGGTGAGGGTCACTCACTGTGTAACTGTACAGAGTCACTGTTTATTCAGCAGGGTGAGGATCACTCACTGTGTAACTGTACAGAGTCACTGTTTATTCAGCAGGGTGAGGGTCACTCACTGTGTAACTGTACAGAGTGACTGTTTATTCAGGGTGAGGATCACTCACTGTGTAACTGTACAGAGTCACTGTTTATTCAGCAGGGTGAGGATCACTCACTGTGTAACTGTACAGAGTCACTGTTTATTCCGGGTGAGGATCACTCACTGTTGAACTGTACAGAGTCACTGTTTATTCAGGATGAGGATCACTCACTGTGTAACTGTACAGAGTCACTGTTCATTCAGCAGGGTGAGGATCACTCACTGTGTAACTGTACAGAGTCACTGTTCATTCAGCAGGGTGAGGATCACTCACTGTGTAACTGTACAGAGTCACTGTTCATTCAGCAGGGTGAGGGTCACTCACTGTGTAACTGTACAGAGTCACTGTTTATTCAGGGTGAGGATCACTCACTGTGTAACTGTACAGAGTCACTGTTTATTCAGGGTGAGGGTCACTCACTGTGTAACTGTACAGAGTCACTGTTTATTCAGGGTGAGGATCACTCACTGTGTAACTGTACAGAGTCACTTTTTATTCACGGTTAGGATCACTCACTGTGTAACTGTACAGAGTCACTGTTTATTCAGGGTGAGGGTCACTCACTGTGTAACTGTACAGAGTCACTGTTTATTCAGCAGGGTGAGTGTCACTCACTGTGTAACTGTACAGAGTCACTGTTTATTCAGCAGGGTGAGGATCACTCACTGTGTAACTGTACAGAGTCACTGTTTATTCAGCAGGGTAATGATCACTCACTGTGTAACTGTACAGAGTCACTGTTTATTCACGGTGAGGATCACTCACTGTGTAACTGTACAGTCACTGTTTATTCAGGGTGAGGATCACTCACTGTGTAACTGTACAGAGTGACTGTTTATTCAGGGTGAGGATCACTCACTGTGTAACTGTACAGAGTCACTGTTTATTCAGCAGGGTGAGGATCACTCACTGTGTAACTGTACAGAGTCACTGTTTATTCAGCAGGGTGAGGATCACTCACTGTGTAACTGTACAGAGTCACTGTTTATTCAGGGTGAGGGTCACTCACTGCGTAACTGTACAGTGTCACTGTTTATTCAGTGTGACGATCACTCACTGTGTAACTGTACAGAGTCACTGTTTATTCCGGGTGAGGATCACTCACTGTGTAACTGTACAGAGTCACTGTTTATTCAGGGTGAGGATCACTCACTGTGTAACTGTACAGAGTCACTGTTTATTCAGGGTGAGGATCACTCACTGTGTAACTGTACAGAGTCACTGTTCATTCAGCAGGGTGAGGATCACTCACTGTGTAACTGTACAGAGTTACTGTTCATTCAGCAGGGTGAGGATCACTCACTGTGTAACTGTACAGAGTCACTGTTCATTCAGCAGGGTGAGGATCACTCACTGTGTAACTGTACAGAGTCACTGTTTATTCAGGGTGAGGGTCACTCACTGTGTAACTGTACAGAGTCACTGTTTATTCAGCAGGGTGAGGATCACTCACTGTGTAACTGTACAGAGTCACTGTTTATTCTGCAGGGTAAGGATCACTCACTGTGTAACTGTACAGAGTCACTGTTTATTCAGAAGTGTGAGGATCACTCACTGTGTAACTGTACAGAGTCACTGTTTATTCAGGGTGAGGATCACTCACTGTGTAACGGTACAGAGTCACTTTTTATTCACGGTGAGGATCACTCACTGTGTAACTGTACAGTCACTGTTTATTCAGGGTGAGGATCACTCACTGTGTAACTGTACAGAGTGACTGTTTATTCAGGGTGAGGATCACTCACTGTGTAACTGTACAGAGTCACTGTTTATTCAGCAGGGTGAGGATCACTCACTGTGTAACTGTACAGAGTCACTGTTTATTCAGCATGGTGAGGGTCACTCACTGTGTAACTGTACAGAGTCACTGTTCATTCAGCAGGGTGAGGATCACTCACTGTGTAACTGTACAGAGTCACTGTTTATTCAGGGTGAGGGTCACTCACTGTGTAACTGTACAGTCACTGTTTATTCAGCAGGGTGAGGATCACTCACTGTGTAACTGTACAGAGTCACTGTTTATTCAGCAGGGTAAGGATCACTCACTGTGTAACTGTACAGAGTCACTGTTTATTCAGAAGTGTGAGGATCACTCACTGTGTAACTGTACAGAGTCACTGTTTATTCAGGGTGAGGATCACTCACTGTGTAACGGTACAGAGTCACTTTTTATTCACGGTGAGGATCACTCACTGTGTAACTGTACAGTCACTGTTTATTCAGGGTGAGGATCACTCACTGTGTAACTGTACAGAGTGACTGTTTATTCAGGGTGAGGATCACTCACTGTGTAACTGTACAGAGTCACTGTTTATTCAGCAGGGTGTGGATCACTCACTGTGTAACTGTACAGAGTCACTGTTTATTCAGCATGGTGAGGGTCACTCACTGTGTAACTGTACAGAGTCACTGTTTATTCAGCAGGGTGAGGATCACTCACTGTGTAACTGTACAGAGTCACTGTTTATTCAGCAGGGTGAGGGTCACTCACTGTGTAACTGTACAGAGTGACTGTTTATTCAGGGTGAGGATCACTCACTGTGTAACTGTACAGAGTCACTGTTTATTCAGCAGGGTGAGGGTCACTCACTGTGTAACTGTACAGAGTGACTGTTTATTGGGTGAGGATCACTCACTGTGTAACTGTACAGAGTCACTGTTTATTCAGCAGGGTGAGGATCACTCACTGTGTAACTGTACAGAGTCACTGTTTATTCCGGGTGAGGATCACTCACTGTTGAACTGTACAGAGTCACTGTTTATTCAGGATGAGGATCACTCACTGTGTAACTGTACAGAGTCACTGTTCATTCAGCAGGGTGAGGATCACTCACTGTGTAACTGTACAGAGTCACTGTTCATTCAGCAGGGTGAGGATCACTCACTGTGTAACTGTACAGAGTCACTGTTCATTCAGCAGGGTGAGGGTCACTCACTGTGTAACTGTACAGAGTCACTGTTTATTCAGCAGGGTGAGGATCACTCACTGTGTAACTGTACAGAGTCACTGTTTATTCAGCAGGGTGAGGGTCACTCACTGTGTAACTGTACAGAGTGACTGTTTATTCAGGGTGAGGATCACTCACTGTGTAACTGTACAGAGTCACTGTTTATTCAGCAGGGTGAGGATCACTCACTGTGTAACTGTACAGAGTCACTGTTTATTCCGGGTGAGGATCACTCACTGTTGAACTGTACAGAGTCACTGTTTATTCAGGATGAGGATCACTCACTGTGTAACTGTACAGAGTCACTGTTCATTCAGCAGGGTGAGGATCACTCACTGTGTAACTGTACAGAGTCACTGTTCATTCAGGAGGGTGAGGATCACTCACTGTGTAACTGTACAGAGTCACTGTTCATTCAGCAGGGTGAGGGTCACTCACTGTGTAACTGTACAGAGTCACTGTTTATTCAGGGTGAGGATCACTCACTGTGTAACTGTACAGAGTCACTGTTTATTCAGGGTGAGGGTCACTCACTGTGTAACTGTACAGAGTCACTGTTCATTCAGCATGGTGAGGGTCACTCACTGTGTAACTGTACAGAGTCACTGTTTACTCACGGTGAGGATCACTCACTGTGTAACTGTACAGAGTCACTGTTTATTCTGGGTGAGGATCACTCACTGTGTAACTGTACAGAGTCACTTTTTATTCACGGTTAGGATCACTCACTGTGTAACTGTACAGAGTCACTGTTTATTCAGGGTGAGGGTCACTCACTGTGTAACTGTACAGAGTCACTGTTTATTCAGCAGGGTGAGTGTCACTCACTGTGTAACTGTACAGAGTCACTGTTTATTCAGCAGGGTGAGGATCACTCACTGTGTAACTGTACAGAGTCACTGTTTATTCAGCAGGGTAATGATCACTCACTGTGTAACTGTACAGAGTCACTGTTTATTCACGGTGAGGATCACTCACTGTGTAACTGTACAGTCACTGTTTATTCAGGGTGAGGATCACTCACTGTGTAACTGTACAGAGTGACTGTTTATTCAGGGTGAGGATCACTCACTGTGTAACTGTACAGAGTCACTGTTTATTCAGCAGGGTGAGGATCACTCACTGTGTAACTGTACAGAGTCACTGTTTATTCAGCAGGGTGAGGATCACTCACTGTGTAACTGTACAGAGTCACTGTTTATTCAGGGTGAGGATCACTCACTGTGTAACTGTACAGAGTCACTGTTTATTCAGGGTGAGGATCACTCACTGTGTAACTGTACAGAGTCACTGTTCATTCAGCAGGGTGAGGATCACTCACTGTGTAACTGTACAGAGTTACTGTTCATTCAGCAGGGTGAGGATCACTCACTGTGTAACTGTACAGAGTCACTGTTCATTCAGCAGGGTGAGGATCACTCACTGTGTAACTGTACAGAGTCACTGTTTATTCAGGGTGAGGGTCACTCACTGTGTAACTGTACAGAGTCACTGTTTATTCAGCAGGGTGAGGATCACTCACTGTGTAACTGTACAGAGTCACTGTTTATTCAGCAGGGTAAGGATCACTCACTGTGTAACTGTACAGAGTCACTGTTTATTCAGAAGTGTGAGGATCACTCACTGTGTAACTGTACAGAGTCACTGTTTATTCAGGGTGAGGATCACTCACTGTGTAACGGTACAGAGTCACTTTTTATTCACGGTGAGGATCACTCACTGTGTAACTGTACAGTCACTGTTTATTCAGGGTGAGGATCACTCACTGTGTAACTGTACAGAGTGACTGTTTATTCAGGGTGAGGATCACTCACTGTGTAACTGTACAGAGTCACTGTTTATTCAGCAGGGTGAGGATCACTCACTGTGTAACTGTACAGAGTCACTGTTTATTCAGCATGGTGAGGGTCACTCACTGTGTAACTGTACAGAGTCACTGTTTATTCAGCAGGGTGAGGATCACTCACTGTGTAACTGTACAGAGTCACTGTTTATTCAGCAGGGTGAGGGTCACTCACTGTGTAACTGTACAGAGTGACTGTTTATTCAGGGTGAGGATCACTCACTGTGTAACTGTACAGAGTCACTGTTTATTCAGCAGGGTGAGGATCACTCACTGTGTAACTGTACAGAGTCACTGTTTATTCAGCATGGTGAGGATCACTCACTGTGTAACTGTACAGAGTCACTGTTTATTCAGCATGGTGAGGATCACTCACTGTGTAACTGTACAGAGTCACTTTTTATTCACGGTGAGGATCACTCACTGTGTAACTGTACAGTCACTGTTTATTCAGGGTGAGGATCACTCACTGTGTAACTGTACAGTGACACTGTTTATTCAGCAGGGTGAGGATCACTCACTGTGTAACTGTACAGAGTCACTGTTTATTCAGGGTGAGGATCACTCACTGTGTAACTGTACAGAGTCACTTTTTATTCACGGTGAGGATCACTCACTGTGTAACTGTACAGAGTCACTGTTTATTCAGCATGGTGAGGGTCACTCACTGTGTAACTGTACAGAGTCACTGTTTATTCAGCAGGGTGAGGATCACTCACTGTGTAACTGTACAGAGTCACTGTTTATTCAGCAGGGTGAGGGTCACTCACTGTGTAACTGTACAGAGTGACTGTTTATTCAGGGTGAGGATCACTCACTGTGTAACTGTACAGAGTCACTGTTTATTCAGCAGGGTGAGGATCACTCACTGTGTAACTGTACAGATTCACTGTTTATTCAGCATGGTGAGGATCACTCACTGTGTAACTGTACAGAGTCACTGTTTATTCAGGGTGAGGATCACTCACTGTGTAACTGTACAGAGTCACTTTTTATTCACGGTGAGGATCACTCACTGTGTAACTGTACAGTCACTGTTTATTCAGCAGGGTGAGGATCACTCACTGTGTAACTGTACAGAGTCACTGTTTATTCAGCATGGTGAGGGTCACTCACTGTGTAACTGTACAGAGTCACTGTTTATTCAGCAGGGTGAGGATAACTCACTGTGTAACTGTACAGAGTCACTGTTTATTCAGCAGGGTGAGGGTCACTCACTGTGTAACTGTACAGAGTGACTGTTTATTGGGTGAGGATCACTCACTGTGTAACTGTACAGAGTCACTGTTTATTCAGCAGGGTGAGGATCACTCACTGTGTAACTGTACAGAGTCACTGTTTATTCAGGGTGAGGATCACTCACTGTGTAACTGTACAGAGTCACTTTTTATTCACGGTGAGGATCACTCACTGTGTAACTGTACAGAGTCACTGTTTATTCAGCATGGTGAGGGTCACTCACTGTGTAACTGTACAGAGTCACTGTTTATTCAGCAGGGTGAGGATCACTCACTGTGTAACTGTACAGAGTCACTGTTTATTCCGGGTGAGGATCACTCACTGTTGAACTGTACAGAGTCACTGTTTATTCAGGATGAGGATCACTCACTGTGTAACTGTACAGAGTCACTGTTCATTCAGCAGGGTGAGGATCACTCACTGTGTAACTGTACAGAGTCACTGTTCATTCAGCAGGGTGAGGATCACTCACTGTGTAACTGTACAGAGTCACTGTTCATTCAGCAGGGTGAGGGTCACTCACTGTGTAACTGTACAGAGTCACTGTTTATTCAGGGTGAGGATCACTCACTGTGTAACTGTACAGAGTCACTGTTTATTCAGCAGGGTGAGGGTCACTCACTGTGTAACTGTACAGAGTGACTGTTTATTCAGGGTGAGGATCACTCACTGTGTAACTGTACAGAGTCACTGTTTATTCAGCAGGGTGAGGATCACTCACTGTGTAACTGTACAGAGTCACTGTTTATTCAGCATGGTGAGGATCACTCACTGTGTAACTGTACAGAGTCACTGTTTATTCAGCATGGTGAGGATCACTCACTGTGTAACTGTACAGAGTCACTTTTTATTCACGGTGAGGATCACTCACTGTGTAACTGTACAGTCACTGTTTATTCAGGGTGAGGATCACTCACTGTGTAACTGTACAGTGACACTGTTTATTCAGCAGGGTGAGGATCACTCACTGTGTAACTGTACAGAGTGACTGTTTATTCAGGGTGAGGATCACTCACTGTGTAACTGTACAGAGTCACTGTTTATTCAGCAGGGTGAGGATCACTCACTGTGTAACTGTACAGAGTCACTGTTTATTCAGCATGGTGAGGGTCACTCACTGTGTAACTGTACAGAGTCACTGTTTATTCAGCAGGGTGAGGATCACTCACTGTGTAACTGTACAGAGTCACTGTTTATTCAGCAGGGTGAGGGTCACTCACTGTGTAACTGTACAGAGTGACTGTTTATTCAGGGTGAGGATCACTCACTGTGTAACTGTACAGAGTCACTGTTTATTCAGCAGGGTGAGGATCACTCACTGTGTAACTGTACAGAGTCACTGTTTATTCAGCAGGGTGAGGATCACTCACTGTGTAACTGTACAGAGTCACTGTTTATTCCGGGTGAGGATCACTCACTGTGTAACTGTACAGAGTCACTGTTTATTCAGGATGAGGATCACTCACTGTGTAACTGTACAGAGTCACTGTTCATTCAGCAGGGTGAGGATCACTCACTGTGTAACTGTACAGAGTCACTGTTCATTCAGCAGGGTGAGGATCACTCACTGTGTAACTGTACAGAGTCACTGTTCATTCAGCAGGGTGAGGGTCACTCACTGTGTAACTGTACAGAGTCACTGTTTATTCAGGGTGAGGATCACTCACTGTGTAACTGTACAGAGTCACTGTTTATTCAGGGTGAGGTTCACTCACTGTGTAACTGTACAGAGTCACTGTTCATTCAGCAGGGTGAGGGTCACTCACTGTGTAACTGTACAGAGTCACTGTTTACTCACGGTGAGGATCACTCACTGTGTAACTGTACAGAGTCACTGTTTATTCAGGGTGAGGATCACTCACTGTGTAACTGTACAGAGTCACTTTTTATTCACGGTTATGATCACTCACTGTGTAACTGTACAGAGTCACTGTTTATTCAGGGTGAGGGTCACTCACTGTATAACTGTACAGAGTCACTATTTATTCAGCAGGGTGAGTGTCACTCACTGTGTAACTGTACAGAGTCACTGTTTATTCAGCAGGGTGAGGATCACTCACTGTGTAACTGTACAGAGTCACTGTTTATTCAGCAGGGTAAGGATCACTCACTGTGTAACTGTACAGAGTCACTTTTTATTCACGGTGAGGATCACTCACTGTGTAACTGTACAGTCACTGTGTATTCAGGGTGAGGATCACTCACTGTGTAACTGTACAGAGTGACTGTTTATTCAGGGTGAGGATCACTCACTGTGTAACTGTACAGAGTCACTGTTTATTCAGCAGGGTGAGGATCACTCACTGTGTAACTGTACAGAGTCACTGTTTATTCAGCAGGGTGAGGATCACTCACTGTGTAACTGTACAGAGTCACTGTTTATTCAGGGTGAGGGTCACTCACTGCGTAACTGTACAGTGTCACTGTTTATTCAGTGTGACGATCACTCACTGTGTAACTGTACAGAGTCACTGTTTATTCCGGGTGAGGATCACTCACTGTGTAACTGTACAGTGTCACTGTTTATTCAGGGTGAGGATCACTCACTGTGTCACTGTACAGAGTCACTGTTTATTCAGCAGGGTGAGGGTCACTCACTGTGTAACTGTACAGAGTCACTGTTTTTTCAGCAGGGTGAGGATCACTCACTGTGTAACTGTACAGAGTCACTGTTTATTCAGGGTGAGGATCACTCACTGTGTAACTGTACAGAGTCACTGTTTATTCAGCAGGGTGAGGGTCACTCACTGTTTAACTGTACAGAGTCACTGTTTTTTCAGCAGGGTGAGGGTCACTCACTGTGTAACTGTACAGAGTCACTGTTTATTCAGCAGGGTGAGGATCACTCACTGTGTAACTGTGCAGAGTCACTGTTTATTCAGGGTGAGGATCACTCACTGTGTAACTGTACAGAGTCACTGTTCATTCAGCAGGGTGAGGATCACTCACTGTGTAACTGTACAGAGTCACTGTTTATTCCGGGTGAGGATCACTCACTGTGTAACTGTACAGAGTCACTGTTTATTCAGGGTGAGGATCACTCACTGTGTAACTGTACAGAGTCACTGTTCATTCAGCAGGGTGAGGATCACTCACTGTGTAACTGTACAGAGTTACTGTTCATTCAGCAGGGTGAGGATCACTCACTGTGTAACTGTACAGAGTCACTGTTTATTCAGGGTGAGGGTCACTCACTGTGTAACTGTACAGAGTCACTGTTTATTCAGCAGGGTGAGGATCACTCACTGTGTAACTGTACAGAGTCACTGTTTATTCAGCAGGGTAAGGATCACTCACTGTGTAACTGTACAGAGTCACTGTTTATTCAGAAGTGTGAGGATCACTCACTGTGTAACTGTACAGTCACTGTTTATTCAGGGTGAGGATCACTCACTGTGTAACTGTACAGAGTGACTGTTTATTCAGGGTGAGGATAACTCACTGTGTAACTGTACAGAGTCACTGTTTATTCACGGTGAGGGTCACTCACTGTGTAACTGTACAGAGTCACTGTTTATTCAGGGTGAGGATCACTCACTGTGTAACTGTACAGAGTCACTGTTTATTCAGGGTGAGGGTCACTCACTGTGTAACTGTACAGAGTCACTGTTCATTCAGCAGGGTGAGGGTCACCCACTGTGTAATTGTACAGAGTCACTGTTTACTCACGGTGAGGATCACTCACTGTGTAACTGTACAGAGTCACTGTTTATTCAGGGTGAGGATCACTCACTGTGTAACTGTACAGAGTCACTGTTTATTCACGGTTAGGATCACTCACTGTGTAACTGTACAGAGTCACTGTTTATTCAGGGTGAGGGTCACTCACTGTGTAACTGTACAGAGTCACTGTTTATTCAGCAGGGTGAGGATCACTCACTGTGTAACTGTACAGAGTCACTGTTTATTCAGCAGGGTAAGGATCACTCACTGTGTAACTGTACAGAGTCACTGTTTATTCAGAAGTGTGAGGATCACTAACTGTGTAACTGTACAGAGTCACTGTTTATTCAGGGTGAGGATCACTCACTGTGTAACTGTACAGAGTCACTGTTTATTCACGGTGAGGATCACTCACTGTGTAACTGTACAGTCACTGTTTATTCAGGGTGAGGATCACTCACTGTGTAACTGTACAGAGTGACTGTTTATTCAGGGTGAGGATCACTCACTGTGTAACTGTACAGAGTCACTGTTTATTCAGCAGGGTGAGGATCACTCACTGTGTAACTGTACAGAGTCACTGTTTATTCAGGGTGAGGATCACTCACTGTGTAACTGTACAGAGTCACTGTTTATTCAGCAGGGTGAGGATCACTCACTGTGTAACTGTACAGAGTCACTGTTTATTCAGCAGGGTGAGGATCACTCACTGTGTAACTGTACAGAGTCACTGTTTACTCACGGTGAGGATCACTCACTGTGTAACTGTACAGAGTCACTGTTTATTCAGGGTGAGGATCACTCACTGTGTAACTGTACAGAGTCACTTTTTATTCACGGTTAGGATCACTCACTGTGTAACTGTACAGAGTCACTGTTTATTCAGGGTGAGGGTCACTCACTGTGTAACTGTACAGAGTCACTGTTTATTCAGCAGGGTGAGTGTCACTCACTGTGTAACTGTACAGAGTCACTGTTTATTCAGCAGGGTGAGGATCACTCACTGTGTAACTGTACAGAGTCACTGTTTATTCAGCAGGGTAAGGATCACTCACTGTGTAACTGTACAGAGTCACTGTTTATTCACGGTGAGGATCACTTGCTGTGTAACTGTACAGTCACTGTTTATTCAGGGTGAGGATCACTCACTGTGTAACTGTACAGAGTGACTGTTTATTCAGGGTGAGGATCACTCACTGTGTAACTGTAGAGAGTCACTGTTTATTCAGCGGGGTGAGGATCACTCACTGTGTAACTGTACAGAGTCACTGTTTATTCAGCAGGGTGAGGATCACTCACTGTGTAACTGTACAGAGTCACTGTTTATTCAGGGTGAGGGTCACTCACTGCGTAACTGTACAGTGTCACTGTTTATTCAGTGTGACGATCACTCACTGTGTAACTGTACAGAGTCACTGTTTATTCAGGGTGAGGATCACTCACTGTGTAACTGTACAGAGTCACTGTTCATTCAGCAGGGTGAGGGTCACTCACTGTGTAACTGTACAGTGTTACTGTTCATTCAGCAGGGTGAGGATCACTCACTGTGTAACTGTACAGAGTCACTGTTCATTCAGCAGGGTGAGGATCACTCACTGTGTAACTGTACAGAGTCACTGTTTATTCAGGGTGAGGGTCACTGACTGTGTAACTGTACAGAGTCACTGTTTATTCAGCAGGGTGAGGATCACTCACTGTGTAACTGTACAGAGTCACTGTTTATTCAGCAGGGTAAGGATCACTCACTGTGTAACTGTACAGAGTCACTGTTTATTCAGAAGTGTGAGGATCACTCACTGTGTAACTGTACAGAGTCACTGTTTATTCAGGGTGAGGATCACTCACTGTGTAACTGTACAGAGTCACTTTTTATTCACGGTGAGGATCACTCACTGTGTAACTGTACAGTCACTGTTTATTCAGGGTGAGGATCACTCACTGTGTAACTGTACAGAGTGACTGTTTATTCAGGGTGAGGATCACTCACTGTGTAACTGTACAGAGTCACTGTTTATTCAGCAGGGTGAGGATCACTCACTGTGTAACTGTACAGAGTCACTGTTTATTCAGCATGGTGAGGGTCACTCACTGTGTAACTGTACAGAGTCACTGTTTATTCAGCAGGGTGAGGATCACTCACTGTGTAACTGTACAGAGTCACTGTTTATTCAGCAGGGTGAGGGTCACTCACTGTGTAACTGTACAGAGTGACTGTTTATTCAGGGTGAGGATCACTCACTGTGTAACTGTACAGAGTCACTGTTTATTCAGCAGGGTGAGGATCACTCACTGTGTCACTGTACAGAGTCACTGTTTATTCAGCAGGGTGAGGATCACTCACTGTGTAACTGTACAGAGTCACTGTTTATTCCGGGTGAGGATCACTCACTGTGTAACTGTACAGAGTCACTGTTTATTCAGGATGAGGATCACTCACTGTGTAACTGTACAGAGTCACTGTTCATTCAGCAGGGTGAGGATCACTCACTGTATAACTGTACAGAGTCACTGTTCATTCAGCAGGGTGAGGGTCACTCACAGTGTAACTGTACAGAGTCACTGTTTATTCAGGGTGAGGATCACTCACTGTGTAACTGTACAGAGTCACTGTTTATTCAGGGTGAGGGTCACTCACTGTGTAACTGTACAGAGTCACTGTTTATTCAGCAGGGTGAGGATCACTCACTGTGTAACTGTACTGAGTCACTGTTTATTCAGGGTGAGGATCACTCACTGTGTAACTGTACAGTCACTGTTTATTCAGTGTGAGGATCACTCACTGTGTAACTGTACAGAGTCACTGTTTATTCAGGGTGCGTATCACTCACTGTGTAACTGTACAGAGTCACTGTTTATTCAGCAGGGTGAGGGTCACTCACTGTGTAACTGTACAGAGTCACTGTTTATTCACGGTGAGGATCACTCACTGTGTAACTGTACAGAGTCACTGTTTATTCAGCAGGGTGAGGATCACTCACTGTGTAACTGTACAGAATCACTGTTTATTCAGGGTGAGGATCACGCACTGTGTAACTGTACAGAGTCACTGTTCATTCAGCAGGGTGAGGGTCACTCACTGTGTAACTGTACAGAGTCACTGTTTATTCAGGGTGAGGATCACTCACTGTGTAACTGTACAGAGTCACTGTTTATTCAGGGTGAGGGTCACTCACTGTGTAACTGTACAGAGTCACTGTTTATTCAGCAGGGTGAGGATCACTCACTGTGTAACTGTACAGAGTCACTGTTTATTCAGGGTGAGGATCACTCACTGTGTAACTGTACAGTCACTGTTTATTCAGGGTGAGGATCACTCACTGTGTAACTGTACAGAGTCACTGTTTATTCAGCAGGGTGAGGATCACTCACTGTGTAACTGTACAGAGTCACTGTTTATTCAGGGTGAGTATCACTCACTGTGTAACTGTACAGAGTCACTGTTTATTCAGCAGGGTGAGGGTCACTCACTGTGTAACTGTACAGAGTCACTGTTTATTCAGGGTGAGTATCACTCACTGTGTAACTGTACAGAGTCACTGTTTATTCAGCAGGGTGTGGGTCACTCACTGTGTAACTGTACAGAGTCACTGTTTATTCAGGGTGAGGATCACTCACTGTGTAACTGTACAGAGTCACTGTTTATTCAGCAGGGTGAGGATCACTCACTGTGTAACTGTACAGAGTCACTGTTTATTCAGCAGGGTGAGGATCACTCACTGTGTAACTGTACAGAGTCACTGTTTATTCAGGGTGAGGGTCACTCACTGTGTAACTGTACAGTGACACTGTTTATTCAGGGTGAGGATCACACACTGTGTAACTGTACAGAGTCACTGTTTATTCAGGGTGAGGATCACTCACTGTGTAACTGCACAGAGTCACTGTTTATTCAGGGTGAGGATCACTCACTGTGTAACTGTACAGAGTGACTGTTTATTCAGGGTGAGGATCACTCACTGTGTATCTGTACAGAGTCACTGTTTATTCAGCAGGGTGAGGATCACTCACTGTGTAACTGTACAGAGTCACTGTTTATTCAGGGTGAGGATCACTCACTGTGTAACTGTACAGAGTCTCTGTTTTTTCAGCAGGGTGAGGATCACTCACTGTGTAACTGTACAGAGTCACTGTTTATTCAGCAGGGTGAGGATCACTCACTGTGTAACTGTACAGAGTCACTGTTTATTCAGCAGGGTGAGGATCACTCACTGTGTAACTGTACAGAGTCACTGTTTATTCAGGGTGAGGATCACTCACTGTGTAACTGTACAGAGTCACTGTTTATTCAGGGTGAGGATCACTCACTGTGTAACTGTACAGAGTCACTGTTTATTCAGCAGGGTGAGGATCACTCACTGTGTAACTGTACAGAGTCACTGTTTATTCAGCAGGGTGGGGGTCACTCACTGTGTAACTGTACAGAGTCACTGTTTATTCAGGGTGAGGATCACTCACTGTGTAACTGTACAGAGTCACTGTTTATTCAGGGTGAGGATCACTCACTGTGTAACTGTACAGAGTCACTGTTTATTCAGGGTGAGGATCACTCACTGTGTAACTGTACAGAGTCACTGTTTATTCAGGGTGAGGGTCACTCACTGTGTAACTGTACAGAGTCACTGTTTATTAAGGGTGAGGATCACTCACTGTGTAACTGTACAGAGTCACTGTTTATTCAGGGTGAGGATCACTCACTGTGTAACTGTACAGAGTCACTGTTTATTAAGGGTGAGGATCACTCACTGTGTAACTGTACAGAGTCACTGTTTATTCAGGGTGAGGGTCACTCACTGTGTAACTGTACAGAGTCACTGTTTATTAAGGGTGAGGATCACTCACTGTGTAACTGTACAGAGTCACTGTTTATTCAGGGTGAGGATCACTCACTGTGTAACTGTACAGAGTCACTGTTTATTAAGGGTGAGGATCACTCACTGTGTAACTGTACAGAGTCACTGTTTATTCACGGTGAGGATCACTCACTGTGTAACTGTACAGTCACTGTTTATTCAGGGTGAGGATCACTCACTGTGTAACTGTACAGAGTCACTGTTTATTCAGGGTGAGGATCACTCACTGTGTAACTGTACAGAGTCACTGTTTATTCAGCAGGGTGAGGATCACTCACTGTGTAACTGTTCAGAGTCACTGTTTATTCAGCAGGGTGAGGATCACTCACTGTGTAACTGTACAGAGTCTCTGTTTATTCAGGGTGAGGGTCACTCACTGTGTAACTGTACAGAGTCACTGTTTATTAAGGGTGTGGATCACTCACTGTGTAACTGTACAGAGTCACTGTTTATTCAGGGTGAGGATCACTCACTGTGTAACTGTACAGAGTCACTGTTTATTAAGGGTGAGGATCACTCACTGTGTAACTGTACAGAGTCACTGTTTATTCAGGGTGAGGGTCACTCACTGTGTAACTGTACAGAGTCACTGTTTATTAAGGGTGAGGATCACTCACTGTGTAACTGTACAGAGTCACTGTTTATTCAGGGTGAGGATCACTTACTGTGTAACTGTACAGAGTCACTGCTTATTCAGGGTGAGGATCACTCACTGTGTAACTGTTCAGAGTCACTGTTTATTCAGCAGGGTGAGGATCACTCACTGTGTAACTGTACAGAGTCACTGTTTATTCAGCAGGGTGAGGGTCACTCACTGTGTAACTGTACAGAGTCACTGTTTATTCAGCAGGGTGATGGTCACTCACTGTGTAACTGTACAGAGTCACTGTTTATTCAGGGTGAGGATCACTCACTGTGTAACTGTACAGAGTCACTTTTTATTCAGCAGGGTGAGGCTCACTCACTGTGTAACTGTACAGAGTCACTGTTTATTCAGCAGGGTGAGGGTCACTCACGGTGTAACTGTACAGAGTCACTGTTTATTCAGCAGGGTGAGGATCACTCACTGTGTAACTGTACAGAGTCTCTGTTTTTTCAGCAGGGTGAGGATCACTCACTGTGTAACTGTACAGAGTCACTGTTTATTCAGCAGGGTGAGGATCACTCACTGTGTAACTGTACAGAGTCACTGTTTATTCAGCAGGGTGAGGATCACTCACTGTGTAACTGTACAGAGTCACTGTTTATTCAGGGTGAGGATCACTCACTGTGTAACTGTACAGAGTCACTGTTTATTCAGGGTGAGGATCACTCACTGTGTAACTGTACAGAGTCACTGTTTATTCAGCAGGGTGAGGATCACTCACTGTGTAACTGTACAGAGTCACTGTTTATTCAGCAGGGTGAGGGTCACTCACTGTGTAACTGTACAGAGTCACTGTTTATTCAGGGTGAGGATCACTCACTGTGTAACTGTACAGAGTCACTGTTTATTCAGGGTGAGGATCACTCACTGTGTAACTGTACAGAGTCACTGTTTATTCAGGGTGAGGATCACTCACTGTGTAACTGTACAGAGTCACTGTTTATTCAGGGTGAGGGTCACTCACTGTGTCACTGTACAGAGTCACTGTTTATTAAGGGTGAGGATCACTCACTGTGTAACTGTACAGAGTCACTGTTTATTCAGGGTGATGATCACTCACTGTGTAACTGTACAGAGTCACTGTTTATTAAGGGTGAGGATCACTCACTGTGTAACTGTACAGAGTCACTGTTTATTCAGCAGGGTGAGGATCACTCACTGTGTAACTGTACAGAGTCACTGTTTATTCAGCAGGGTGAGGATCACTCACTGTGTAACTGTACAGAGTCACTGTTTATTCAGGGTGAGGATCACTCACTGTGTAACTGTACAGAGTCACTGTTTATTCAGGGTGAGGATCACTCACTGTGTAACTGTACAGAGTCACTGTTTATTCAGCAGGGTGAGGATCACTCACTGTGTAACTGTACAGAGTCACTGTTTATTCAGCAGGGTGGGGGTCACTCACTGTGTAACTGTACAGAGTCACTGTTTATTCAGGGTGAGGATCACTCACTGTGTAACTGTACAGAGTCACTGTTTATTCAGGGTGAGGATCACTCACTGTGTAACTGTACAGAGTCACTGTTTATTCAGGGTGAGGATCACTCACTGTGTAACTGTACAGAGTCACTGTTTATTCAGGGTGAGGGTCACTCACTGTGTAACTGTACAGAGTCACTGTTTATTAAGGGTGAGGATCACTCACTGTGTAACTGTACAGAGTCACTGTTTATTCAGGGTGAGGATCACTCACTGTGTAACTGTACAGAGTCACTGTTTATTAAGGGTGAGGATCACTCACTGTGTAACTGTACAGAGTCACTGTTTATTCAGGGTGAGGGTCACTCACTGTGTAACTGTACAGAGTCACTGTTTATTAAGGGTGAGGATCACTCACTGTGTAACTGTACAGAGTCACTGTTTATTCAGGGTGAGGATCACTCACTGTGTAACTGTACAGAGTCACTGTTTATTAAGGGTGAGGATCACTCACTGTGTAATTGTACAGAGTCACTGTTTATTCACGGTGAGGATCACTCACTGTGTAACTGTACAGTCACTGTTTATTCAGGGTGAGGATCACTCACTGTGTAACTGTACAGAGTCACTGTTTATTCAGGGTGAGGATCACTCACTGTGTAACTGTACAGAGTCACTGTTTATTCAGCAGGGTGAGGATCACTCACTGTGTAACTGTTCAGAGTCACTGTTTATTCAGCAGGGTGAGGATCACTCACTGTGTAACTGTACAGAGTCTCTGTTTATTCAGGGTGAGGGTCACTCACTGTGTAACTGTACAGAGTCACTGTTTATTAAGGGTGTGGATCACTCACTGTGTAACTGTACAGAGTCACTGTTTATTCAGGGTGAGGATCACTCACTGTGTAACTGTACAGAGTCACTGTTTATTAAGGGTGAGGATCACTCACTGTGTAACTGTACAGAGTCACTGTTTATTCAGGGTGAGGGTCACTCACTGTGTAACTGTACAGAGTCACTGTTTATTAAGGGTGAGGATCACTCACTGTGTAACTGTACAGAGTCACTGTTTATTCAGGGTGAGGATCACTTACTGTGTAACTGTACAGAGTCACTGCTTATTCAGGGTGAGGATCACTCACTGTGTAACTGTTCAGAGTCACTGTTTATTCAGCAGGGTGAGGATCACTCACTGTGTAACTGTACAGAGTCACTGTTTATTCAGCAGGGTGAGGGTCACTCACTGTGTAACTGTACAGAGTCACTGTTTATTCAGCAGGGTGATGGTCACTCACTGTGTAACTGTACAGAGTCACTGTTTATTCAGGGTGAGGATCACTCACTGTGTAACTGTACAGAGTCACTTTTTATTCAGCAGGGTGAGGCTCACTCACTGTGTAACTGTACAGAGTCACTGTTTATTCAGCAGGGTGAGGGTCACTCACGGTGTAACTGTACAGAGTCACTGTTTATTCAGCAGGGTGAGGATCACTCACTGTGTAACTGTACAGAGTCTCTGTTTTTTCAGCAGGGTGAGGATCACTCACTGTGTAACTGTACAGAGTCACTGTTTATTCAGCAGGGTGAGGATCACTCACTGTGTAACTGTACAGAGTCACTGTTTATTCAGCAGGGTGAGGATCACTCACTGTGTAACTGTACAGAGTCACTGTTTATTCAGGGTGAGGATCACTCACTGTGTAACTGTACAGAGTCACTGTTTATTCAGGGTGAGGATCACTCACTGTGTAACTGTACAGAGTCACTGTTTATTCAGCAGGGTGAGGATCACTCACTGTGTAACTGTACAGAGTCACTGTTTATTCAGCAGGGTGAGGGTCACTCACTGTGTAACTGTACAGAGTCACTGTTTATTCAGGGTGAGGATCACTCACTGTGTAACTGTACAGAGTCACTGTTTATTCAGGGTGAGGATCACTCACTGTGTAACTGTACAGAGTCACTGTTTATTCAGGGTGAGGATCACTCACTGTGTAACTGTACAGAGTCACTGTTTATTCAGGGTGAGGGTCACTCACTGTGTCACTGTACAGAGTCACTGTTTATTAAGGGTGAGGATCACTCACTGTGTAACTGTACAGAGTCACTGTTTATTCAGGGTGATGATCACTCACTGTGTAACTGTACAGAGTCACTGTTTATTAAGGGTGAGGATCACTCACTGTGTAACTGTACAGAGTCACTGTTTATTCAGGGTGAGGGTCACTCACTGTGTAACTGTACAGAGTCACTGTTTATTAAGGGTGAGGATCACTCACTGTGTAACTGTACAGAGTCACTGTTTATTCAGGGTGAGGATCACTCACTGTGTAACTGTACAGAGTCACTGTTTATTAAGGGTGAGGATCACTCACTGTGTAACTGTACAGAGTCACTGTTTATTCACGGTGAGGATCACTCACTGTGTAACTGTACAGTCACTGTTTATTCAGGGTGAGGATCACTCACTGTGTAACTGTACAGAGTCACTGTTTATTCAGGGTGAGGATCACTCACTGTGTAACTGTACAGAGTCACTGTTTATTCAGCAGGGTGAGGATCACTCACTGTGTAACTGTTCAGAGTCACTGTTTATTCAGCAGGGTGAGGATCACTCACTGTGTAACTGTACAGAGTCTCTGTTTATTCAGGGTGAGGGTCACTCACTGTGTAACTGTACAGAGTCACTGTTTATTAAGGGTGAGGATCACTCACTGTGTAACTGTACAGAGTCACTGTTTATTCAGGGTGAGGATCACTCACTGTGTAACTGTACAGAGTCACTGTTTATTAAGGGTGAGGATCACTCACTGTGTAACTGTACAGAGTCACTGTTTATTCAGGGTGAGGGTCACTCACTGTGTAACTGTACAGAGTCACTGTTTATTAAGGGTGAGGATCACTCACTGTGTAACTGTACAGAGTCACTGTTTATTCAGGGTGAGGATCACTCACTGTGTAACTGTACAGAGTCACTGCTTATTCAGGGTGAGGATCACTCACTGTGTAACTGTTCAGAGTCACTGTTTATTCAGCAGGGTGAGGATCACTCACTGTGTAACTGTACAGAGTCACTGTTTATTCAGCAGGGTGAGGGTCACTCACTGTGTAACTGTACAGAGTCACTGTTTATTCAGCAGGGTGAGGGTCACTCACTGTGTAACTGTACAGAGTCACTGTTTATTCAGGGTGAGGATCACTCACTGTGTAACTGTACAGTGTCACTGTTTATTCAGGGTGAGGATCACTCACTGTGTAACTGTACAGAGTCACTGTTTATTCAGCAGGGTGAGGGTCACTCACTGTGTAACTGTACAGAGTCACTGTTTTTTCAGCAGGGTGAGGGTCACTCACTGTGTAACTGTACAGAGTCACTGTTTATTCAGGGTGAGGATCACTCACTGTGTAACTGTACAGTGTCACTGTTTATTCAGGGTGAGGATCACTCACTGTGTCACTGTACAGAGTCACTGTTTATTCAGCAGGGTGAGGGTCACTCACTGTGTAACTGTACAGAGTCACTGTTTTTTCAGCAGGGTGAGGATCACTCACTGTGTAACTGTACAGAGTCACTGTTTATTCAGGGTGAGGATCACTCACTGTGTAACTGTACAGAGTCACTGTTTATTCAGCAGGGTGAGGGTCACTCACTGTTTAACTGTACAGAGTCACTGTTTTTTCAGCAGGGTGAGGGTCACTCACTGTGTAACTGTACAGAGTCACTGTTTATTCAGCAGGGTGAGGATCACTCACTGTGTAACTGTGCAGAGTCACTGTTTATTCAGGGTGAGGATCACTCACTGTGTAACTGTACAGAGTCACTGTTTATTCAGCAGGGTGAGGATCACTCACTGTGTAACTGTGCAGAGTCACTGTTTATTCAGGGTGAGGATCACTCACTGTGTAACTGTACAGAGTCACTGTTTATTCAGCAGGGTGAGGATCACTCACTGTGTAACAGTGCAGAGTCACTGTTTATTCAGCATGGTGAGGGTCACTCACTGTGTAACTGTACAGAGTCACTGTTTATTCAGCAGGGTGAGGATCACTCACTGTGTAACAGTGCAGAGTCACTGTTTATTCAGCAGGGTGAGGATCACTCACTGTGTAACTGTACAGAGTCACTGTTTTTTCAGCAGGGTGAGGATCACTCACTGTGTAACTGTGCAGAGTCACTGTTTATTCAGGGTGAGGATCACTCACTGTGTAACTGTGCAGAGTCACTGTTTATTCAGGGTGAGGATCACTCACTGTGTAACTGTACAGAGTCACTGTTTATTCAGGGTGAGGTTTGTTCAATGGTAGTGTGTGTCGTTGTTTTCTCAGTGGTCACGGGCAGTGAAAGTGCTGGTCAGAATTGAGAAGTGAGGTTGGAATATATTTTTAACCCACCCGTTTGCGAAATTGGAGCTGTTGGGAAATTTCTGTGGGTTTGCCGTCTCGTGGTTTACGGTAACCCGGCCTGCCTGCTTGGCGTGTGAGTGTGTAAATTGCCCCGTGCATCAAGTGGCAAGATCCTCAAACCGCGTGTAACTGGGATCCATCGCTGTCCGAGTCATATCTCCCCTCGACTCGCTCTCTTTCTCTATCGCATCCCCGCTCTCCTCTCTTTCCTCCCACCTCACGGTCAACTCCTCACGGACAGTGTCCCGGGGCCGGGATCGAACCCGGGTCCTTGGCGCCGTGAGGCAGCAGCGCTAACCCGCTGCGTCGCCGTGCCCGCCCCCTCTGTTGACAGCACGGTAGCCTTGTGGGTAGAACAATTGCCTCACAGCTCCAGGGTCCCGGGTTCGATTCCCGGCTCGGGTCACTGTCTGTGCGGAGTCTGCACATCCTCCCTGTGTCTGCGTGGGTTTTCTCCAGGTGCTCCGGTTTCCTCCCACAGTCCCAAAGATGTGCAGGTTAGGTGGATTGGCCGTGATAAATTGCCCTTAGTGTCCAAAATTGCCCTTAGTGTTGGGTGGGGTTGCTGGGTTATGGGGATGGGGTGGAGGTGTTGACCCTGGGTAGGGTGCTCTTTCCAAGAGCCGGTGCAGACTCGATGGGCCGAATGGCCTCCTCCTGCACTGTAAATTCTATGTTAATCTATGATTGACCTGATAGCTGTGGGCGGGAGCTTGCTGTGTAGAAATTGAGCCTGCATTCAGACGCTTGTAACAGGTACCTGATTGGCTGTGGGGGTGACGAGGGGCACGAGAGGTCCGTTCGAATTCGGAGACGGGGTTCTGGAAACGTGGGACTTGACTCTCGGTCATGCTCTCTCCCCCCCTCTCTCCCCCACACCCTCCATCTCTGCCTACAGACGCTCAGGAAAAAAGGATTCAATGGCTGTGACAGTCCGGAGCCCGACGTGGACGATACGATTGAACAGAGCACTTTCGGAGAAGACAAGTACAGGAAAGTTAACGAGGATATCGATGTTTTATTCAAAAGATACGGGGTGAGTGACGGCAAATACTATCCCTCCTGTCGCACCTTCAGAGCTTCGACTTTAAACACGGGAACAGGAGGAGGCCCATTCAGCCCCTCTCCAGCCTGTTACACAGGAACAGGAGGAGGCCCATTCAGCCCCTCTCCAGCCCGTTACACAGGAACAGGACCATTCAGCCCCTCTCCAGCCCGTTACACAGGAACAGGACCATTCAGCCCCTCTCCAGCCCGTTACACAGGAACAGGACCATTCGGCCCCTTTCCAGCCTGTTACACAGGAACAGGACCATTCAGCCCCTCTCCAGCCTGTTACACAGGAACAGGAGGAGGCCCATTCAGCCCCTCTCCAGCCTGTTACACAGGAACAGGACCATTCGGCCCCTTTCCAGCCTGTTACACAGGAACAGGACCATTCAGCCCCTCTCCAGCCCGTTACACAGGAACAGGACCATTCGGCCCCTCTCCAGCCTGTTACACAGGAACAGGACCATTCAGCCCCTCTCCAGCCTGTTACACAGGAACAGGACCATTCAGCCCCTCTACAGCCTGTTACACAGGAACAGGACCATTCAGCCCCTCTACAGCCTGTTACACAGGAACAGGAGGAGGCCCCATTCAGCCCCTCTCCAGCCTGTTACACAGGAACAGGACCATTCAGCCCCTCTCCAGCCTGTTACACAGGAACAGGACCATTCAGCCCCTCTCCAGCCTGTTACACAGGAACAGGAGTAGGCCCCATTCAGCCCCTCTCCAGCCCGTTACACAGGAACAGGACCATTCAGCCCCTCTCCAGCCTGTTACACAGGAACAGGAGGAGGCCCCATTCAGCCCCTCTCCAGCCTGTTACACAGGAACAGTATCATTCAGCCCCTCTCCAGCCTGTTACACAGGAACAGGACCATTCAGCCCCTCTCCAGCCTGTTACACAGGAACAGGAGGAGGCCCCATTCAGCCCCTCTCCAGCCTGTTACACAGGAACAGTAGGAGGCCCCATTCAGCCCCTCTCCAGCCCGTTACACAGGAACAGGACCATTCAGCCCCTCTCCAGCCTGTTACACAGGAACAGGACCATTCAGCCCCTCTCCAGCCTGTTACACAGGAACAGGAGTAGGCCCCATTCAGCCCCTCTCCAGCCTGTTACACAGGAACAGGAGTAGGCCCCATTCAGCCCCTCTCCAGCCTGTTACACAGGAACAGGAGTAGGCCCCATTCAGCCCCTCTCCAGCCTGTTACACAGGAACAGGAGGAGGCCCCATTCAGCCTGTTTCGGGCCTGTTTTGCATTCGTCATCCGATGTCTCAGTCCCACAGTCCAATATCCCCCTCCCCCAGCGTCGATATCCCCCTCCCCCGGCGCCGATATCCCCCTCCCCCGGCGCCGATGCCCCTCCCCCAGCACCGATATCCCCCTCCCCCGGCGCCGATATCCCCTTCCCCCGGCACCGATATCCCCCTCCCCCAGCACCGATATCCCCCTCCCCCGGCACCGATATCCCCCTCCCCGGCGCCGATATCCCCCTCCCCCGGCACCGATATCCCCCTCCCCCGGCACCGATATCCCCCTCCCCGGCGCCGATATCCCCCTCCCCCGGCACCGATATCCCCCTCCCCGGCACCGATATCCCCCTCCCCGGCACCGATATCCCCCTCCCCGGCGCCGATATCCCCCTTCCCCGGCGCCGATATTCCCCTCCCCCACCGCCGATATCCCCCTCCCCGGCGCCGATATCCCCCTCCCCGGCATCGATTTCCCCCTCCCCGTCGCCGATATCCCCCTCCCGGGCGCCGATATCCCCCTCCCCCGGCACCGATGCCCCTCCCCGGCGCCGATATCCCCCTCCCCCGGCGCCGATATCCCCCTCCCGGGCGCCGATATCCCCCTCCCCCGGCGCCGATATCCCCCTCCCCCGGCGCCGATATCACCCTCCCCCGGCGCCGATATCCCCCTCCCGGGCGCCGATATCCCCCTCCCCCGGCGCCGATATCCCCCTCCCCCGGCGCCGATATCCCCCTCCCCCGGCGCCGATATCCCCCTCCCCGGCGCCGATATCCCCCTCCCCCGGCGCCGATATCCCCCTCCCCCGGCGCCGATATCCCCCTCCCCCGGCGCCGATATACCCCTCCCCCGGCGCCGATGTCCCCCTCCCCCGGCGCCGATATCCCCCTCCCGGGCGCCGATATCCCCCTCCCCCGGCGCCGATATCCCCCTCCCCCGGCGCCGATATCCCCCTCCCCGGCACCGATATCCCCCTCCCCCGGCGCCGATATCCCCCTCCCCCGGCGCCGATATCCCCCTCCCCGGCGCCGATATCCCCCTCCCCCGGCGCCGATATCCCCCTCCCGGGCGCCGATATCCCCCTCCCCGGCACCGAGATCCCCCTCCCCCGGCGCCGATATCCCCCTCCCCCGGCGCCGATATCCCCCTCCCCCGGCGCCGATGCCCCTCCCCCGGCACCGATATCCCCCTCCCCCGGCACCGATGCCCCTCCCCCCGGCGCCGATATCCCCCTCCCCGGCGCCGATATCCCCCTCCCCCGGCGCCGATATCCCCCCCCCCCCCGGGCGCCGATATCCCCCTCCCCCGGCGCCGATATCCCCCTCCCCCGGCGCCGATATCCCCCTCCCCCGGCGC
>NC_092732.1:31461941-31471941 GCF_047496885.1 Scyliorhinus torazame | reverse complement strand
CAGTTACCCCAACTGACCTTTTTGGACACCAAGGGACAGTTTAGTACGGCCAATCCACCTAACCTGTACATCTTTGGACACCAAGGGGCAATTTAGCACGGCCAATCCACCTAACCTGCACATCTTTGGACACTAAGGGGCAATTTAGCACGGCCAATCCCCCTAACCCGCACATCTTTGGTCACTAAGGGTCAATTTAGCAGAGCCAATCCACCTAACCTGCACATCTTTGGACACTAAGGGACAATTTAGCACGGCCAATCCACCTAACCTGCACATCTTTGGACACTAAGGGACAATTTAGCACGGCCAATCCACCTAACCTGCACATCTTTGGACACTAAGGGGCAATTTAGCACGGCCAATCCACCTAACCTGCACATCTTTGGACACTAAGGGACAATTTAGCACGGCCAATCCACCTAACCTGCACATCTTTGGACACTAAGGGACAATTTAGCACGGCCGATCCACCTAACCACATTTTTGGACACTTAAGGGACAATTTAGCACGGCCAATCCACCTAACCTGCACATCTTTGGTCACTAAGGGACAATTTAGCACGGACAATCCACCTAACCTGCACATCTTTGGTCACTAAGGGACAATTTAGCGCGGCCAATCCCCCTAACCTGCACATCTTTGGACACTAAGGGGCAATTTAGCACGGCCGATCCACCTAACCACATCTTTGGACACTAAGGGACAATTTAGCACGGCCAATCCACCTAACCTACACATCTTTGGACACTAAGGGGCAATTTAGCACGGCCGATCCACCTAACCACATTTTTGGACACTTAAGGGACAATTTAGCACGGCCAATCCACCTAACCTGCACATCTTTGGACACTAAGGGACAATTTAGCACGGCCAATCCACCTAACCTGCACATCTTTGGCCACTAAGGGACAATTTAGCACGGCCAATCCACTTAACCCGCACATCTTTGGACACTAAGGGACAATTTAGCACGGCCAATCCACCTAACCTGCACATCTTTGGCCACTAAGGGACAATTTAGCACGGCCAATCCACTTAACCCGCACATCTTTGGACACTAAGGGACAATTTAGCACGGCCAATCCACCTAACCCGCACATCTTTGGACACTAAGGGACAATTTAGCACGGCCAATCCACCTAACTTGCACATCTTTGGACTCTAAGGGACAATTTAGCGTGGCCAAACCACCTAACCTGCACATCTTTGGACACTAAGGGACAATTTAGCACGGCCGATCCACCTAACCACATCTTTGGACACTCAGGGACAATTTAGCACGGCCAATCCACCTAACCTGCACATCTTTGGACACTAAGGGGCAATTTAGCACGGCCAATCCACCTAACCCGCACATCTTTGGACACTAAGGGCAATTTAGCACGGCCAATCCACCTAACCTGCACATCTTTGGACACTAAGGGACCAATTTAGCGTGGCCAATCCACCTAACCTGCACATCTTTGGACACTAAGGGACAATTTAGGACGGCCAATCCACCTAACCTGTACATCTTTGGACACCAAGGGGCAATTTAGCACGGCCAATCCACCTAACCTGCACATCTTTGGACACTAAGGGACAATTTAGCACGGCCAATCCACCTAACCTGCACATCTTTGGACACTAAGGGGCAATTTAGCACGGCCGATCCACCTAACCACATTTTTGGACACTTAAGGGACAATTTAGCACGGCCAATCCACCTAACCTGCACATCTTTGGTCACTAAGGGACAATTTAGCACGGACAATCCACCTAACCTGCACATCTTTGGTCACTAAGGGACAATTTAGCGCGGCCAATCCCCCTAACCTGCACATCTTTGGACACTAAGGGGCAATTTAGCACGGCCGATCCACCTAACCACATCTTTGGACACTAAGGGACAATTTAGCACGGCCAATCCACCTAACCTACACATCTTTGGACACTAAGGGGCAATTTAGCACGGCCGATCCACCTAACCACATTTTTGGACACTTAAGGGACAATTTAGCACGGCCAATCCACCTAACCTGCACATCTTTGGACACTAAGGGACAATTTAGCACGGCCAATCCACCTAACCTGCACATCTTTGGCCACTAAGGGACAATTTAGCACGGCCAATCCACTTAACCCGCACATCTTTGGACACTAAGGGACAATTTAGCACGGCCAATCCACCTAACCTGCACATCTTTGGCCACTAAGGGACAATTTAGCACGGCCAATCCACTTAACCCGCACATCTTTGGACACTAAGGGACAATTTAGCACGGCCAATCCACCTAACCCGCACATCTTTGGACACTAAGGGACAATTTAGCACGGCCAATCCACCTAACTTGCACATCTTTGGACTCTAAGGGACAATTTAGCGTGGCCAAACCACCTAACCTGCACATCTTTGGACACTAAGGGACAATTTAGCACGGCCGATCCACCTAACCACATCTTTGGACACTCAGGGACAATTTAGCACGGCCAATCCACCTAACCTGCACATCTTTGGACACTAAGGGGCAATTTAGCACGGCCAATCCACCTAACCCGCACATCTTTGGACACTAAGGGCAATTTAGCACGGCCAATCCACCTAACCTGCACATCTTTGGACACTAAGGGACCAATTTAGCGTGGCCAATCCACCTAACCTGCACATCTTTGGACACTAAGGGACAATTTAGGACGGCCAATCCACCTAACCTGTACATCTTTGGACACCAAGGGGCAATTTAGCACGGCCAATCCACCTGACCCGCACATCTTTGGTCACTAAGGGTCAATTTAGCAGAGCCAATCCACCTAACCTGCACATCTTTGGACACTAAGGGACAATTTAGCACGGCCAATCCACCTAACCTGCACATCTTTGGACACTAAGGGACAATTTAGCACGGACAATCCACCTAACCTGCACATCTTTGGTCACTAAGGGACAATTTAGCACGGCCAATCCACCTAACCTGCACATCTTTGGACACTAAGGGGCAATTTAGCACGGCCGATCCACCTAACCACATTTTTGGACACTTAAGGGACAATTTAGCACGGCCAATCCACCTAACCTGCACATCTTTGGTCACTAAGGGACAATTTAGCACGGACAATCCACCTAACCTGCACATCTTTGGTCACTAAGGGACAATTTAGCGCGGCCAATCCCCCTAACCTGCACATCTTTGGACACTAAGGGGCAATTTAGCACGGCCGATCCACCTAACCACATCTTTGGACACTAAGGGACAATTTAGCACGGCCAATCCACCTAACCTACACATCTTTGGACACTAAGGGGCAATTTAGCACGGCCGATCCACCTAACCACATTTTTGGACACTTAAGGGACAATTTAGCACGGCCAATCCACCTAACCTGCACATCTTTGGACACTAAGGGACAATTTAGCACGGCCAATCCACCTAACCTGCACATCTTTGGCCACTAAGGGACAATTTAGCACGGCCAATCCACTTAACCCGCACATCTTTGGACACTAAGGGACAATTTAGCACGGCCAATCCACCTAACCTGCACATCTTTGGCCACTAAGGGACAATTTAGCACGGCAAATCCACTTAACCCGCACATCTTTGGACACTAAGGGACAATTTAGCACGGCCAATCCACCTAACCCGCACATCTTTGGACACTAAGGGACAATTTAGCACGGCCAATCCACCTAACCTGCACATCTTTGGACTCTAAGGGACAATTTAGCGTGGCCAAACCACCTAACCTGCACATCTTTGGACACTTTAAGGGACAATTTAGCACGGCCGATCCACCTAACCACATCTTTGGACACTCAGGGACAATTTAGCACGGCCAATCCACCTAACCTGCACATCTTTGGACACTAAGGGGCAATTTAGCACGGCCAATCCACCTAACCCGCACATCTTTGGACACTAAGGGCAATTTAGCACGGCCAATCCACCTAACCTGCACATCTTTGGACACTAAGGGACCAATTTAGCGTGGCCAATCCACCTAACCTGCACATCTTTGGACACTAAGGGACAATTTAGGACGGCCAATCCACCTAACCTGCACATCTTTGGACACTAAGGGACAATTTAGCTCGGCCAATCCACCTAACCTGCACATCTTTGGACACTAAGGGACAATTTAGCGCGGCCAATCCACCTAACCTGCACATCTTTGGATACTAAGGGACAATTTAGCACAGCCAATCCACCTAACCTGCACATCTTTGGACACTAAGGGACAATTTAGCGTGGCCAATCCACCTACCTTGCATATCTTTGGACACTAAGGGACAATTTAGCGCGGCCAATCCACCTAACCTGCACATCTTTGGACACTAAGGGACAATTTAGCACAGCCAATCCACCTAACCTGCACATCTTTGGACACTAAGGGACAATTTAGCACAGCCAATCCACCTAACGCGCACATCTTTGGACACTATGGGACAATTTAGCACGGCCAATCCACCTAACCTGCACATCTTTGGACACTAAGGGACATTTTAGCACGTTCAATCCACCTAACCTGCACATCTTTGGACACGAAGGGACAATTTAGCACGGCCAATCCACCTAACCCGCACATCTTTGGACACTAAGGGACAATTTAGCACGGCCAATCCACCTAACCCGCACATCTTTGGACACTGAGGGACAATTTAGCACGGCCAATCCACCTAACCCGCACATCTTTGGACACGAAGGGACAATTTAGCACGGCCAATCCACCTAACCCGCACATCTTTGGACACTAAGGGGCAATTTAGCACGGCCAATCCACCTAACCTGCACATCTTTGGACACTAAGGGACAATTTAGCACGGCCAATCCACCTAACCTGCACATCTTTGGACACTAAGGGACAATTTAGCACGGCCAATCCACTTAACCCGCACATCTTTGGTCACTCAGGGACAATTTAGCACGGCCAATCCACCTAACCCGCACATCTTTGGATACTAAGGGGCAATTTAGCACGGCCAATCCACCTAACCTGCACATCTTTGGATACTAAGGGGCAATTTAGCACGGCCAATCCACCTAACCCGCACATCTTTGGATACTAAGGGACAATTTAGCATGGCCAATCCACCTAACCTGCACATCTTTGGACACTAAGGGACAATTTAGCACGGCCAATCCACCTAGCCTGCACATCTTTGGACACTAAGGGCCAATTTAGCACGGCCAATCCTCCTAACCTGCACATCTTTGGACACTAAGTGCCAATTTAGCACGGCCAATCCTCCTAACCTGCACATCTTTGGACACTAAGGGACATTTTAGCATGGCCAATCCACCTAACCTGCACACCTTTGGACACTAAGGGCCAATTTAGCACGGCCAATCCTCCTAACCTGCACATCTTTGGACACTAAGGGACTTTTTAGCACGGCCAATCCACCTAACCTGCACATCTTTGGACACTAAGGGACAATTTAGCATGACCAATCCACCCAACTCACACATCTTTGGACACTAAGGGACAATTTAGCACGGCCAATCCATCTAACCTGTACATCTTTGGACACTAAGGGACAATTTAGCACGGCCAATCCACCTAACCTGCACATCTTTGGACACGAAGGGATAATTTAGCACGGCCAATCCACCTAACCTGCACATCTTTGGACACTAAGGGACAATTTAGCACGGTCAATCCACTTAACCCGCACATCTTTGGACACTAAGGGACAATTTAGCACGGCCAATCCACCTAACCGCACATCTTTGGACACTAAGGGACAATTTAGCACGGTCAATCCACCTAACCTGCATATCTTTGGACACTAAGGGGCAATTTAGCACAGCCAATCCACCTAACCTGCACATCTTTGGACACTAAGGGACAATTTAGCACGGCCAATCCACCTAACCTGCACATCTTTGGACACTAAGGGCCTATTTAGCACGGACAATCCACCTAACCTGTACATCTTTGGACACTAAGGGACAATTTAACACGGCCAATCCTCCTAACCTGCACATCTTTGGTCACTAAGGGACAATTTAGCACGGCCAATCCACCTAACCTCACATCTTTGGACACTAAGGGACAATTTAGCACGGCCAATCCACCTAACCTGCACATCTTTGGACACTAAGGGCCTATTTAGCACGGCCAATCCTCCTAACCTGCACATCTTTGGTCACTAAGGGACAATTTAGCACGGCCAATCCACCTAACCTGCACATCTTTGGACACTAAGGGCCTATTTAGCACGGCCAATCCTCCTAACCTGCACATCTTTGGTCACTAAGGGACAATTTAGCACGGCCAATCCACCTAACCCGCACATCTTTGGATACTAAGGGGCAATTTAGCACGGCCAATCCACCTAACCTGCACATCTTGGGACACTAAGGGACAATTTAGCGCGGCCAATCCACCTAACCACGTCTTTGGACACTAAGGGACAATTTAGCACGGCCAATCCACTTAACCCGCACATCTTTGGTCACTCAGGGACAATTTAGCACAGCCAATCCACCTAACCACGTCTTTGGACACTAGGGAACAATTTAGCACGGCCAATCCGCCTAGCCTGCACATCTTTGGACACTAAGGGCCAATTTAGCACAGCCAATCCACCTAGCCTGCACATCTTTGGACACTAATGGCCAATTTAGCATGGCCAATCCTCCTAACCTGCACATCTTTGGACACTAAGGGACATTTTAACACGGCCAATCCACCTAACCTGCACATCTTTGGACACTAAGGGCCAATTTAGCACGGCCAATCCTCCTAACCTGCACATCTTTGGACACTAAGGGCCAATTTAGCACGGCCAATCCTCCTAACCTGCACATCTTTGGTCACTAAGGGACAATTTAGCACGGCCAATCCACCTAACCCGCACATCTTTGGATACTAAGGGGCAATTTAGCATGGCCAATCCACCTAACCTGCACATCTTTGGATACTAAGGGGCAATTTAGCACGGCCAATCCACCTAACCCGCACATCTTTGGATACTAAGGGACAATTTAGCACGGCCAATCCACCTAACCTGCACATCTTTGGACACTAAGGGACAATTTAGCACGGCCAATCCACCTAGCCTGCACATCTTTGGACACTAAGGGCCAATTTAGCACGGCCAATCCTCCAAACCTGCACATCTTTGGACACTAAGGGACAATTTAGCACGGCCAATCCACCTAACCCGCACATCTTTGGACACTAAGGGCCAATTTAGCACGGCCAATCCTCCTAACCTGCACATCTTTGGACACTAAGGGACATTTTAGCACGGCCAATCCACCTAACCTGCACATCTTTGGACACTAAGGGCCAATTTAGCACGGCCAATCCTCCTAACCTGCACATCTTTGGACACTAAGGGACATTTTAGCACGGCCAATCCACCTAACCCGCACATCTTTGGACACTAAGGGGCAATTTAGCACGGCCAATCCACCTAACCTGCACATCTTTGGACACGAAGGGGCAATTTAGCACGGCCAATCCACCTAACCGGCACATCTTTGGACACTAAGGGACAATTTAGCACGGCCAATCCTCCTAACCACATCTTTGGACACTAAGGGATAATTTAGCACGGCCAATCCACCTAACCTGCACATCTTTGGACACTAAAATCAATTTAGCACGGCCAATCCTCCTAACCACATCTTTGGACACTAAGGGACAATTTAGCACGGCCAATCCACCTAACCCGCACATCTTTGGACGCTAAGGGACAATTTAGCACGGCCAATCCTCCTAACCACATCTTTGGACACTAAGGGACAATTTAGCACGGCCAATCCACCTAACCCGCACATCTTTGGACACTAAGGGACAATTTAGCATGGCCAATCCACCTAACCTGTACATCTTTGGACACTAAGGGACAATTTAGCACGGCCAATCCACCTAACCTGCACATCTTTGGACACTAATGGACAATTTAGCACGGCCAATCCACTTAACCCGCACATCTTTGGACACTAAGGGACAATTTAGCACGGCCAATCCACCTAACCTGCACATCTTTGGACACGAAGGGGCAATTTAGCACGGTGCAGGTGCAGAGAAACAGAGCGAGAGTGAGGGAAAAGAGAGAGAGAGCGCATTGCCTTGTGCGGGTGTCTGCCTATTCGGCGCATACATGTGTCTGAAGGAGTGTCCCCCCCTGTGTGTGTGTGTACAGGTGTAGGCAGGGGGGTGTACAGATGTATGCAGGGGTGTGTGTGTGTAGAGGTGTATGCAGGGGTGAGTGTGTGTGTAGAGGTGTGGGGAGGGGTGTGTGTAGAGATTATGCAGGGGTGTGTGTGTCTGTGTGTACAGGTGTATGCAGGGTTGTGTGTGTGTGCAGAGGTGTGTGTGTGCAGGGTTGTGTGTGTGTACAGGTGTTGCATGGGTATGTGTGTGTAGAGGTGTAGGGAGGGGTGTGTGTGTCTGTGTGTGTGTGCAGGGGTGTGTGTGTGTCTACAGGTGTATGCAGGCGTGTGTGTGTGTACAGGTGTATGCAGGGGTGTGTGTGTGAGTACAGGTGTATGCAGGCGTGTGTGTGTGCGCGCAGGTGTGTGTACAGGTGTATGCAGGGGTGTGTGTGTGTACAGGTGTATGCAGGTGTGCGTGTGTGTGTGTGTCTACAGGTGTATGCAGGCGTGTGTGTGTGTACAGGTGTATGCAGGTGTGTGTGTACAGGTGCGGTCAGTCACTAAGCAATGGCAGTGGGTCCACGGGTTTGCTGGGAATTCTAGGCCGGGCCTACAGGGAGAGGCTTGGCAGGGTTTCAGCTGTTGTGCGCCCCTGCCGAAGGATTGGTGACGCCAGGGGCCTGGGAATGTCAGAACGGACGTCACTCAGCATTCCGGGGATGTTTGACCCCGGAGCCTGCAGCCTATCCGCTTTCACCACAGCCTGAGGCCTACATCCTTCCCGCTCGTCACATCCTCCTGTCACAGAGCTTCCCACCGAATCCTTCCCTCCCCCACCCACACTCCCACAGGCACACACACACATCTACACACACACCCTCCCACAGGCACACACACACACACACACTCCCACAGGCACACACACACACACACCTACACACACACCCTCCCACAGGCACACACACACACCCTCCCACAGACACACACCTACACACACACCCTCCCACAGGCACACACACACACACTCCCACAGGCACACACACACACGCACACCTACACACACACCCTCCCACAGACCCTCCCACAGGCACACACTCCCACAGGCACACACGCACCCTCCTACAGCACACACACTCCCTCCCTCAGACACAGGCACATTGGTGAACCACTGTAATAGGAGATGTAAGGTAGGACCTGCACTACAGGTTCGCACGGTAGCTCCTGCCGGCTGGCTCCGCCCGCGGAGAACTGTATAAATATGCATGCCCTCCAGTGCCCTGCCATTTTGCCAGCTGCAGCATGAGGCCACGCATCTGACTGTAATAAAGCCCAGTTGTACCCAATCTGCGTCTATGGGCAATTGACCGTGCATCAATTTATCACAGTCACCCTCGCGGTCCAGGGCGTAGAATTTCGTAACATCCGCCTCTATGTCCTTCCTAATCTCTGCGCTGCTCTCCCGTCGGGCCTGGACTTTCAGTGCAACCTCCAGAGCCTCACCCTCAAATTCGGCGGGCCCTTACCCCCCCCCCCCCCTTACCTTTTGCGGCCTCGCGACCCTCAAGGTCGACCCCCCCCCCCCCCCCGCGCTTTTTGCCAATCTAACTGCGGATTGCAAGCCCGTTGCCACCAGGAGCAGACGGTACAGCACCCAGGACAAGACCTTCATCAGGTCCAAAGTCCAGCGGCTGCTTAAGGAGGGTATTATCGAGGCCAGCAACAGCCCCTGGAGAGGCCAAGTGGTAGTGGTTAAAACTGGGGAGAGACACAGGATGGTCGTGGACTACAGCCAGACCATCAATCGGTACACGCAGCTCGACGCGTACCCCCTCCCACGCATATCTGATATGGTCAATCAGATTGTGCAGTACCGCATCTTCCCAACAATTGACAGGAAATCCGCCTA
>NC_092732.1:31454441-31456941 GCF_047496885.1 Scyliorhinus torazame | reverse complement strand
ACCCCGTGCTGTACCTGTCCCGGGAGTGTTTGCTGGGGACAGTGTAGAGGGAGCTTTACTCTGTATCTAACCCCGTGCTGCCCCTGTCCCGGGAGTGTTTGATGGGGACAGTGTAGAGGGAGCTTTACTCTGTATCTAACCCCGTGCTGCCCCTGTCCTGGGAGTGTTTGATGGGGACAGTGTAGAGGGAGCTTTACTCTGTATCTAATCCCGTGCTGTACCTGTCCTGGGAGTGTTTGATGGGGACAGTGTAGAGGGAGCTTTACTCAGTACCTAACCCCGTGCTGTACCTGTCCTGGGAGTGTTTGATGGGGACAGTGTAGAGGGAGCTTTACTCTGTATCTAACCCCGTGCTGTACCTGTCCCGGGAATGTTTGATGGGGACAGTGTAGAGGGAGCTTCTCTCTGTATCTAACCCTGTGCTGTACCTGTCCTGGAAGTGTTTGATGGGGACAGTGGAGAGGGAGCTTTCCTCTGTATCTAACCCTGTGCTGTACCTGTCCTGGGAGTGTTTGATGGGGACAGTGTCGAGGGAGCTTTACTCTGTATCTAACCCCGTGCTGTACCTGTCCTGGGAGGGTTTGATGGGGACAGTGTAGAGGGAGCTTTACTCTGTATCTAACCCCGTGCTGTACCTGTCCTGGGATGTTTGATGGGGATAGTGTAGAGGGAGCTTTACTCTGTATCTAACCCCGTGCTGTACCTGTCCTGGGAGTGTTTGATGGGGTCAGTGTAGAGGGAGCTTTACTCTGTATCTAACCCCGTGCTGTACCTGTCCTGGGAGGGTTTGATGGGGACAGTGTGGAGGGAGCTTTACTCTGTATCTAACCCCGTGCTGTACCTGTCCTGGGAGTGTTTGATGGGGACAGTGTAGAGGGAGCTTTACTCTGTATCTAACCCCGTGCTGTACCTGTCCTGGGAGTGTTTGATGGGGACAGTGTGGAGGGAGCTTTACTCTGTATCTAACCCCGTGCTGTACCTGTCCTGGGAGTGTTTGATGGGGACAGTGTGGAGGGAGCTTTACTCTGTATCTAACCCCGTGCTGTACCTGTCCTGGGAGTGTTTGATGGGGACACTGTAGAGGGAGCTTTACTCTGTATCTAACCCCGTGCTGTACCTGTCCTGGGAGTGTTTGATGGGGCGGTGTAGAGGGAGCTTTACTCTGTATCTAACCCCGTGCTGTACCTGTCCCGGGAGTGTTTGATGGGGACACTGTAGAGGGAGCTTTACTCTGTATCTAACCCCGTGCTGTACCTGTCCTGGGAGTGTTTGATGGGGCGGTGTAGAGGGAGCTTTACTCTGTGTCTAACCCCGTGCTGTACCTGTCCTGGGAGTGTTTGATGGGGATAGTGTAGAGGGAGCTTTACTCTGTATCTAACGCCGTGCTGTACCTGTCCTGGGAGTGTTTGATGGGGACAGTGTAAAGGAAGCTTTACTCTGTATCTAACCCCGTGCTGTATCTGTCCTGGGAGTGTTTGATGGGACAGTGTAGAGGGAGCTTTACTCTGTATCTAACCCCGTGCTGTACCTGTCCTGGGAGTGTTTGATGGGGACAGTGTAGAGGGAGCTTTACTATGTCTCTAACCCCGTGCTGTACCTGTCCTGGGAGTGTTTGATGGGGACAGTGTAGAGGGAGCTTTACTCTGTATCTAACCCCGTGCTGTACCTGTCCTGGGAGTGTTTGATGGGGACAGTGTAAAGGAAGCTTTACTCTGTATCTAACCCCGTGCTGTACCTGTCCTGGGAGTGTTTGATGGGGACAGTGTAGAGGGAGCTTTACTCTGTATCTAACCCCGTGCTGTACCTGTCCTGGGAGTGTTTGATGGGGACAGTGTAAAGGAAGCTTTACTCTGTATCTAACCCCGTGCTGTACCTGGCCTGTGAGTGTTTGATGGGGACAGTGTAGAGGGAGCTTTACTCTGTATCTAACCCCGTGCTGTACCTGTCCTGGGAGTGTTTGATGGGGACAGTGTAGAGGGAGCTTTACTCTGTATCTAACCCCGTGCTGCACCTGTCCTGGGAGTGTTTGATGGGGACGGTGTAGAATATTTGGATGCTGTGTTTTCTCCGCTAACTGTGTGTCTCAAACCCTTTCATGCTCCCAGACTGAGGAAGATCTGCAGTTGGTGAGTGCTGGATGACGGAGATTGATACATTGCCAAAGTTGGAGTCATGTCAGGGTTCTGCCTCTCTCTTTGCGATGCACCCTCCAGCGGGTTAGCCCTCCTTGGAGGGCATGACACACGTGGTGCCCCCCTGGTACCCCAGAGCGGACCCAACCACGCGAGTGAGACGTGGAGAGCGAGTGGGCCTCAGAGGCCAGTCAGTACTGAAGAGTCTGTCCTCGCCCCCATACTCCCGGGGACAAATATACCTGCAACCAGCAGGTGGCAGCCTATCCCTGCAATCATCCTCACTGACGTTGATATCCCAAAGCATTCCCAGCAACACATTTATTTTTAAACAAAAGCAGCTTCCCTGCGATATGGAGACACTGGAC
>NC_092732.1:31446615-31454341 GCF_047496885.1 Scyliorhinus torazame | reverse complement strand
GAGAGAGAGACAGAGAGAGAGAGAGAGACAGAGAGACATACAGAGAGAGAGAGAGACAGACAGCCAGAGAGTGAGAGAGACAGAGAGAGAGAGAGACAGCGAGAGAGAGAGAGACAGAGAGACATACAGAGAGAGAGAGTGAGACAGAGGGAGAGAGAGAGAGAGACACAGAGAGAGACAGAGAGAGAGACAGAGAGAGAGAAAGGGAGAGAAAGAGAGAGAGAGAGACAGACAGACAGAGAGTGAGAGAGACAGAGAGAGATAGAGAGGAAGAGAGAGAGACAGACAGAGAGCGAGAGAGACAGAGAGTGAGAGACAGAGAGAGAGAGATACAGAGAGAGAGAGAGAGGGAGAAAGAGAGAGAGAGAGACAGACAGAGAGAGAGAGACAGAGAGAGAGAGACATACACAGAGAGACAGAGAGAGAGAGACAGAGAGAGAGAGAGGGAGAAAGAGAGAGAGAGAGAGAGACAGACCGACAGAGAGTGAGAGAGAGACAGACAGAAAGGTGGAGAAGTTTATGGAGGGAATTCCAATGCTCCCCCCGCTCCCCCCCCCCCCCCCCCCCACCCCCACCCAGGCAGATGAAGGCACGGCCGCCAATGGCGGAGCGATCGGAATCGGGGGGGGGATACAAACAAAGAACAAAGAACAAAGAAAAGTACAGCACAGGAACAGGCCCTTCGGCCCTCCAAGCCCGTGCCGACCATGCTACCCGACTAAACTACAATCTTCTACCTTTCCTGGGTCCGTATCCCTCTATTCCCATCCTATTCATGTATTTGTCAAGATGCCCCTTAAATGTCACTATCGTCCCTGCTTCCACCACCTCCTCCGGCAGCGAGGTTCCAGGCACCCACTACCCTCTGCGTAAAGAACTTGCCTCGTACATCTACTCTAAACCTTGCCCCTCTCACCTTAAACCTATGCCCCCTAGTAATTGACCCCTCTACCCCAGGGAAAAGCCTCTGACTATCCACTCTGTCTATGCCCCTCATAATTTTGTAGACCTCTATCAGGTCTCCCCTCAACCTCCTTCGTTCCAGTGAGAACAAACCGAGTTTATTCAACCGCTCCTCATAGCTAATGCCCCTACCATACCAGGCAACATTCTGGTAAATCTCTTCTGCACCCCTCTCTAAAGCCTCCACATCCTTCTGGTAGTGTGGCGATCAGAATTGAACACTATACTCCAAGTGTGGCCTAAGGTTCTATACAGCTGCAACATGACTTGCCAATTCTTATACTCAATGCCCCGGCCAATGAAGGCAAGCATGCCTTATGCTTTCTTGACTACCTTCTCCACCTGTGTTGCCCCTTTCAATGACCTGTGGACATGTACTCCTAGATCTCTTTGACTTTCAATACTCTTGAGGGTTCTACCATTCACTGTATATTCCTTACCTGCATTAGACCTTCCAAAATGCATTACTTCACATTTGTCCGGATTAAACTCCATCTGCCATCTCTCCGCCCAAGTCTCCAAACAATCTAAATCCTGCTGTATCCTCTGACAGTCCTCATCGCTATCCGCAATTCCGCCAACCTTTGTGTCGTCTGCAAACTTACTAATCAGACCAGTTACATTTTCCTCCAAATCATTTATATATACTACAAACAGCAAAGGTCCCAGCACTGATCCCTGTGGAACACCACTGGTCACATCCCTCCAATTAGAAAAGCATCCTTCCATTGCTACTCTCTGCCTTCTATGACCTAGCCAGTTCTGTATCCACCTTGCCAGCTCACCCCTGATCCCGTGTGACTTCACCTTTTGTACTAGTCTACCATGAGGGACCTTGTCAAAGGCCTTACTGAAGTCCATATAGACAACATCCACTGCCCTACCTGCATCAATCATCTTAGTGACCCTCCTCGAAAAACTCTATCAAGTTAGTGAGACACGACCTCCCCTTCACAAAACCATGCTGCCTCTCACTAATACGTCCATTTGCTTCTAAATGGGAGTAGATCCTGTCTCAAAGAATTCTCTCCAATAATTTCCCTACCACTGAAGTAAGGCTCACCGGCCTGTAGTTCCCTGGATTATCCTTGCTACCCTTCTTAAACAGAGGAACAACATTGGCTATTCTCCAGTCCTCCGGGACATCCCCCTGAAGACAGTGAGGATCCAAAGATTTCTGTCAAGGCCCTCAGCAATTTCCTCTCCAGCCTCCTTCAGTATTCTGGGGTCGATCCCATCAGGCCCTGGGGACTTATCTACCTTAATATTTTTTAAGACACCCAACACCTCGTCTTTTTGGATCACAATGTGACCCAGGCTATCTACACCCCCTTCTCCAGACTCAACATCTACCAATTTCTTCTCTTTGGTGAATACTGATGCAAAGTATTCATTTAGTACCTCGCCCATTTCCTCTGGCTCCACACATAGATTCCCTTGCCTATCCTTCAGTGGGCCAACCCTTTCCCTGGCTACCCTCTTGTTTTTTTTGTACGTGTAAAAAGCCTTGGGATTTTCCTTAACCCTATTTGCCAATGACTTTTCGTGACCCCTTCTAGCCCTCCTGACTCTTTGCTTAGGAGGCTCGAGAGGCCGGAATTGGAGAAGCGCAAAAGTCTCGGAGGGGGTGTATGGTGAATGTATTACTGCGACCATTCACCATTGTATTACAGTACATTACATTGTATTATGTTGGTGCCCTTGTGGGGGTCCGCCGATGGCTCCGCCCACTCGGGAGAGGTATATAGAGCTGCAGCCTGTAGGCGGCCCTCAGTGCAGAACAGTCGCAGGCAGGCACAGTTCTAGCTGATTAAAACCACTGTTCACTTCAACTCTCCGTCTCGTGTGAATTGATGGTCGCGTCAGGGTGGTCGGGGCTGGAGGAGGTTACAGAGATAGGTGAGGGGGTGTCGGGGCTGGAGGAGGTTACAGAGATAGAGAGGGGTGGTGTCGGGGCTGGAGGAGGTTACAGAGATAGGGAGGGGGTGTAGGGGCTGGAGGGGGTTACAGAGATAGGGAGGGGGTGTAGAGGCTGGAGGAGGTTACAGAGATAGGGAGGGGGGTGTAGGGGCTGGAGAGGGTTACAGAGATAGGGAGGGGGTGTAGGGGCTGGAGGAGGTTACAGAGATAGGGAGGGGGTGTATGGGCTGGAGGAGGTTACAGAGATAGGGAGGGGGTGTAGGGGGCTGGAGGAGGTTACAGAGATAGGGAGGGGGGTGTAGGGGCTGGAGGAGGTTACAGAGATAGGGAGGGGGGTGTAGGGGCTGGAGGAGGTTACAGAGATAGGGAGAGGGTGTCGGGGCTGGAGGAGGTTACAGAGATAGGGAGGGTGTGGGTAGGGTCTGGAGGAGGTTACAGAGATAGGGAGGGGGGTGTAGGGGCTGGAGGAGGTTACAGAGATAGGGAGAGGGGTGTCGGGGCTGGAGGAGGTTACAGAGATAGGGAGGGGGTGTAGGAGGTTACAGAGATAGGGAGGGGGTGTAGGGGCTGGAGGAGGTTCCAGAGATAGGGAGGAGGTGTCGGGGCTGGAGGAGGTTACAGAGATAGGGAGGGGGTGTAGGGGCTGGAGGAGGTTACAGAGATAGGGAAGGGGTATAGGAGCTGGAGGAGGTTACAGAGATAGGGAGGGGGTGTAGGGGCTGGAGGAGGTTCCAGAGATAGGGAGGGGGGTGTCGGGGCTGGAGGAGGTTACAGAGATAGGGAGGGTGTGTAGGGGCTGGAGGAGGTTACAGAGATAGGGAGGGGGTGTAGGGGGCTGGAGGAGGTTACAGAGATAGGGAGAGGGTGTCGGGGGCTGGAGGAGGTTACAGAGATAGGGAGGGTGTGTAGGGTCTGGAGGAGGTTACAGAGATAGGGAGGGGGTGTAGGGGCTGGAGGAGGTTACAGAGATAGGGAGGGGGTGTAGGGGCTGGAGGAGGTTACAGAGATAGGGAGGGGGTGTAGGGGCTGGAGGAGGTTACAGAGATAGGGGAGAGGGTGTCGGGGCAGGAGGGAGGTTACAGAGATAGGAGGGGGTGTAGGAGGTTACAGAGATAGGGAGGGGGTGTCGGGGCTGGAGGAGGGTTACAGAGATAGGGAGGGGGTGTAGGGGCTGGAGGAGGTTCCAGAGATAGGGAGGGGGGTGTCGGGGCTGGAGGAGGTTACAGAGATAGGGAGGGGGTGTAGGAGGTTACAGAGATAGGGAGGGGGGTGTCGGGGCTGGAGCAGGTTACAGAGATAGGGAGGGGTGTCGGGGCTGGAGGAGGTTACAGAGATAGGGAGGGTGTGTAGGGTCTGGAGGAGGTTACAGAGATAGGGAGGGGTGTAGGGGCTGGAGGAGGTTACAGAGATAGGGAGGGGGTGTAGGGGCTGGAGGAGGTTCCAGAGATAGGGGAGGGGGGTGTCGGGGCTGGAGGAGGTTACAGAGATAGGGAGGGTGTGTAGGGGCTGGAGGAGGTTACAGAGATAGGGAGGGGGGTGTAGGGGCTGGAGGAGGTTACAGAGATAGGGAGGGGGGTGTAGGGGCTGGAGGAGGTTCCAGAGATAGGGAGGGGGGTGTCGGGGCTGGAGGAGGTACAGAGATAGGGAGGGGGGTGTAGGAGGTTACAGAGATAGGGAGGGGGTGTCGGGGCTGGAGCAGGTTACAGAGATAGGGAGGGGGTGTCAGGGCTGGAGGAGGTTCCAGAGATAGGGAGGGGGTGTAGGGGGCTGGAGGAGGCTACAGAGATAGGGAGGGGGGTGTAGGGGCTGGAGGAGGTTACAGAGATAGGGAGGGGGTGTAGGGGCTGGAAGAGGTGTAGGGGCTGGAGGAGGTTACAGAGATAGGGAGGGGGGGTGTCGGGGTGGGAGGAGGTTACAGAGATAGGGAGGGGAGTGCAGGGGCTGGGAGGAGGTTACAGAGATAGGGAGGGGGTGTAGGAGGTTACAGAGATAGGGAGGGGGTGTAGGGGCTGGAGGAGGTTACAGAGATAGGGAGGGGTTGTAGGGGCTGGAGGAGGTTACAGAGATATGGAGGGGGTGTGGGGACTGGAGGAGGTTTACAGAGATAGGGAGGAGGTGTAGGGGCTGGAGGGGGTTGACAGAGATAGGGAGGGGGGGGTGTCGGGGTGGGAGGAGGTTACAGAGATAGGGAGGGGAGTGCAGGGGCTGGAGGAGGTTACAGAGATAGGGAGGGGGGTGTAGGAGGTTACAGAGATAGGGAGGGGGTTGTAGGGGCTGGAGGAGGGTTACAGAGATAGGGAGGGGGTTGTAGGGGCTGGAGGAGGTTACAGAGATAGGGAGGGGGTGTGGGGGACTGTAGCAGGTTACAGAGATAGGGAGGAGGTGTGGGGACTGGAGGAGGGTTACAGAGATAGGGAGGGGGTGTAGGGGCTGGAGGGGGGTGACAGAGATAGGGAGGGGGGTGTCGGGGGTGGCAGGAGGTTACAGAGATAGGGAGGGGAGTGCAGGGGCTGAGGGAGGTTACAGAGATAGGGAGGGGGTGTAGGAGGTTACAGAGATAGGGAGGGGGGGTGTAGGGGCTGGAGGAGGTTACAGAGATAGGGAGGGGTTGTAGGGGCTGGAGGAGGTTACAGAGATAGGGAGGGGGGTGTGGGGACTGGAGGAGGTTTACAGAGATAGGGAGTGGGTGTAGGGGACTGGAGGAGGTTACAGAGATAGGGGAGGGGGTGTAGGGGCTGGAGGGGGTGACAGAGATAGGGAGGGGGTGTAGGGGCTGGAGGAGGTTACAGGAGATAGGGAGGGGGTGTAGGGGCTGGAGGAGGTTACAGAGATAGGGAGGGGGTGTAGGGGCTGGAGGATGTTACAGAGATAGGGAGGGGGTGTAGGGGCTGGAGGAGGTTACAGAGATAGGGAGGGGGGTGTAGGGGCTGGAGGAGGTTACAGAGATAGGGGAGGGGGTGTAGGGGCTGGAGGGGGTGACAGAGATAGGGAGGGGGTCAGTGTAGGTCAGTGATTCCCCTGTGTCGATAGTGAAGTGGACATGATGAGAGATGGGATACTGGGGGGAGCGGCAGCTGACGGTTGGGCCCAGACCAACCTCTGCTCAATTCCAAATAAACTGGCTCTCGCCCAGCCAGGGAGCTTGTAGTCGAGCTCTGTATGTATCCCCTTGAGTCTCCAGACAGCTTCCGAGGGAGATAGCTGATGTTTATCTGGTGTGTGAGAGAGAGAGAGAGAGTGTGTGTGTGTGTGAGAGAGAGAGAGTGTGTGTGTGTGAGAGAGGGAGAGTGTGTGTGAGAGAGTGTGTGTGTGAGAGTGTGTGTGTGTGTGTGTGAGAGAGAGTGTGTGAGAGAGAGAGTGTGTGAGAGTGTGTGAGAGAGAGAGTGTGTGTCTGTGAGTGAGAGTGTGTGTGAGAGAGAGTGTGTGAGAGTGTGTGTGTGTGAGAGTGTGTGTGTGAGAGTGTGTGTGTGAGAGTGTGTGTGAGAGAGTGTGAGAGAGTGTGTGAGAGAGTGTGTGTGAGAGAGTGTGCGAGAGAGAGTGTGTGCGAGAGAGAGTGTGTGAGAGAGTGTGTGTGAGAGAGTGTGAGAGTGTGTGAGAGAGTGTGTGTGAGAGAGTGTGCGAGAGAGTGTGAGAGAGTGTGTGAGAGAGTGTGTGTGAGAGAGTGTGCGAGAGAGAGTGTGTGCGAGAGTGAGTGTGTGCGAGAGTGTGTGTGAGAGAGAGTGTGTGTGAGAGTGTGTGTGTGAGAGAGAGAGTGTGTGTGTGGAGAGAGTGTGTGAGTGAGTGTGGTGTTGAGAGTGTGTGTGTGTGAGAGTGTGTGTGCGTGTGTGTGAGTGTGTGTATGTGAGAGAGTGTGTGTGTGAGAGAGTGTATGTGTGAGAGTGTGTGTGTGTGTGAGAGAGAGTACCTGTGTGTGAGAGAGTTTGTGTGAGAGAGAGTGTGTGTGAGAGTGTGTGTGAGAGTGTGTGAGAGAGTGTGTGAGAGAGTGTGTGAGAGAGTGTGTGTGTGAGAGAGTGTGTGTGAGAGTGTGTGAGACAGTGTGTGTGTGGGACAGTGTGTGTGTGTGAGACAGTGTGTGTATGAGAGTGTGTGTGTGTTTGTGAGAGGTGTGTGTGAGAGTGTGTGTGTGAGAGAGTGTGTGTGAGAGTGTGTGTGTGTGAGAGTGTGTGTGTGTGAGAGTGTGTGTGTGTGAGTGTGTGTGTGTGTGAGAGTGTGTGTGCGAGAGAGTGTGTGTGCGAGAGAGAGTGTGCGAGAGACAGAGTGTGTGTGTGTGTGTGAAGAGGTGTGTGTGTGTGATTGAGTGTGTGTGTGAGGGAGTGTGTGTGCGAGTGTGTGTGTGTGCGAGTGTGTGTGTGTGCGAGTGTGTGTGTGTGAGAGTGTGTGTGAGGGATTGTGTGTGTGAGGGATTGTGTGTGTGAGGGATTGTGTGTGCGAGAGAGAGTGTGTGTTGTGAGAGATTGTGTGTGTGAGAGGCGTGTGTGTGAGAGAGTGTGTGTGTAAGATAGAGTGTGTGTGTGAGAGTGTGTGCGAGAGAGTGTGTGCGAGAGAGTGTGTGCGAGGAGAGTGTTGTGTGTTGAGAGAGAGAGTGTGTGTGTGAGAGAGAGAGTATATGTGTGAGAGAGTGAGTTATGTGTGAGAGGAGTTGTGTGAGAGAGAGTGTGTGTGAGAGAGAGTGTGTGTGAGAGAGTGTGTGTGAGAGAGTGTGTGTGAGAGAGTGTTGTGTGAGAGAGTGTGTGTGAGGAGAGTGTGTGTGAGAGAGAGAGTGTGTGAGAGAGAGTGTGAGAGGAGGAGTGTGTGTGAGACAGTGTGTGTGAGAGTGTGTGAGCGAGAGAGTGTGTGTGAGAGA
>NC_092732.1:31219115-31434115 GCF_047496885.1 Scyliorhinus torazame | reverse complement strand
GGAGTGCCGCACTGTGGGATGGTCAGTACTGAGGGAGCGCCGCACTGTGGGAGGGTCAGTACTGAGGGAGCGCCGCACTGTGGGGGGGTCAGTACTGAGGGAGTGCCGCACTGTGGGATGGTCAGTACTGAGGGAACGCCGCACTGTGGGAGGGTCAGTACTGAGGGAGTGCCGCACTGTGGGATGGTCAGTACTGAGGGAGCGCCGCACTGTGGGAGGGTCAGTACTGAGGGAGTGCCGCACTGTGGGATGGTCAGTACTGAGGGAGCGCCGCACTGTGGGAGGGTCAGTACTGAGGGAGCGCCGCACTGTGGGAGGGTCAGTACTGAGGGAGCGCCGCACTGTCGGATGGTCAGTACTGAGGGAGTGGCGCACTGTGGGATGGTCAGTACTGAGGGAGCGCCGCACTGTGGGAGGGTCAGTACTGAGGGAGCGCCGCACTGTGGGAGGGTCTGTACTGAGGGAGCTCCGCACTGTGGGAGGGTCAGTACTGAGGGAGCGCCGCACTGTGGGATGGTCAGTACTGAGGGAGCGCCGCACTGTTGGAGGGTCAGTGCTGAGGGAGCGCCGCACTGTCGGAGGGTCAGTACTGAGGGAGCGCCGCACTGTCAGAGGGTCAGTAGTGAGGGAGCGCCGCACTGCGGGAGAGTCAGTACTGAGGGAGCGCCGCACTGTGGGAGGGTCAGTACTGAGGGAGTGCCGCACTGTGGGATGGTCAGTACTGAGGGAGCGCCGCACTGTGGGAGGGTCAGTAGTGAGGGAGCGCCGCACTGTGGGAGGATCAGTACTGAGGGAGCTCCGCACTGTGGGAGGGTCAGTACTGAGGTAGCGCCGCACTGTGGGAGGGTCAGTAGTGAGGGAGCGCCGCACTGTCAGAGGGTTAGTACTGAGGCAGCGCCGCACTGTCGGAGGGTCAGTACTGAGGGAGCGCCGCACTGTGGGAGGGTCAGTACTGAGGGAGCGCCGCACTGTGGGAGGGTCAGTACTGAGGGAGCACCGCACTGTGGGAGGGTCAGTAGTGAGGGAGCGCCGCACTGTCAGAGGGTTAGTACTGAGGCAGCGCCGCACTGTCGGAGGGTCAGTACTGAGGGAGCGCCGCACTGTGGGAGGGTCAGTAGTGAGGGAGCGCCGCATTGCGGGAGGGTCAGTACTGAGGGAGCACTGCACTGTGGGAGGGTCAGTACTGAGGGAGCGCCGCACTGTGGGAGGGTCAGCACTGAGGGAGCGCCGCACTGTCAGAGGGTCAGTCCTGAGGGAGCACTGCACTGTGGGAGGGTCAGTACTGAGGGAGCGCCGCACTGTCAGAGGGTCAGTAGTGAGGGAGCGCCGCACTGCGGGAGGGTCAGTACTGAGGGAGCACCGCACTGTGGGAGGGTCAGTACTGAGGGAGCGCCGCACTGTGGGAGGGTCAGTACTGCGGGAGCGCCGCACTGTCAGAGGGTCAGTACTGAGGGAGCGCCGCACTGTCAGAGGGTCAGTACTGAGGGAGCGCCGCACTGTGGGAGGGTCAGTACTGAGGGAGCACTGCACTGTGGGAGGGTCAGTACTGAGGGTGCGCCGCACTGTGGGAGGGTTAGCACTGAGGGAGCGCCGCACTGTCAGAGGGTCAGTACTGAGGGAGCACTGCACTGTGGGAGGGTCAGTACTGAGGGAGCGCCGCACTGTCAGAGGGTCAGTACTGAGGGAGCGCCGCATTGCGGGAGGGACAGTACTGAGGGAGCACTGCACTGTGGGAGGGTCAGTACTTGAGGGAGCGCCGCACTGTGGGAGGGTCAGTACTGAGGGAGCACCGCACTGTGGGAGGGTCAGTAGTGAGGGAGCGCCGCACTGTCAGAGGGTTAGTACTGAGGCAGCGCCGCACTGTCGGAGGGTCAGTACTGAGGGAGCGCCGCACTGTGGGAGGGTCAGTAGTGAGGGAGCGCCGCATTGCGGGAGGGTCAGTACTGAGGGAGCACTGCACTGTGGGAGGGTCAGTACTGAGGGAGCGCCGCACTGTGGGAGGGTCAGCACTGAGGGAGCGCCGCACTGTCAGAGGGTCAGTCCTGAGGGAGCACTGCACTGTGGGAGGGTCAGTACTGAGGGAGCGCCGCACTGTCAGAGGGTCAGTAGTGAGGGAGCGCCGCACTGCGGGAGGGTCAGTACTGAGGGAGCACCGCACTGTGGGAGGGTCAGTACTGAGGGAGCGCCGCACTGTGGGAGGGTCAGTACTGCGGGAGCGCCGCACTGTCAGAGGGTCAGTACTGAGGGAGCGCCGCACTGTCAGAGGGTCAGTACTGAGGGAGCGCCGCACTGTGGGAGGGTCAGTACTGAGGGAGCACTGCACTGTGGGAGGGTCAGTACTGAGGGTGCGCCGCACTGTGGGAGGGTTAGCACTGAGGGAGCGCCGCACTGTCAGAGGGTCAGTACTGAGGGAGCACTGCACTGTGGGAGGGTCAGTACTGAGGGAGCGCCGCACTGTCAGAGGGTCAGTACTGAGGGAGCGCCGCATTGCGGGAGGGACAGTACTGAGGGAGCACTGCACTGTGGGAGGGTCAGTACTTGAGGGAGCGCCGCACTGTGGGAGGGTCAGCACTGAGGGAGCGCCGCACTGTCAGAGGGTCAGTACTGAGGCAGCGCCGCATTGTCAGAGGGTCAGTACTGATGGAGCGCATCACTGTCGGACGGTCAGTACTGAGGGAATGCCGCATTTTCAGAGGGTCAGTACCGAGGGAGCGGCGCACTGTGGGAGGGTCAGTACTGAGGGAGCGCTGCACTGTGGGAGGGTCAGTACTGAGGGAGCGCCGCACTGTCAGAGGGTCAGTACTCAGGGAGTGCCGCACTGTGAGAGGGTCAGTACTGAGGGAGAGCCGCACTGTGGGAGGGTCAGTACTGAGGGAGAGCCGCACTGTCGGACGGTCAGTACTGAAGGAGCGCCGCACTGTCAGAGCGTCAGAACTGAGGGAGTACCGCTCTGTCGGAGGGTCAGTGCTGAGGGAGTGCCGCACTGTGGGCCGGTCAGTACTGAGGATGCGCCGCACTGTCAGAGCGTCAGAACTGAGGGAGCGCCGCACTGTGGGAGGGTCAGTACTGAGGGAGCGTCGCTCTGTCGGAGGGTCAGTGCTGAGGGAGCGCCGCACCTTGGGAGGGTCAGTACTGAGGGAGCGCCGCACTGTCAGAGTGTCAGTACTGAGGGAGTGCCGCACTGTCGGAGTGTCAGTGCTGAGGGAGCATGGGGGCGGAGGGAGGCGTTTCACCTGCGTCCTGAGCCCAATAATTATTGCTCAGTTGACGTGCGTGATTTTACCAACCGCAGAAGATCTGGGCGGGTATTGTGTCGTTGCTTCAGGGCTCTTCCCGTCCGTGACCCAGCTCTGCCACATTCCAAAAGTGACTGTATTCCAGTGATCAGAAATCTCTGTGGTCTGGCTGGAGGATGGGACAGGCGGCTATAGCAAACCCAATTGGTTGGTGTAGATCGCGGAGGGAGCGCTTGGGTCTACGGAGTCTGCGGATTTGAGCAGGGTAACCGAGGCCTAATCCACTCCTCCGAACAGAGGGAGAGGGCTTTCGGCCTTAAATCTTGGGCCCGAGGCCCCAGGGCCAAAGTCCTGAGCAAACCGATGACCTGCTTATTAACCCATGCAGCAACAATGGTGTAAACATCTGTCCCTGCAGAAAAACAGCCCTTTCTGGGCAACAATTCGCGAGCAAGCAGTGGACCAGAGACCACATTCCTCCGAGCCCCGAACAGTTGGCAGAGTGGCTTATCACGCCTGATCCTTCATCGGAGAAGGCGAAGCATGTACCCCTGCTGAACAAACAGAAACCGGGGCAGTCTCGCTGGGAGTAATCCTTGCCGCGTGCTCATCGGCCCCCAGCCCCCGCGGTGCACAGTTACACGCAGAGGGAGCCTTACCCGCAATATTTAGCAACTCTACACAATGACTGATGCTACACCTTCTGAATAAAGAGTAACTGAGTAATCCTTACCCTGCTGAATAAACAGTAACTCTGAGTAATCCTTACCCTGCTGAATAAACAGCAACTGAGTAATCCTTACCCTGCTGAATAAACAGCAACACTGAGTAATCCTTACCCTGCTGAATGAACAGTAACTGAGTAATCCTTACCCTGCTGAATAAACAGTAACACTGAGTAATCCTTACCCTGCTGAATAAACAGTAACACTGAGTAAACCTTACCCTGCTGAATAAACAGTAACTGAGTAATCTTTACCCAGCTCAATAAACAGTAACTGAGTAATCCTTACCCTGCTGAATAAACAGTAACTGAATAATCCTTACCCTGCTGAATAAACAGTAACTGAGTAATCCTTACCGTGCTGAATAAACAGTAACTGAGTAATCCTTACCCTGCTGAATAAACAGTAACACTGAGTGATCCTTACCCTGCTGAATAAACAGTAACACTGAGTGATCCTTACCCTGCTGAATAAACAGTAACTGAGTAATCCTTACCCTGCTGAATAAACAGTTACACTGTGTAATCCTTACCCTGCTGAATAAACAGTAACTGAGTAATCCTTACCCTGCTGAATAAACAGTAACTGAGTAATCCTTACCCTGCTGAATAAACAGTAACTGAGTAATCCTTACTCTGCTGAATAAACAGTAACACTGAGTAATCCTTACCCTGCTGAATAAACAGTAACACTGAGTAATTCTTACCCTGCTGAATAAACAGTAACACTGAGTAATCCTTACCCTGCTGAATAAACAGTAACACTGAGTAATCTATATCCTGCTGAATAAACAGTGACACTGAGTAATCCTTACCCTGCTGAATAAACAGTAACACTGAGTAATCCTTACCCTGCTGAATAAACAGTAACACTGAGTAATCCTTACCCTGCTGAATAAACAGTAAGACTGAGTAATCCATATCCTGCTGAATAAACAGTAACTGAGTAATCCTTACCCTGCTGAATAAAACAGTAACACTGAGTAATCCTTACCCTGCTGAATAAACAGTAACACTGAGTAATCCATATCCTGCTGAATAAACAGTAACACTGATTAATCCTTACCCTGCTGAATAAACAGTAACACTGAGTAATCCTTACCCTGCTGAATAAACAGTAACACTGAGTAATCCATATCCTGCTGAATAAACAGTAACTGAGTAATCCTTACCCTGCTGAATAAACAGTAACTGAGTAATCCTTACACTGCTGAATAAACAGTAACTGAGTAATCCTTACCCTGCTGAATAAACAGTAACTGAGTAATCCTTACCCTGCTGAATAAACAGTAACTGAGTAATCCTTACCCTGCTGAATAAACAGTAACTGAGTAATCCTTACCCTGCTGAATAAACAGTAACTGAGTAATCCTTACCCTGCTGAATAAACAGTAAGTGAGTAATCCTTACCCTGCTGAATAAACAGTCACTGATTAATCCTTACCCTGCGGAATAAACAGTAACACTGAGTGATCCTTACCCTGCTGAATAAACAGTAACTTAGTAATCCTTACCCGACTGAATAAACAGTAACTGTGTAATTCTTACCCTGCTGAATAAACAGTAACACTGAGTAATCCTTACCCTGCTGAATAAACAGTAACTGAGTAATCCTTACCCTGCTGAATAAACAGTAACTGTGTAATCCTTACCCTGCTGAATAAACAGTAACTGTGTAATCCTTACCCTGCTGAATAAACAGTAACCGAGTAATCCTTACCCTGCTGAATAAACAGTAACTGAGTAATCCTTACCCTGCTGAATAAACAGTAACTGAGTAATCCTTACCCTGCTGAATAAACAGTAACACTGAGTAATTCTTACCCTGCTGAATAAACAGTAACACTGAGTAATCCTTACCCTGCTGAATAAACAGTAACACTGAGTAATCTATATCCTGCTGAATAAACAGTGACACTGAGTAATCCTTACCCTGCTGAATAAACAGTCACACTGAGTAATCCTTACCCTGCTGAATAAACAGTAACACTGAGTAATCCTTACCCTGCTGAATAAACAGTAAGACTGAGTAATCCATATCCTGCTGAATAAACAGTAACTGAGTAATCCTTACCCTGCTGAATAAAACAGTAACACTGAGTAATCCTTACCCTGCTGAATAAACAGTAACACTGAGTAATCCATATCCTGCTGAATAAACAGTAACACTGATTAATCCTTACCCTGCTGAATAAACAGTAACACTGAGTAATCCTTACCCTGCTGAATAAACAGTAACACTGAGTAATCCATATCCTGCTGAATAAACAGTAACTGAGTAATCCTTACCCTGCTGAATAAACAGTAACTGAGTAATCCTAACCCTGCTGAATAAAAATTAACTGAGTAATCCTTACCCTGCTGAATAAACAGTAACTGAGTAATCCTTACCCTGCTGAATAAACAGTAACTGAGTAATCCTTACCCTGCTGAATAAACAGTAACACTGAGTAATTCTTACCCTGCTGAATAAACAGTAACACTGAGTAATCCTTACCCTGCTGAATAAACAGTAACACTGAGTAATCTATATCCTGCTGAATAAACAGTGACACTGAGTAATCCTTACCCTGCTGAATAAACAGTAACACTGAGTAATCCTTACCCTGCTGAATAAACAGTAACACTGAGTAATCCTTACCCTGCTGAATAAACAGTAAGACTGAGTAATCCATATCCTGCTGAATAAACAGTAACTGAGTAATCCTTACCCTGCTGAATAAAACAGTAACACTGAGTAATCCTTACCCTGCTGAATAAACAGTAACACTGAGTAATCCATATCCTGCTGAATAAACAGTAACACTGATTAATCCTTACCCTGCTGAATAAACAGTAACACTGAGTAATCCTTACCCTGCTGAATAAACAGTAACACTGAGTAATCCATATCCTGCTGAATAAACAGTAACTGAGTAATCCTTACCCTGCTGAATAAACAGTAACTGAGTAATCCTAACCCTGCTGAATAAAAATTAACTGAGTAATCCTTACCCTGCTGAATAAACAGTAACTGAGTAATCCTTACCCTGCTGAATAAACTGTAACTGTGTAATCCTTACCCTGCTGAATAAACAGTAACTGAGTAATCCTTACCCTGCTGAATAAACAGTAACTGAGTAATCCTTACCCTGCTGAATAAACAGTAACTGAGTAATCCTTACCCTGCTGAATAAACAGTAAGTGAGTAATCCTTACCCTGCTGAATAAACAGTCACTGATTAATCCTTACCCGACTGAATAAACAGTAACTGTGTAATTCTTACCCTGCTGAATAAACAGTAACACTGAGTAATCCTTACCCTGCTGAATAAACAGTAACTGAGTAATCCTTACCCTGCTGAATAAACAGTAACTGAGTAATCCTGACCCTGCTGAATAAACAGTAACTGAGTAATCCTTACCCTGCTGAATAAACAGTAACTGAGTAATCCTTACCCTGCTGAATAAACATTGACACTGAGTAATCCTTACCCTGCTGACTAACAGTAACTGAGTAATCCTTACCCTACTGAATAAACAGTAACTGAGTAATCCTTACTCTGCTGAATAAACAGTAACACTGAGTAATCCTTACCCTGCTGAATAAACAGTAACCGAGTAATCCTTACCCTGCTGAATAAACAGTAACTGAGTAATCCTTACCCTGCTGAATAAACAGTAACTGAGTAATCCTTACCCTGCTGACTAACAGTAACTGAGTAATCCTTACCCTACTGAATAAACAGTAACTGAGTAATCCTTACCATGCTGAATAAACAGTAACTGTGTAATCCTTACCCTGCTGAACAAACAGTAACTGAGTAATCCTTACCCTGCTGAATAAACAGTAACTGAGTAATCCTTACCCTGCTGAATAAACAGTAACTGAGTAAACTTTACCCTGCTGAACAAACAGTAACTGAGTAATCCTTACCCTGCTGAATAAACAGTAACTGAGTAATCTTTACCCTGCTGAATAAACAGTAACTGAGTAATCCTTACCCTGCTGAATAAACAGTAACTGAGTAAACTTTACCCTGCTGAACAAACAGTAACTGAGTAATCCTTACCCTGCTGAATAAACAGTAACTGAGTAATCCTTACCCTACTGAATAAACAGTAACACTGAGTAATCCTTACTCTGCTGAATAAACAGTAACTGAGTAATCCTTACCCTGCTGAATAAACAGTAACTGAGTAATCCTTACCCTGCTGAATAAACAGTAACTGGGTAATCCTTACCCTGCTGAATAAACAGTAACTGAGTAATCCTTACCCTGCTGAATAAACAGCAACACTGAGTAATCCTTACTCTGCTGAATAAACAGTAACTGAGTAATCCTTACCCTGCTGAATAAACAGCAACACTGAGTAATCCTTACCCTGCTGAATGAACAGTAACTGAGTAATCCTTACCCTGCTGAATAAACAGTAACACTGAGTAATCCTTACCCTGCTGAATAAACAGTAACACTGAGTAAACCTTACCCTGCTGAATAAGCAGTAACTGAGTAATCTTTACCCAGCTCAATAAACAGTAACTGAGTAATCCTTACCCTGCTGAATAAACAGTAACTGAATAATCCTTACCCTGCTGAATAAACAGTAACTGAGTAATCCTTACCGTGCTGAATAAACAGTAACTGAGTAATCCTTACCCTGCTGAATAAACAGTAACACTGAGTGATCCTTACCCTGCTGAATAAACAGTAACACTGAGTGATCCTTACCCTGCTGAATAAACAGTAACTGAGTAATCCTTACCCTGCTGAATAAACAGTTACACTGTGTAATCCTTACCCTGCTGAATAAACAGTAACTGAGTAATCCTTACCCTGCTGAATAAACAGTAACTGAGTAATCCTTACCCTGCTGAATAAACAGTAACTGAGTAATCCTTACTCTGCTGAATAAACAGTAACACTGAGTAATCCTTACCCTGCTGAATAAACAGTAACACTGAGTAATTCTTACCCTGCTGAATAAACAGTAACACTGAGTAATCCTTACCCTGCTGAATAAACAGTAACACTGAGTAATCTATATCCTGCTGAATAAACAGTGACACTGAGTAATCCTTACCCTGCTGAATAAACAGTAACACTGAGTAATCCTTACCCTGCTGAATAAACAGTAACACTGAGTAATCCTTACCCTGCTGAATAAACAGTAAGACTGAGTAATCCATATCCTGCTGAATAAACAGTAACTGAGTAATCCTTACCCTGCTGAATAAAACAGTAACACTGAGTAATCCTTACCCTGCTGAATAAACAGTAACACTGAGTAATCCATATCCTGCTGAATAAACAGTAACACTGATTAATCCTTACCCTGCTGAATAAACAGTAACACTGAGTAATCCTTACCCTGCTGAATAAACAGTAACACTGAGTAATCCATATCCTGCTGAATAAACAGTAACTGAGTAATCCTTACCCTGCTGAATAAACAGTAACTGAGTAATCCTAACCCTGCTGAATAAAAATTAACTGAGTAATCCTTACCCTGCTGAATAAACAGTAACTGAGTAATCCTTACCCTGCTGAATAAACTGTAACTGTGTAATCCTTACCCTGCTGAATAAACAGTAACTGAGTAATCCTTACCCTGCTGAATAAACAGTAACTGAGTAATCCTTACCCTGCTGAATAAACAGTAACTGAGTAATCCTTACCCTGCTGAATAAACAGTAAGTGAGTAATCCTTACCCTGCTGAATAAACAGTCACTGATTAATCCTTACCCGACTGAATAAACAGTAACTGTGTAATTCTTACCCTGCTGAATAAACAGTAACACTGAGTAATCCTTACCCTGCTGAATAAACAGTAACTGAGTAATCCTTACCCTGCTGAATAAACAGTAACTGAGTAATCCTTACCCTGCTGAATAAACAGTTACTGAGTAATCCTTACCCTGCTGAATAAACAGTAACTGAGTAATCCTTACCCTGCTGAATAAACATTGACACTGAGTAATCCTTACCCTGCTGACTAACAGTAACTGAGTAATCCTTACCCTACTGAATAAACAGTAACTGAGTAATCCTTACTCTGCTGAATAAACAGTAACACTGAGTAATCCTTACCCTGCTGAATAAACAGTAACCGAGTAATCCTTACCCTGCTGAATAAACAGTAACTGAGTAATCCTTACCCTGCTGAATAAACAGTAACTGAGTAATCCTTACCCTGCTGACTAACAGTAACTGAGTAATCCTTACCCTACTGAATAAACAGTAACTGAGTAATCCTTACCATGCTGAATAAACAGTAACTGTGTAATCCTTACCCTGCTGAACAAACAGTAACTGAGTAATCCTTACCCTGCTGAATAAACAGTAACTGAGTAATCCTTACCCTGCTGAATAAACAGTAACTGAGTAAACTTTACCCTGCTGAACAAACAGTAACTGAGTAATCCTTACCCTGCTGAATAAACAGTAACTGAGTAATCTTTACCCTGCTGAATAAACAGTAACTGAGTAATCCTTACCCTGCTGAATAAACAGTAACTGAGTAAACTTTACCCTGCTGAACAAACAGTAACTGAGTAATCCTTACCCTGCTGAATAAACAGTAACTGAGTAATCCTTACCCTACTGAATAAACAGTAACACTGAGTAATCCTTACTCTGCTGAATAAACAGTAACTGAGTAATCCTTACCCTGCTGAATAAACAGTAACTGAGTAATCCTTACCCTGCTGAATAAACAGTAACTGGGTAATCCTTACCCTGCTGAATAAACAGTAACTGAGTAATCCTTACCCTGCTGAATAAACAGCAACACTGAGTAATCCTTACTCTGCTGAATAAACAGTAACTGAGTAATCCTTACCCTGCTGAATAAACAGTAACACTGAGTAATCCTTACCCTGCTGAATAAACAGTAACTGAGTAAACTTTACCCTGCTGAATAAACAGTAACTGAGTAATCTTTACCCTGCTGAAGAAACAGTAACTGAGTAATCCTTACCCTGCTGAATAAACAGTAACACTGAGTAATCCTTACCCTGCTGAATAGACAGTAACTGAGTAATCCTTACCCTGCTGAATAAACAGCAACACTGAGTAATCCTTACTCTGCTGAATAAACAGTAACTGAGTAATCCTTACCCTGCTGAATAAACAGTAACACTGAGTGATCCTTACCCTGCTGAAGAAACAGTAACTGAGTAACCCTTACCCTACAGAATAAACAGTAATTGTGTCATCCTTACCCTGCTGAATAAACAGTAACTGAGTAATCCTTACCCTGCTGAATAAACAGTAACTGAGTAATCCTTACCCTGCTGAATAAACTGTAACTGTGTAATCCTTACCCTGCTGAATAAACAGTAACTGTGTAGTCCTTACCCTCCTGAATAAACAGTAACTGAGTAATCCTTACCCTGCTGAATAAACAGTAATACTGAGTAATCCTTACCCTGCTGAATAAACAGTAACTGAGTAATCCTTACTCTGCTGAATAAACAGTAACTGAGTAATCCTTACCCTGCTGAATAAACAGTAACTGAGTAATCCTTACCCTGCTGAATAAACAGTAACACTGAGTAATCCTTACTCTGCTGAATAAACAGTAACTGAGTAATCCTTACTCTGCTGAATAAACAGTAACTGAGTAATCCTTACCCTGCTGAATAAACAGTAACTGAGTAAACTTTACCCTGCTGAATAAACAGTAACTGAGTAATCTTTACCCTGCTGAATAAACAGTAACTGAGTAATCCTTACCCTGCTGAATAAACAGTAACACTGAGTAATCCTTACCCTGCTGAATAGACAGTAACTGAGTAATCCTTACCCTGCTGAATAAACAGCAACACTGAGTAATCCTTACTCTGCTGAATAAACAGTAACTGAGTAATCCTTACACTGCTGAATAAACAGTAACACTGAGTGATCCTTACCCTGCTGAAGAAACAGTAACTGAGTAACCCTTACCCTACTGAATAAACAGTAATTGTGTAATCCTTACCCTGCTGAATAAACAGTAACTGAGTAATCCTTACCCTGCTGAATAAACAGTAACTGAGTAATCCTTACCCTGCTGAATAAACAGTAACTGTGTAATCCTTACCCTGCTGAATAAACAGTAATACCGAGTAATCCTTACCTGCTGAATAAACAGTAACTGTGTAATCCTTACCCTGCTGAATAAACACTAACTGAGTAATCCTTACCCTGCTGAATAAACAGTAACTGAGTAATCCTTACTCTGCTGAATAAACAGTAACTGAGTAATCCTTACCCTGCTGAATAAACGGTAACTGAGTAAACTTTACCCTGCTGAATAAACAGTAACTGAGTAATCTTTACCCTGCTGAATAAACAGTAACACTGAGTAATCCTTACCCTGCTGAATAGACAGTAACTGAGTAATCCTTACCCTGCTGAATAAACAGCAACACTGAGTAATCCTTACTCTGCTGAATAAACAGTAACTGAGTAATCCTTACCCTGCTGAATAAACAGTAACACTGAGTGATCCTTACCCTGCTGAAGAAACAGTAACTGAGTAACCCTTACCCTACTGAATAAACAGTAATTGTGTAATCCTTACCCTGCTGAATAAACAGTAACTGAGTAATCCTTACCCTGCTGAATAAACAGTAACTGAGTAATCCTTACCCTGCTGAATAAACAGTAACTGAGTAATCCTTACCCTGCTGAATAAACAGTAACTGTGTAATCCTTACCCTGCTGAATAAACAGTAATACCGAGTAATCCTTACCCTGCTGAATAAACAGTAACTGAGTAATCCTTACCCTGCTGAATAAACAGTAACTGAGTAATCCTTACCCTGCTGAATAAACAGTAACTGAGTAATCCTTATCCTGCTGAATAAACAGTAACTGAGTAATCCTTACCCTGCTGAATAAACAGTAACACTGAGTAATCCTTACCCTGCTGAATAAACAGTAACTGAGTAATCCTTACCCTGCTGAATAAACAGTAACTGTGTAATCCTTACCCTGCTGAATAACCAGTAACTGAGTAATCCTTACCCTGCTGAATAAACAGTAATACTGAGCAATCCTTACCCTGCTGAATAAACAGTAACTGAGTAATCCTTACTCTGCTGAATAAACAGTAACTGAGTAATCCTTACCCTGCTGAATAAACAGTAACTGAGTAATCCTTACCCTGCTGAATAAACAGCACCACAGAGTAATCCTCACTCTGCTGAATAAACAGTAACTGAGTAATCCTTACCCTGTTCAATAAACAGTAACACTGAGTGATCCTTACCCTGCTGAATAAACAGTAAGTGAGTAATCCTTACCCTGCTGAATAAACAGTCACTGAGTAATCCTTACCCTGCTGAATAATCAGTAACTGAGTAATCCTTACCCTGCTGAATAAACAGTAAGTGAGTAATCCTTACCCTGCTGAATAAACAGTCACTGAGTAATCCTTACCCTGCTGAATAAACAGTAACACTGAGTAATCCTTACCCTGCTGAATAAACAGTAACTGAGTAATCCTTACCCTGCTGAATAAACAGTAACTGTGTAATCGTTACCCTGCTGAATAAACAGTAACTGAGTAATCCTTCCCCTGCTGAATAAATAGTTATACTGAGTAATCCTTACCCTGCTGAATAAACAGTAACTGAGTAATCCTTACTCTGCTGAATAAACAGTAACTGAGTAATCCTTACCCTGCTGAATAAACAGTAACTGAGTAATCCTTACCCTGCTGAATAAACAGCACCACTGAGTAATCCTTACTCTGCTGAATAAACAGTAACTGAGTAATCCTTACCCTGTTGAATAAACAGTAACACTGAGTGATCCTTACCCTGCTGAATAAACAGTAACTGAGTAATCCTTACCCTGCTGAATAAACAGTAACTGAGTAATCCTTACCCTGCTGAATAAACAGTAACAGAGTAATCCTTGCCCTGCTGAATAAACAGTAACTGAGTAATCCTTACCCGGCTGACTAAAGAGTAACACTGAGTAATCCTTACCCAGCTGAATAAACAGTAACTGAGTATTCCTTACACTGCTGAATAAACAGTAACTGAGTAATCCTTACCCCGCTGAATAAACAGTAACTGAGTAATCCTTACCCTGCTGAATAAACAGTAACACTGAGTAATCCTTACCCTGCTGAATAAACAGTAACACTGAGTAATCCTTACCCTGCTGAATAAACAGTAAGTGAGTACTCCTTACGCTGCTGAATAAACAGTAACTGTGTAATCCTTACTCTGCTGAATAAACAGTAACTGAGTAATCTTTACCCTGCTGAATAAACAGTAACTGAGTCATACTTACCCTGCTGAATAAACAATAACTGTGTAATCCTTACTCTGCTGAAAAAACAGTAACTGAGTAATCCTTACCCTGCTGAATAAACAGGAACTGAGTAATCCTTACCCTGCTGAATAAACAGTAAGTGAGTAATCCTTACCCTGCTGAATAAACAGTCACTGATTAATCCTTACCCTGCGGAATAAACAGTAACTGAGTAATCCTTACCCTGCTGAATAAACAGTAACTGAGTAATCCTTACCCGACTGAATAAACAGTAACTGTGTAATTCTTACCCTGCTGAATAAACAGTAACACTGAGTAATCCTTACCCTGCTGAATAAACAGTAACTGAGTATTCCTTACCCTGCTGAATAAACAGTAACTGTGTAATCCTTACCCTGCTCAATAAACACTAACTGAGTAATCCTTACCCTGCTGAACAAACAGTAACTGAGTAATCCTTACCCTGCTGAATAAACAGTAACTGAGTAATCCTTACCCTGCTCAATAAACACTAACTGAGTAATCCTTACCCTGCTGAACAAACAGTAACTGAGTAATCCTTACCCTGCTGAATAAACAGCAACACTGAGTAATCCTTACTCTGCTGAATAAACAGTAACTGAGTAATCCTTACCCTGCTGAATAAACAGCAACACTGAGTAATCCTTACTCTGCTGAATAAACAGTAACTGAGTAATCCTTACCCTGCTGAATAAACAGTAACACTGAGTAATCCTTACCCTGCTGAATAAACAGTAACTGAGTAAACTTTACCCTGCTGAATAAACAGTAACTGAGTAATCCTTACCCTGCTGAATAAACAGCAACACTGAGTAATCCTTACTCTGCTGAATAAACAGTAACTGAGTAATCCTTACCCTGCTGAATAAACAGTAACACTGAGTGATCCTTACCCTGCTGAAGAAACAGTAACTGAGTAACCCTTACCCTACAGAATAAACAGTAATTGTGTCATCCTTACCCTGCTGAATAAACAGTAACTGAGTAATCCTTACCCTGCTGAATAAACAGTAACTGAGTAATCCTTACCCTGCTGAATAAACAGTAACTGTGTAATCCTTACCCTGCTGAATAAACAGTAACTGTGTAATCCTTACCCTCCTGAATAAACAGTAACTGAGTAATCCTTACCCTGCTGAATAAACAGTAATACTGAGTAATCCTTACCCTGCTGAATAAACAGTAACTGAGTAATCCTTACTCTGCTGAATAAACAGTAACTGAGTAATCCTTACCCTGCTGAATAAACAGTAACTGAGTAATCCTTACCCTGCTGAATAAACAGTAACACTGAGTAATCCTTACTCTGCTGAATAAACAGTAACTGAGTAATCCTTACCCTGTTGAATAAACAATAACACTGAGTGATCCTTACCCTGCTGAATAAACAGTAACTGAGTAATCCTTACCCTGCTGAATAAACAGTAACTGAGTAATCCTTACCCTGCTGAATAAACAGTAACTGTGTAATCCTTACCCTGCTGAATAAACAGTAACTGAGTAATCCTTCCCCTGCTGAATAAACAGTAATACTGAGTAATCCTTACCCTGCTGAATAAACAGTAACTGAGTAATCCTTACTCTGCTGAATAAACAGTAACTGAGTAATCCTTACCCTGCTGAATAAACAGTAACTGAGTAATCCTTACCCTGCTGAATAAACAGCACCACTGAGTAATCCTTACTCTGCTGAATAAACAGTAACTGAGTAATCCTTACCCTGTTGAATAAACAGTAACACTGAGTGATCCTTACCCTGCTGAATAAACAGTAACTGAGTAATCCTTACCCTGCTGAATAAACAGTAACTGAGTAATCCTTACCCTGCTGAATAAACAGTAACAGAGTAATCCTTGCCCTGCTGAATAAACAGTAACTGAGTAATCCTTACCCGGCTGACTAAAGAGTAACACTGAGTAATCCTTACCCAGCTGAATAAACAGTAACTGAGTATTCCTTACACTGCTGAATAAACAGTAACTGAGTAATCCTTACCCCGCTGAATAAACAGTAACTGAGTAATCCTTACCCTGCTGAATAAACAGTAACACTGAGTAATCCTTACCCTGCTGAATAAACAGTAACACTGAGTAATCCTTACCCTGCTGAATAAACAGTAAGTGAGTACTCCTTACGCTGCTGAATAAACAGTAACTGTGTAATCCTTACTCTGCTGAATAAACAGTAACTGAGTAATCTTTACCCTGCTGAATAAACAGTAACTGAGTCATACTTACCCTGCTGAATAAACAATAACTGTGTAATCCTTACTCTGCTGAAAAAACAGTAACTGAGTAATCCTTACCCTGCTGAATAAACAGGAACTGAGTAATCCTTACCCTGCTGAATAAACAGTAAGTGAGTAATCCTTACCCTGCTGAATAAACAGTCACTGATTAATCCTTACCCTGCGGAATAAACAGTAACTGAGTAATCCTTACCCTGCTGAATAAACAGTAACTGAGTAATCCTTACCCGACTGAATAAACAGTAACTGTGTAATTCTTACCCTGCTGAATAAACAGTAACACTGAGTAATCCTTACCCTGCTGAATAAACAGTAACTGAGTAATCCTTACCCTGCTGAATAAACAGTAACTGTGTAATCCTTACCCTGCTCAATAAACACTAACTGAGTAATCCTTACCCTGCTGAACAAACAGTAACTGAGTAATCCTTACCCTGCTGAATAAACAGTAACTGAGTAATCCTTACCCTGCTCAATAAACACTAACTGAGTAATCCTTACCCTGCTGAACAAACAGTAACTGAGTAATCCTTACCCTGCTGAATAAACAGTAACTGAGTAATCCTTACCCTGCTGAATAAACAGCAACACTGAGTAATCCTTACTCTGCTGAATAAACAGTAACTGAGTAATCCTTACCCTGCTGAATAAACAGCAACACTGAGTAATCCTTACTCTGCTGAATAAACAGTAACTGAGTAATCCTTACCCTGCTGAATAAACAGTAACACTGAGTAATCCTTACCCTGCTGAATAAACAGTAACTGAGTAAACTTTACCCTGCTGAATATACAGTAACTGAGTAATCTTTACCCTGCTGAAGAAACAGTAACTGAGTAATCCTTACCCTGCTGAATAAACAGTAACACTGAGTAATCCTTACCCTGCTGAATAGACAGTAACTGAGTAATCCTTACCCTGCTGAATAAACAGCAACACTGAGTAATCCTTACTCTGCTGAATAAACAGTAACTGAGTAATCCTTACCCTGCTGAAGAAACAGTAACTGAGTAACCCTTACCCTACAGAATAAACAGTAATTGTGTCATCCTTACCCTGCTGAATAAACAGTAACTGAGTAATCCTTACCCTGCTGAATAAACAGTAACTGAGTAATCCTTACCCTGCTGAATAAACAGTAACTGTGTAATCCTTACCCTGCTGAATAAACAGTAACTGTGTAATCCTTACCCTCCTGAATAAACAGTAACTGAGTAATCCTTACCCTGCTGAATAAACAGTAATACTGAGTAATCCTTACCCTGCTGAATAAACAGTAACTGAGTAATCCTTACTCTGCTGAATAAACAGTAACTGAGTAATCCTTACCCTGCTGAATAAACAGTAACTGAGTAATCCTTACCCTGCTGAATAAACAGTAACACTGAGTAATCCTTACTCTGCTGAATAAACAGTAACTGAGTAATCCTTACCCTGTTGAATAAACAATAACACTGAGTGATCCTTACCCTGCTGAATAAACAGTAACTGAGTAATCCTTACCCTGCTGAATAAACAGTAACTGAGTAATCCTTACCCTGCTGAATAAACAGTAAGTGAGTAATCCTTACCCTGCTGAATAAACAGTAAGTGAGTAATCCTTACCCTGCTGAATAAACAGTAACTGAGTAATCCTTACCCTGCTGAATAAACAGTAACACTGAGTAATCCTTACCCTGCTGAATAGACAGTAACTGAGTAATCCTTACCCTGCTGAATAAACAGCAACACTGAGTAATCCTTACTCTGCTGAATAAACAGTAACTGAGTAATCCTTACCCTGCTGAATAAACAGTAACACTGAGTAATCCTTACCCTGCTGAATAAACAGTAACTGAGTAAACTTTACCCTGCTGAATAAACAGTAACTGAGTAATCTTTACCCTGCTGAATAAACAGTAACTGAGTAATCCTTACCCTGATGAATAGACAGTAACTGAGTAATCCTTACCCTGCTGAATAAACAGCAACACTGAGTAATCCTTACTCTGCTGAATAAACAGTAACTGAGTAATCCTTACCCTGCTGAATAAACAGTAACACTGAGTGATCCTTACCCTGCTGAAGAAACAGTAACTGAGTAACCCTTACCCTACTGAATAAACAGTAATTGTTAAATCCTTACCCTGCTGAATAAACAGTAACTGAGTAATCCTTACCCTGCTGAATAAGCTGTAACTGAGTAATCCTTACCCTGCTGAATAAACAGTAACTGTGTCATCCTTACCCTGCTGAATAAACAGTAATACCGAGTAATCCTTACCCTGCTGAATAAACAGTAACTGAGTAATCCTTACCCTGCTGAAGAAACAGTAACTGAGTAATCCTTACCCTGCTGAATAAACAGTAACTGAGTAATCCTTATCCTGCTGAATAAACAGTAACTGAGTAATCCTTACCCTGCTGAATAAACAGTAACACTGAATAATCCTTACCCTGCTGAATAAACAGTAACTGAGTAATCCTTACCCTGCTGAATAAACAGTAACTGTGTAATCCTTACCCTGCTGAATAAACAGTAACTGAGTAATCCTTACCCTGCTGAATAAACAGTAATACTGAGTAATCCTTACCCTGCTGAATAAACAGTAACTGAGTAATCCTTACTCTGCTGAATAAACAGTAACTGAGTAATCCTTACCCTGCTGAATAAACAGTAACTGAGTAATCCTTACCCTGCTGAATAAACAGCACCACTGAGTAATCCTTACTCTGCTGAATAAACAGTAACTGAGTAATCCTTACCCTGTTGAATAAACAGTAACACTGAGTGATCCTTACCCTGCTGAATAAACAGTAACTGAGTAATCCTTACCCTGCTGAATAAACAGTAACTGAGTAATCCTTGCCCTGCTGAATAAACAGTGAGTAATCCTTACCCTGCTGAATAAACAGTCACTGAGTAATCCTTACCCTGCTGAATAAACAGTCACTGAGTAATCCTTACCCTGCTGAATAAACAGTAACTGAGTAATCCTTACCCTGCTGAATAAACAGTAACTGAGTAATCCTTCCCCTGCTGACTAAACAGTAACACTGAGTAATCCTTACCCTGCTGAATAAACAGTAACTGAGTAATCCTTACCCTGCTGAATAAACAGTAACTGAGTAATCCTTACCCTGCTGAATAAACAGTAACTGAGTAATCCTTACCCTGCTGAATAAACAGTAACTGAGTAATCCTTACCCTGTTGACTAGAGAGTAACACTGAGTAATCCTTACCCAGCTGAATAAACAGTAACTGAGTATTCCTTACACTGCTGAATAAACAGTAACTGAGTAATCCTTACCCTGCTGAATAAACAGGAACTGAGTAATCCTTACCCTGCTGAATAAACAGTAAGTGAGTAATCCTTACCCTGCTGAATAAACAGTAACTGAGTACTCCTTACGCTGCTGAATAAACAGTAACTGTGTAATCCTTACTCTGCTGAATAAACAGTAACTGAGTAATCTTTACCCTGCTGAATAAACAGTAACTGAGTCATACTTACCCTGCTGAATAAACAGTAACTGTGTAATCCTTACTCTGCTGAATAAACAGTAACTGAGTAATCCTTACCCTGCTGAATAAACAGTAACTGAGTAATCCTTACCCTGCTGAATAAACAGTAACTGAGTAATCCTTACCCTGCTGAATAAACAGTAAGTGAGTAATCCTTACCCTGCTGAATAAACAGTCACTGATTAATCCTTACCCTGCGGAATAAACAGTAACACTGAGTGATCCTTACCCTGCTGAATAAACAGTAACTGAGTAATCCTTACCCGACTGAATAAACAGTAACTGTGTAATTCTTACCCTGCTGAATAAACAGTAACACTGAGTAATCCTTACCCTGCTGAATAAACAGTAACTGAGTAATCCTTACCCTGCTGAATAAACAGTAACTGTGTAATCCTTACCCTGCTGAATAAACAGTAACTGTGTAATCCTTACCCTGCTGAATAAACAGTAACTGAGTAATCCTTACCCTGCTGAATAAACACTAACTGAGTAATCCTTACCCTGCTGAACAAACAGTAACTGAGTACTCCTTACCCTGCTGAATAAACAGTAACTGAGTAATCCTTACCCTGCTGAATAAACAGCAACACTGAGTAATCCTTACTCTGCTGAATAAACAGTAACTGAGTAATCCTTACCCTGCTGAATAAACAGTAACACTGAGTAATCCTTACCCTGCTGAATAAACAGTAACTGAGTAAACTTTACCCTGCTGAATAAACAGTAACTGAGTAATCTTTACCCTGCTGAAGAAACAGTAACTGAGTAATCCTTACCCTGCTGAATAAACAGTAACTGAGTAATCCTTACCCTGCTGAATAAACAGTAACTGAGTAATCCTTACCCTGCTGAATAAACAGCACCACTGAGTAATCCTTACTCTGCTGAATAAACAGTAACTGAGTAATCCTTACCCTGTTGAATAAACAGTAACACTGAGTGATCCTTACCCTGCTGAATAAACAGTAACTGAGTAATCCTTACCCTGCTGAATAAACAGTAACTGAGTAATCCTTGCCCTGCTGAATAAACAGTGAGTAATCCTTACCCTGCTGAATAAACAGTCACTGAGTAATCCTTACCCTGCTGAATAAACAGTCACTGAGTAATCCTTACCCTGCTGAATAAACAGTAACTGAGTAATCCTTACCCTGCTGAATAAACAGTAACTGAGTAATCCTTCCCCTGCTGACTAAACAGTAACACTGAGTAATCCTTACCCTGCTGAATAAACAGTAACTGAGTAATCCTTACCCTGCTGAATAAACAGTAACTGAGTAATCCTTACCCTGCTGAATAAACAGTAACTGAGTAATCCTTACCCTGTTGACTAGAGAGTAACACTGAGTAATCCTTACCCAGCTGAATAAACAGTAACTGAGTATTCCTTACACTGCTGAATAAACAGTAACTGAGTAATCCTTACCCTGCTGAATAAACAGGAACTGAGTAATCCTTACCCTGCTGAATAAACAGTAAGTGAGTAATCCTTACCCTGCTGAATAAACAGTAACTGAGTACTCCTTACGCTGCTGAATAAACAGTAACTGTGTAATCCTTACTCTGCTGAATAAACAGTAACTGAGTAATCTTTACCCTGCTGAATAAACAGTAACTGAGTCATACTTACCCTGCTGAATAAACAGTAACTGTGTAATCCTTACTCTGCTGAATAAACAGTAACTGAGTAATCCTTACCCTGCTGAATAAACAGTAACTGAGTAATCCTTACCCTGCTGAATAAACAGTAACTGAGTAATCCTTACCCTGCTGAATAAACAGTAAGTGAGTAATCCTTACCCTGCTGAATAAACAGTCACTGATTAATCCTTACCCTGCGGAATAAACAGTAACACTGAGTGATCCTTACCCTGCTGAATAAACAGTAACTGAGTAATCCTTACCCGACTGAATAAACAGTAACTGTGTAATTCTTACCCTGCTGAATAAACAGTAACACTGAGTAATCCTTACCCTGCTGAATAAACAGTAACTGAGTAATCCTTACCCTGCTGAATAAACAGTAACTGTGTAATCCTTACCCTGCTGAATAAACAGTAACTGTGTAATCCTTACCCTGCTGAATAAACAGTAACTGAGTAATCCTTACCCTGCTGAATAAACACTAACTGAGTAATCCTTACCCTGCTGAACAAACAGTAACTGAGTACTCCTTACCCTGCTGAATAAACAGTAACTGAGTAATCCTTACCCTGCTGAATAAACAGCAACACTGAGTAATCCTTACTCTGCTGAATAAACAGTAACTGAGTAATCCTTACCCTGCTGAATAAACAGTAACACTGAGTAATCCTTACCCTGCTGAATAAACAGTAACTGAGTAAACTTTACCCTGCTGAATAAACAGTAACTGAGTAATCTTTACCCTGCTGAAGAAACAGTAACTGAGTAATCCTTACCCTGCTGAATAAACAGTAACACTGAGTAATCCTTACCCTGCTGAATAGACAGTAACTGAGTAATCCTTACCCTGCTGAATAAACAGCAACACTGAGTAATCCTTACTCTGCTGAATAAACAGTAACTGAGTAATCCTTACCCTGCTGAATAAACAGTAACACTGAGTGATCCTTACCCTGCTGAAGAAACAGTAACTGAGTAACCCTTACCCTACAGAATAAACAGTAATTGTGTCATCCTTACCCTGCTGAATAAACAGTAACTGAGTAATCCTTACCCTGCTGAATAAACAGTAACTGAGTAATCCTTACCCTGCTGAATAAACAGTAACTGTGTAATCCTTACCCTGCTGAATAAACAGTAACTGTGTAATCCTTACCCTCCTGAATAAACAGTAACTGAGTAATCCTTACCCTGCTGAATAAACAGTAATACTGAGTAATCCTTACCCTGCTGAATAAACAGTAACTGAGTAATCCTTACTCTGCTGAATAAACAGTAACTGAGTAATCCTTACCCTGCTGAATAAACAGTAACTGAGTAATCCTTACCCTGCTGAATAAACAGTAACACTGAGTAATCCTTACCCTGCTGAATAAACAGTAACTGAGTAATTCCTACCCTGTTGAATAAACAATAACACTGAGTGATCCTTACCCTGCTGAATAAACAGTAACTGAGTAATCCTTACCCTGCTGAATAAACAGTAACTGAGTAATCCTTACCCTGCTGAATAAACAGTAAGTGAGTAATCCTTACCCTGCTGAATAAACAGTAAGTGAGTAATCCTTACCCTGCTGAATAAACAGTCACTGAGTAATCCTTACCCTGCTGAATAAACAGTAACTGAGTAATCCTTACCCTGCTGAATAAACAGTAACACTGAGTAATCCTTACCCTGCTGAATAGACAGTAACTGAGTAATCCTTACCCTGCTGAATAAACAGCAACACTGAGTAATCCTTACTCTGCTGAATAAACAGTAACTGAGTAATCCTTACCCTGCTGAATAAACAGTAACACTGAGTAATCCTTACCCTGCTGAATAAACAGTAACTGAGTAAACTTTACCCTGCTGAATAAACAGTAACTGAGTAATCTTTACCCTGCTGAATAAACAGTAACTGAGTAATCCTTACCCTGCTGAATAAACAGTAACACTGAGTAATCCTTACCCTGATGAATAGACAGTAACTGAGTAATCCTTACCCTGCTGAATAAACAGCAACACTGAGTAATCCTTCCTCTGCTGAATAAACAGTAACTGAGTAATCCTTACCCTGCTGAATAAACAGTAACACTGAGTGATCCTTACCCTGCTGAAGAAACAGTAACTGAGTAACCCTTACCCTACTGAATAAACAGTAATTGTTAAATCCTTACCCTGCTGAATAAACAGTAACTGAGTAATCCTTACCCTGCTGAATAAGCAGTAACTGAGTAATCCTTACCCAGCTGAATAAACAGTAACTGTGTCATCCTTACCCTGCTGAATAAACAGTAATACCGAGTAATCCTTACCCTGCTGAATAAACAGTAACTGAGTAATCCTTACCCTGCTGAAGAAACAGTAACTGAGTAATCCTTACCCTGCTGAATAAACAGTAACTGAGTAATCCTTATCCTGCTGAATAAACAGTAACTGAGTAATCCTTACCCTGCTGAATAAACAGTAACACTGAATAATCCTTACCCTGCTGAATAAACAGTAACTGAGTAATCCTTACCCTGCTGAATAAACAGTAACTGTGTAATCCTTACCCTGCTGAATAAACAGTAACTGAGTAATCCTTACCCTGCTGAATAAACAGTAATACTGAGTAATCCTTACCCTGCTGAATAAACAGTAACTGAGTAATCCTTACTCTGCTGAATAAACAGTAACTGAGTAATCCTTACCCTGCTGAATAAACAGTAACTGAGTAATCCTTACCCTGCTGAATAAACAGCACCACTGAGTAATCCTTACTCTGCTGAATAAACAGTAACTGAGTAATCCTTACCCTGTTGAATAAACAGTAACACTGAGTGATCCTTACCCTGCTGAATAAACAGTAACTGAGTAATCCTTACCCTGCTGAATAAACAGTAACTGAGTAATCCTTGCCCTGCTGAATAAACAGTGAGTAATCCTTACCCTGCTGAATAAACAGTCACTGAGTAATCCTTACCCTGCTGAATAAACAGTCACTGAGTAATCCTTACCCTGCTGAATAAACAGTAACTGAGTAATCCTTACCCTGCTGAATAAACAGTAACTGAGTAATCCTTCCCCTGCTGACTAAACAGTAACACTGAGTAATCCTTACCCTGCTGAATAAACAGTAACTGAGTAATCCTTACCCTGCTGAATAAACAGTAACTGAGTAATCCTTGCCCTGCTGAATAAACAGTAACTGAGTAATCCTTACCCTGTTGACTAGAGAGTAACACTGAGTAATCCTTACCCAGCTGAATAAACAGTAACTGAGTATTCCTTACACTGCTGAATAAACAGTAACTGAGTAATCCTTACCCTGCTGAATAAACAGGAACTGAGTAATCCTTACCCTGCTGAATAAACAGTAAGTGAGTAATCCTTACCCTGCTGAATAAACAGTAACTGAGTACTCCTTACGCTGCTGAATAAACAGTAACTGTGTAATCCTTACTCTGCTGAATAAACAGTAACTGAGTAATCTTTACCCTGCTGAATAAACAGTAACTGAGTCATACTTACCCTGCTGAATAAACAGTAACTGTGTAATCCTTACTCTGCTGAATAAACAGTAACTGAGTAATCCTTACCCTGCTGAATAAACAGTAACTGAGTAATCCTTACCCTGCTGAATAAACAGTAACTGAGTAATCGTTACACTGCTGAATAAACAGTAAGTGAGTAATCCTTACCCTGCTGAATAAACAGTCACTGATTAATCCTTACCCTGCGGAATAAACAGTAACTGAGTAATCCTTACCCTGCTGAATAAACAGTAACACTGAGTGATCCTTACCCTGCTGAATAAACAGTAACTGAGTAATCCTTAACCGACTGAATAAACAGTAACTGTGTAATTCTTACCCTGCTGAATAAACAGCAACACTGAGTAATCCTTACCCTGCTGAATAAACAGTAACTGAGTAATCCTTACCCTGCTGAATAAACAGTAACTGAGTAATCCTTACCCTGCTGAATAAACAGCAACACTGAGTAATCCTTACCCTGCTGAATAAACAGTAACTGAGTAATCCTTACCCTGCTGAATAAACAGTAACTGTGTAATCCTTACCCTGCTGAATAAACAGTAACCGAGTAATCCTTACGCTGCTGAATAAACAGTAACTGAGTAATCCTTACCCTGCTGAATAAACAGTAACACTGAGTAATCGTTACCCTGCTGAATAAACAGTAACTGAGTAAACTTTACCCTGCTGAATAAACAGTAACTGAGTAATCCTTACCCTGCTGAATAAACAGTAACTGAGTAATCCTTACCCTGCTGAATAAACAGTAACACTGAGTAATCCTTACCCTGCTGAATAGACAGTAACTGAGTAATCCTTACCCTGCTGAATAAACAGCAACACTGAGTAATCCTTACTCTGCTGAATAAACAGTAACTGAGTAATCCTTACCGTGCTGAATAAACAGTAACACTGAGTGATCCTTACCCTGCTGAATAAACAGTAACTGAGTAATCCTTACCCTGCTGAATAAACAGTAACTGAGTAATCCTTACCCTGCTGAATAAACAGTAACACTGAGTAATCCTTACCCTGCTGAATAAATAGTAACTGAGTAATCCTTACCCTGCTGAATAAACAGTAACTGAGTAATCCTTACCCTGCTGAATAAACAGTAACTGTGTAATCCTTACCCTGCTGAATAAACAGTAATACCGAGTAATCCTTACCCTGCTGAATAAACAGTAACTGAGTAATCCTTACCCTGCTGAATAAACAGTAACTGAATAATCCTTACCCTGCTGAATAAACAGTAACTGAGTAATCCTTATCCTGCTGATTAAACAGTAACACTGAGTAATCCTTACCCTGCTGAATAAACAGTAACTGAGTAATCCTTACCCTGCTGAATAAACAGTAACTGAGTAATCCTTACCCTGCTGAATAAACAGTAACTGAATAATCCTTACACTGCTGAATAAACAGTAACTGAATAATCCTTACACTGCTGAATAAACAGTAACTGAGTAATCCTTACCCTACTGAATAAACAGTAACTGAGTAATCCTTACCCTGCTGAATAAACAGTAACTGAGTAATCCTTACCCTGCTGATTAAACAGTAACTGAGTAATCCTTACCCTGCTGAATAAACAGTAACACTGAGTAATCCTTACCCTGCTGAATAAACAGTAACTGAATAATCCTTACACTGCTGAATAAACAGTAACTGAGTAATCCTTACCCTACTGAATAAACAGTAACTGAGTAATCCTTACCCTGCTGAATAAACAGTAACTGAGTAATCCTTACCCTGCTGATTAAACAGTAACTGAGTAATCCTTACCCTGCTGAATAAACAGTAACACTGAGTAATCCTTACCCTGCTGAATAAACAGTAACACTGAGTAATCCTTACCCTGCTGAATAAACAGTAACTGAGTAATCCTTACCCTGCTGATTAAACAGTAACTGAGTAATCCTTACCCTGCTGAATAAACAGTAACACTGAGTAATCCTTACCCTGCTGATTAAACTGTAACTGAGTAATCCTTACCCTGCTGATTAAACAGTAACTGAGTAATCCTTACCCTGCTGAATAAACAGTAACTGTGTAATCCTTACCCTGCTGAATAAACAGTAACTGAGTAATCCTTACCCTGCTGAATAAACAGTGACACTGAGTAATCCTTACCCTGCTGAATAAACAGTAACTGAGTAATCCTTACCCTGCTGATTAAACAGTAACTGAGTAATCCTTACCCTGCTGAATAAACAGTAACACTGAGTAATCCTTACCCTGCTGAATAAACAGTAACACTGAGTAATCCTTACCCTGCTGAATAAACAGTAACTGAGTAATCCTTACCCTGCTGAACAAACAGTAACTGAGTAATCCTTACCCTGCTGAATAAACAGTAACTGTGTAATCCTTACCCTGCTGAATAAACAGTAACTGAGTAATCCTTACCCTGCTGAATAAACAGTAACTGAGTAATCCTTACCCTGCTGATTAAACAGTAACTGAGTAATCCTTACCCTGCTGAATAAACAGTAACACTGAGTAATCCTTACCCTGCTGAATAAACAGTAACACTGAGTAATCCTTACCCTGCTGAATAAACAGTAACTGAGTAATCCTTACCCTGCTGAATAAACAGTAACTGAGTAATCCTTACCCTGCTGAATAAACAGTAACTGAGTAATCCTTACCCTGCTGAATAAACAGTAACTGAGTAATCCTTACCCTGCTGAATAAACAGTAACTGAGTAATCCTTACCCTGCTGAATAAACAGTAACTGAGTAATCCTTACCCTGCTGAATAAACAGTAACTGAGTAATCCTTACCCTGCTGAATAAACAGTAACTGAGTAATCCTTACCCTGCTGAATAAACAGTAACACTGAGTAATCCTTACCCTGCTGAATAAACAGTAACTGAGTAATCCTTACCCTGCTGAATAAACAGTAACACTGAGTAATCCTTACCCTGCTGAATAAACAGTAACTGAGTAATCCTTACCCTGCTGAATAAACAGTAACTGAGTAATCCTTACCCTGCTGAATAAACAGTAACACTGAGTAATCCTTACCCTGCTGAATAAACAGTAACTGAGTAATCCTTACCCTGCTGAATAAACAGTAACTGAGTAATCCTTACCCTGCTGAATAAACAGTAACTGAGTAATCCTTGCCCTGCTGAATAAACAGTAACTGAGTAATCCTTACCCTGCTGAATAAACAGTAACTGAGTAATCCTTACCCTGCTGAATAAACAGTAACACTGAGTAACCCTTACCCGGCTGAATAAACAGTAACTGAGTAATCCTTACCCTGCTGAATAAACAGTAACTGAGTAATCCTTATCCTGCTGAATAAACAGTAACTGAGTAATCCTTACCCTGCTGAACAAACAGTAACTGTGTAATCCTTATCCTGCTGAATAAACAGTAACTGAGTAATCCTTACCCTGCTGAATAAACAGTAACACTGAGTAATCCTTACCCTGCTGAATAAACAGTAACTGAGTAACCCTTACCCGGCTGAATAAACAGTAACTGTGTAATCCTTATCCTGCTGAATAAACAGTAACTGAGTAATCCTTACCCTGCTGAATAAACAGTACCACTGAATAATCCTTACCCTGCTGAATAAACAGTAACTGAGTAATCCTTACCCTGCTGAATAAACAGTAACTGTGTAATCCTTATCCTGCTGAATAAACAGTAACTGAGTAATCCTTACCCTGCTGAATAAACAGTACCACTGAATAATCCTTACCCTGCTGAATAAACAGTAACTGAGTAATCCTTACCCTGCTGAATAAACAGTAACACTGAGTGATCCTTACCCTGCTGAATAAACAGTAACTGAGTAATCCTTACTCTGCTGAATAAACAGTAACTGAGTAATCCTTACCCTGCTGAATAAACAGTAACTGAGTAATCCTTACCCTGCTGAATAAACAGTAACTGAGTAATCCTTACCCTGCTGAATCTACAGAAACTGAGTAATCCTTACCCTGCTGAATAAACAGTAACACTGAGTAATCCTTACCCTGCTGAATAAACAGTAACGGAGTAATCCTTACCCTGCTGAATAAACAGTAACACTGAGTAATCCTTACCCTGCTGAATAAACAGTAACTGTGTAATCCTTACCCTGCTGAATAAAGAGTAACTGAGTAATCCTTACCCTGCTGAATAAACAGTAACTGAGTAATCCTTACCCTGCTGAATAAACAGTAACACTGAGTAATGCTTACCCTGCTGAATAAACAGTAACTGAGTAATCCTTACCCTGCTGAATAAACTGTAACTGAGTAATCCGTACCCTGCTGAATAAACAGTAACTGAGTAATCCTTACCCTGCTGAATAAACACTAACTGAGTAATCCTTACCCTGCTGAATAAACAGTAACACTGAGTAATCCTTACCCTGCTGAATAAACAGTCAGTGAGTAATCCTTACCCTGCTGAATAAACAGTAACTGAGTAATCCTTACCCTGCTGAATAAACAGTAACACTGAGTAATGCTTCCCCTGCTGAATAAACATTAAATGAGTAATCTTTACCCTGCTGAATAAACAGTAACTGAGTAATCCTTACCCTGCTGAATAAACAGTAACTGAGTAATCCTTACCCTGCTGAATAAGCAGTAACACTGAGTAATCCTTACCCTGCTGAATAAAGAGTAACTGTGTAATCCTTACCCTGCTGAATAAAGAGTAACTGAGTAATCCTTACCCTGCTGAATAAACAGTAACTGAGTAATCCTTACCCTGCTGAATAAACAGTAACCCTGAGTAATGCTTACCCTGCTGAATAAACAGTAACTGAGTAATCTTTACCCTGCTGAATAAACAGTAACTGAGTAATCCTTACCCTGCTGAATAAACAGTAACTGAGTAATCCTTACCCTGCTGAATAAACAGTAACACTGAGTGATCCTTACCCTGCTGAATAAACCGTAACTGAGCAATCCTTACCCTACTGAATAAACAGTAACTGTGTAATCCTTACCCTGCTGAATAAATAGTAACTGAGTAATCCTTACTCTGCTGAATAAACAGTAACTGAGTAATCCGTACGCTGCTGAATAAACAGTAACTGAGTAATCCTTACCCTGCTGAATAAAGAGTAACACTGAGTAATCCTTAATCTGCTGAATAAACAGTAACTGAGTAATCCTTACCCTGCTGAATAAACAGTAACTGTGTAATCCTTACACTGCTGAATAAACAGTAACCGAGTAATCCATACCCTGCTTAATAAACAGTAACTGTGTAATCCTTACCCTGCTGAATAAACAGTAATACTGAGTAATCCTTACCCTGCTGAATAAACAGTAACTGAGTAATCCTTACTGTGCTGAATAAACAGTAACTGAGTAATCCTTACCCTGCTGAATAAACAGTAACTGAGTAATCCTTATCCTGCTGAATAAACAGTAACTGAGTAATCCTTACCCTGCTGAATAAACAGTAACTGAGTAATCCTTACCCTGCTGAATAAACAGTAACACTGAGTAATCCTTACCCTGCTGAATAAACAGTAACTGAGTAATCCTTACCCTGCTGAATAAACAGTAACTGAGTAATCCTTACCCTGCTGAATAAGCAGTAACACTGAATAATCCTTACCCTGCTGAATAAACAGTAATACTGAGTAACCCTTACCCTGCTGAAAAAACAGTAACTGAGTAATCCTTACTCTGTTGAATAAACAGTAACTGAGTAATCCTTACCCTGCTGAATAAACAGTAACTGAGTAATCCTTATCCTGCTGAATAAACAGTAACTGAGTAATCCTTACCCTGCTGAATAAACAGTAACTGAGTAATCCTTATCCTGCTGAATAAACAGTAACACTGAGTAATCCTTACCCTGCTGAATAAACAGTAACTGAGTAATCCTTACCCTGCTGAATAAACAGTAACACTGAGTAATCCTTACCCTGCTGAATAAAGAGTAACTGAGTAATCCTTCCCCTGCTGAATAAACAGTAACAGAGTAATCCTTCCCCTGCTGAATAAACAGTAACACTGAGTCATGCTTACCCTGCTGAATAAACAGTAACTGAGTAATCCTGACACTGCTGAATAAAGAGAAACTGAGTAATCCTTACCCTGCTGAATAAACAGTAACTGAGTAATCCTTACCCTGCTGAATAAACGGTAACGCTGAGTAATCCTTACCCTGCCGAATAAACAGTAACTGAGTAATCCTTACCCTGCTGAATAAACAGTAACTGTGTAATCTGTACCCTCCTGAATAAACAGTAATACTGAGTAATCCTTACCCTGCTGAATAAACAGTAACTGAGTAATCCTTACTCTGCTGAATAAACGGTAACTGAGTAATCCTTATCCTGCCGAATAAACAGTAACTGAGTAATCCTTACCCTGCTGAATAAACAGTAACTGAGTAATCCTTACCCGGCTGAATAATCAGTAACACTGAGTAATCCTTACCCTGCAGAATAAACAGTAACTGAGTAATCCTTACCCTGCTGAATAAACAGTAACTGAATAATCCTTACCCTGCTGAATAAGCAGTAACAATGAATAATCCTTACCCTGCTGAAAAACAGTAACTGTGTAATCCTTACCCTGCTGAATAAACAGTAACTGAGTAATCCTTACCCTGATGAAGAAACAGTAACTGAGTAATCCTTACTCTGCTGAATAAACAGTAACTGAGTAATCCTTACCCTGCTGAATAAACAGTAACTGAGTAATCCTTATCCTGCTGAATAAACAGTAACTGAGTAATCCTTACCCTGCTGAATAAACAGTAACTGAGTAATCCTTACCCTGCTGAATAAACAGTAACACTGAGTAATCCTTACCCTGCTGAATAAACAGTAACTGAGTAATCCTTACCCTGCTTAATAAACAGTAACTGAGTAACCCTTACCCTGCTGAATAAACAGTAACACTGAGTAATCGTACCCTGCTGAATAAAGAGTAACTGTGTAATCCTTACCCTGCTGGATAAAGAGTAACTGAGTAATCCCTACCCTGCTGAATAAACAGTAACTGAGTAATCCTTACCCTGCTGAATAAACAGTAACACTGAGTAATGCTTACCCTGCTGAATAAACAGTAACTGAGTAATCCTTACCCCGCTGAATAAACAGTAACTGAGTAATCCTTACACTGCTGAATAAACAGAAACTGAGTAATCTTTACCCTGCTGAATAAACAGTACCTGAGTAATCCTTACCCTGCTGAATAAAAAGTAACACTGAGTAATCATTACCCTGCTGAATAAACAGTAACTGAGTAATCCTTACCCTGCTGAATAAACAGTAACTGAGTAATCCATACCCTGCTGAATAAACAGTAACACTGAGTAATCCTTACCCTGCTGAATAAACAGTAACTGAGTAATCCTTACCTTGTTGAATAAACAGTAACACTGAGTAATCCTTACCCTGCCGAATAAACAGTAACTGAGTAATCCTTGCCCTGCTGAATAAACAGTAACTGAGTAATCCTTACCCTGTTGACTAGAGAGTAACACTGAGTAATCCTTACCCAGCTGAATAAACAGTAACTGAGTATTCCTTACACTGCTGAATAAACAGTAACTGAGTAATCCTTACCCTGCTGAATAAACAGGAACTGAGTAATCCTTACCCTGCTGAATAAACAGTAAGTGAGTAATCCTTACCCTGCTGAATAAACAGTAACTGAGTACTCCTTACGCTGCTGAATAAACAGTAACTGTGTAATCCTTACTCTGCTGAATAAACAGTAACTGAGTAATCTTTACCCTGCTGAATAAACAGTAACTGAGTCATACTTACCCTGCTGAATAAACAGTAACTGTGTAATCCTTACTCTGCTGAATAAACAGTAACTGAGTAATCCTTACCCTGCTGAATAAACAGTAACTGAGTAATCCTTACCCTGCTGAATAAACAGTAACTGAGTAATCCTTACCCTGCTGAATAAACAGTAACTGAGTAATCCTTACCCTGCTGAATAAACAGTAAGTGAGTAATCCTTACCCTGCTGAATAAACAGTCACTGATTAATCCTTACCCTGCGGAATAAACAGTAACACTGAGTGATCCTTACCCTGCTGAATAAACAGTAACTTAGTAATCCTTACCCGACTGAATAAACAGTAACTGTGTAATTCTTACCCTGCTGAATAAACAGTAACACTGAGTAATCCTTACCCTGCTGAATAAACAGTAACTGAGTAATCCTTACCCTGCTGAATAAACAGTAACTGTGTAATCCTTACCCTGCTGAATAAACAGTAACTGTGTAATCCTTACCCTGCTGAATAAACAGTAACCGAGTAATCCTTACCCTGCTGAATAAACAGTAACTGAGTAATCCTTACCCTGCTGAATAAACACTAACTGAGTAATCCTTACCTTGCTGAACAAACAGTAACTGAGTACTCCTTACCCTGCTGAATAAACAGTAACTGAGTAATCCTTACCCTGCTGAATAAACAGCAACACTGAGTAATCCTTACTCTGCTGAATAAACAGTAACTGAGTAATCCTTACCCTGCTGAATAAACAGTAACACTGAGTAATCCTTACCCTGCTGAATAAACAGTAACTGAGTAAACTTTACCCTGCTGAATAAACAGTAACTGAGTAATCTTTACCCTGCTGAAGAAACAGTAACTGAGTAATCCTTACCCTGCTGAATAAACAGTAACACTGAGTAATCCTTACCCTGCTGAATAGACAGTAACTGAGTAATCCTTACCCTGCTGAATAAACAGCAACACTGAGTAATCCTTACTCTGCTGAATAAACAGTAACTGAGTAATCCTTACCCTGCTGAATAAACAGTAACTGAGTAATCCTTACCCTGCTGAATAAACAGTAACACTGAGTGATCCTTACCCTGCTGAAGAAACAGTAACTGAGTAACCCTTACCCTACAGAATAAACAGTAATTGTGTCATCCTTACCCTGCTGAATAAACAGTAACTGAGTAATCCTTACCCTGCTGAATAAACAGTAACTGAGTAATCCTTACCCTGCTGAATAAACAGTAACTGTGTAATCCTTACCCTGCTGAATAAACAGTAACTGTGTAATCCTTACCCTCCTGAATAAACAGTAACTGAGTAATCCTTACCCTGCTGAATAAACAGTAATACTGAGTAATCCTTACCCTGCTGAATAAACAGTAACTGAGTAATCCTTACTCTGCTGAATAAACAGTAACTGAGTAATCCTTACCCTGCTGAATAAACAGTAACTGAGTAATCCTTACCCTGCTGAATAAACACTAACACTGAGTAATCCTTACCCTGCTGAATAAACAGTAACTGAGTAATCCTTACCCTGTTGAATAAACAATAACACTGAGTGATCCTTACCCTGCTGAATAAACAGTAACTGAGTAATCCTTACCCTGCTGAATAAACAGTAACTGAGTAATCCTTACCCTGCTGAATAAACAGTAAGTGAGTAATCCTTACCCTGCTGAATAAACAGTAAGTGAGTAATCCTTACCCTGCTGAATAAACAGTCACTGAGTAATCCTTACCCTGCTGAATAAACAGTAACTGAGTAATCCTTACCCTGCTGAATAAACAGTAACACTGAGTAATCCTTACCCTGCTGAATAGACAGTAACTGAGTAATCCTTACCCTGCTGAATAAACAGCAACACTGAGTAATCCTTACTCTGCTGAATAAACAGTAACTGAGTAATCCTTACCCTGCTGAATAAACAGTAACACTGAGTAATCCTTACCCTGCTGAATAAACAGTAACTGAGTAAACTTTACCCTGCTGAATAAACAGTAACTGAGTAATCTTTACCCTGCTGAATAAACAGTAACTGAGTAATCCTTACCCTGCTGAATAAACAGTAACACTGAGTAATCCTTACCCTGATGAATAGACAGTAACTGAGTAATCCTTACCCTGCTGAATAAACAGCAACACTGAGTAATCCTTACTCTGCTGAATAAACAGTAACTGAGTAATCCTTACCCTGCTGAATAAACAGTAACACTGAGTGATCCTTACCCTGCTGAAGAAACAGTAACTGAGTAACCCTTACCCTACTGAATAAACAGTAATTGTTAAATCCTTACCCTGCTGAATAAACAGTAACTGAGTAATCCTTACCCTGCTGAATAAGCAGTAACTGAGTAATCCTTACCCTGCTGAATAAACAGTAACTGTGTCATCCTTACCCTGCTGAATAAACAGTAATACCGAGTAATCCTTACCCTGCTGAATAAACAGTAACTGAGTAATCCTTACCCTGCTGAAGAAACAGTAACTGAGTAATCCTTACCCTGCTGAATAAACAGTAACTGAGTAATCCTTATCCTGCTGAATAAACAGTAACTGAGTAATCCTTACCCTGCTGAATAAACAGTAACACTGAATAATCCTTACCCTGCTGAATAAACAGTAACTGAGTAATCCTTACCCTGCTGAATAAACAGTAACTGTGTAATCCTTACCCTGCTGAATAAACAGTAACTGAGTAATCCTTACCCTGCTGAATAAACAGTAATACTGAGTAATCCTTACCCTGCTGAATAAACAGTAACTGAGTAATCCTTACTCTGCTGAATAAACAGTAACTGAGTAATCCTTACCCTGCTGAATAAACAGTAACTGAGTAATCCTTACCCTGCTGAATAAACAGCACCACTGAGTAATCCTTACTCTGCTGAATAAACAGTAACTGAGTAATCATTACCCTGTTGAATAAACAGTAACACTGAGTGATCCTTACCCTGCTGAATAAACAGTAACTGAGTAATCCTTACCCTGCTGAATAAACAGTAACTGAGTAATCCTTGCCCTGCTGAATAAACAGTGAGTAATCCTTACCCTGCTGAATAAACAGTCACTGAGTAATCGTTACCCTGCTGAATAAACAGTCACTGAGTAATCCTTACCCTGCTGAATAAACAGTAACTGAGTAATCCTTACCCTGCTGAATAAACAGTAACTGAGTAATCCTTCCCCTGCTGACTAAACAGTAACACTGAGTAATCCTTACCCTGCTGAATAAACAGTAACTGAGTAATCCTTACCCTGCTGAATAAACAGTAACTGAGTAATCCTTGCCCTGCTGAATAAACAGTAACTGAGTAATCCTTACCCTGTTGACTAGAGAGTAACACTGAGTAATCCTTACCCAGCTGAATAAACAGTAACTGAGTATTCCTTACACTGCTGAATAAACAGTAACTGAGTAATCCTTACCCTGCTGAATAAACAGGAACTGAGTAATCCTTACCCTGCTGAATAAACAGTAAGTGAGTAATCCTTACCCTGCTGAATAAACAGTAACTGAGTACTCCTTAAGCTGCTGAATAAACAGTAACTGTGTAATCCTTACTCTGCTGAATAAACAGTAACTGAGTAATCTTTACCCTGCTGAATAAACAGTAACTGAGTCATACTTACCCTGCTGAATAAACAGTAACTGTGTAATCCTTACTCTGCTGAATAAACAGTAACTGAGTAATCCTTACCCTGCTGAATAAACAGTAACTGAGTAATCCTTACCCTGCTGAATAAACAGTAACTGAGTAATCGTTACACTGCTGAATAAACAGTAAGTGAGTAATCCTTACCCTGCTGAATAAACAGTCACTGATTAATCCTTACCCTGCGGAATAAACAGTAACTGAGTAATCCTTACCCTGCTGAATAAACAGTAACACTGAGTGATCCTTACCCTGCTGAATAAACAGTAACTGAGTAATCCTTAACCGACTGAATAAACAGTAACTGTGTAATTCTTACCCTGCTGAATAAACAGCAACACTGAGTAATCCTTACCCTGCTGAATAAACAGTAACTGAGTAATCCTTACCCTGCTGAATAAACAGTAACTGAGTAATCCTTACCCTGCTGAATAAACAGCAACACTGAGTAATCCTTACCCTGCTGAATAAACAGTAACTGAGTAATCCTTACCCTGCTGAATAAACAGTAACTGTGTAATCCTTACCCTGCTGAATAAACAGTAACCGAGTAATCCTTACGCTGCTGAATAAACAGTAACTGAGTAATCCTTACCCTGCTGAATAAACAGTAACACTGAGTAATCCTTACCCTGCTGAATAAACAGTAACTGAGTAAACTTTACCCTGCTGAATAAACAGTAACTGAGTAATCCTTACCCTGCTGAATAAACAGTAACTGAGTAATCCTTACCCTGCTGAATAAACAGTAACACTGAGTAATCCTTACCCTGCTGAATAGACAGTAACTGAGTAATCCTTACCCTGCTGAATAAACAGCAACACTGAGTAATCCTTACTCTGCTGAATAAACAGTAACTGAGTAATCCTTACCGTGCTGAATAAACAGTAACACTGAGTGATCCTTACCCTGCTGAATAAACAGTAACTGAGTAATCCTTACCCTGCTGAATAAACAGTAACTGAGTAATCCTTACCCTGCTGAATAAACAGTAACACTGAGTAATCCTTACCCTGCTGAATAAATAGTAACTGAGTAATCCTTACCCTGCTGAATAAACAGTAACTGAGTAATCCTTACCCTGCTGAATAAACAGTAACTGTGTAATCCTTACCCTGCTGAATAAACAGTAATACCGAGTAATCCTTACCCTGCTGAATAAACAGTAACTGAGTAATCCTTACCCTGCTGAATAAACAGTAACTGAATAATCCTTACCCTACTGAATAAACAGTAACTGAGTAATCCTTATCCTGCTGATTAAACAGTAACACTGAGTAATCCTTACCCTGCTGAATAAACAGTAACTGAGTAATCCTTACCCTGCTGAATAAACAGTAACTGAGTAATCCTTACCCTGCTGAATAAACAGTAACTGAATAATCCTTACACTGCTGAATAAACAGTAACTGAGTAATCCTTACCCTACTGAATAAACAGTAACTGAGTAATCCTTACCCTGCTGAATAAACAGTAACTGAGTAATCCTTACCCTGCTGATTAAACAGTAACTGAGTAATCCTTACCCTGCTGAATAAACAGTAACACTGAGTAATCCTTACCCTGCTGAATAAACAGTAACTGAATAATCCTTACACTGCTGAATAAACAGTAACTGAGTAATCCTTACCCTACTGAATAAACAGTAACTGAGTAATCCTTACCCTGCTGAATAAACAGTAACTGAGTAATCCTTACCCTGCTGATTAAACAGTAACTGAGTAATCCTTACACTGCTGAATAAACAGTAACACTGAGTAATCCTTACCCTGCTGAATAAACAGTAACACTGAGTAATCCTTACCCTGCTGAATAAACAGTAACTGAGTAATCCTTACCCTGCTGATTAAACAGTAACTGAGTAATCCTTACCCTGCTGAATAAACAGTAACACTGAGTAATCCTTACCCTGCTGATTAAACAGTAACTGAGTAATCCTTACCCTGCTGATTAAACAGTAACTGAGTAATCCTTACCCTGCTGAATAAACAGTAACTGTGTAATCCTTACCCTGCTGAATAAACAGTAACTGAGTAATCCTTACCCTGCTGAATAAACAGTAACACTGAGTAATCCTTACCCTGCTGAATAAACAGTAACTGAGTAATCCTTACCCTGCTGATTAAACAGTAACTGAGTAATCCTTACCCTGCTGAATAAACAGTAACACTGAGTAATCCTTACCCTGCTGAATAAACAGTAACACTGAGTAATCCTTACCCTGCTGAATAAACAGTAACTGAGTAATCCTTACCCTGCTGAACAAACAGTAACTGAGTAATCCTTACCCTGCTGAATAAACAGTAACTGAGTAATCCTTACCCTGCTGAATAAACAGTAACTGAGTAATCCTTACCCAGCTGATTAAACAGTAACTGAGTAATCCTTACCCTGCTGAATAAACAGTAACACTGAGTAATCCTTACCCTGCTGAATAAACAGTAACACTGAGTAATCCTTACCCTGCTGAATAAACAGTAACTGAGTAATCCTTACCCTGCTGAATAAACAGTAACTGAGTAATCCTTACCCTGCTGAATAAACAGTAACTGAGTAATCCTTACCCTGCTGAATAAACAGTAACTGAGTAATCCTTACCCTGCTGAATAAACAGTAACTGAGTAATCCTTACCCTGCTGAATAAACAGTAACTGAGTAATCCTTACCCTGCTGAATAAACAGTAACTGAGAAATCCTTACCCTGCTGAATAAACAGTAACTGAGTAATCCTTACCCTGCTGAATAAACAGTAACACTGAGTAATCCTTACCCTGCTGAATAAACAGTAACTGAGTAATCCTTACCCTGCTGAATAAACAGTAACACTGAGTAATCCTTACCCTGCTGAATAAACAGTAACTGAGTAATCCTTACCCTGCTGAATAAACAGTAACTGAGTAATCCTTACCCTGCTGAATAAACAGTAACACTGAGTAATCCTTACCCTGCTGAATAAACAGTAACTGAGTAATCCTTACCCTGCTGAATAAACAGTAACTGAGTAATCCTTACCCTGCTGAATAAACAGTAACTGAGTAATCCTTACCCTGCTGAATAAACAGTAACTGAGTAATCCTTGCCCTGCTGAATAAACAGTAACTGAGTAATCCTTACCCTGCTGAATAAACAGTAACACTGAGTAACCCTTACCCGGCTGAATAAACAGTAACTGAGTAATCCTTACCCTGCTGAATAAACAGTAACTGAGTAATCCTTATCCTGCTGAATAAACAGTAACTGAGTAATCCTTACCCTGCTGAACAAACAGTAACTGTGTAATCCTTATCCTGCTGAATAAACAGTAACTGAGTAATCCTTACCCTGCTGAATAAACAGTAACACTGAGTAATCCTTACCCTGCTGAATAAACAGTAACTGAGTAACCCTTACCCGGCTGAATAAACAGTAACTGTGTAATCCTTATCCTGCTGAATAAACAGTAACTGAGTAATCCTTACCCTGCTGAATAAACAGTACCACTGAATAATCCTTACCCTGCTGAATAAACAGTAACTGAGTAATCCTTACCCTGCTGAATAAACAGTAACTGTGTAATCCTTATCCTGCTGAATAAACAGTAACTGAGTAATCCTTACCCTGCTGAATAAACAGTACCACTGAATAATCCTTACCCTGCTGAATAAACAATAACTGAGTAATCCTTACCCTGCTGAATAAACAGTAACACTGAGTGATCCTTACCCTGCTGAATAAACAGTAACTGAGTAATCCTTACTCTGCTGAATAAACAGTAACTGAGTAATCCTTACCCTGCTGAATAAACAGTAACTGAGTAATCCTTACCCTGCTGAATAAACAGTAACTGAGTAATCCTTACCCTGCTGAATCTACAGAAACTGAGTAATCCTTACCCTGCTGAATAAACAGTAACACTGAGTAATCCTTACCCTGCTGAATAAACAGTAACGGAGTAATCCTTACCCTGCTGAATAAACAGTAACTGAGTAATCCTTACCCTGCTGAATAAACAGTAACACTGAGTAATCCTTACCCTGCTGAATAAACAGTAACTGTGTAATCCTTACCCTGCTGAATAAAGAGTAACTGAGTAATCCTTACCCTGCTGAATAAACAGTAACTGAGTAATCCTTACCCTGCTGAATAAACAGTAACACTGAGTAATGCTTACCCTGCTGAATAAACAGTAACTGAGTAATCCTTACCCTGCTGAATAAACAGTAACTGAGTAATCCGTACCCTGCTGAATAAACAGTAACTGAGTAATCCTTACCCTGCTGAATAAACACTAACTGAGTAATCCTTACCCTGCTGAATAAACAGTAACACTGAGTAATCCTTACCCTGCTGAATAAACAGTCAGTGAGTAATCCTTACCCTGCTGAATAAACAGTAACTGAGTAATCCTTACCCTGCTGAATAAACAGTAACACTGAGTAATGCTTCCCCTGCTGAATAAACATTAAATGAGTAATCTTTACCCTGCTGAATAAACAGTAACTGAGTAATCCTTACCCTGCTGAATAAACAGTAACTGAGTAATCCTTACCCTGCTGAATAAGCAGTAACACTGAGTAATCCTTACCCTGCTGAATAAAGAGTAACTGTGTAATCCTTACCCTGCTGAATAAAGAGTAACTGAGTAATCCTTACCCTGCTGAATAAACAGTAACTGAGTAATCCTTACCCTGCTGAATAAACAGTAACCCTGAGTAATGCTTGCCCTGCTGAATAAACAGTAACTGAGTAATCTTTACCCTGCTGAATAAACAGTAACTGAGTAATCCTTACCCTGCTGAATAAACAGTAACTGAGTAATCCTTACCCTGCTGAATAAACAGTAACACTGAGTGATCCTTACCCTGCTGAATAAACCGTAACTGAGCAATCCTTACCCTACTGAATAAACAGTAACTGTGTAATCCTTACCCTGCTGAATAAATAGTAACTGAGTAATCCTTACTCTGCTGAATAAACAGTAACACTGAGTGATCCTTACCCTGCTGAATAAACAGTAACTGAGTAATCCTTACCCTGCTGAATAAACAGTAACTGAGTAATCCTTGCCCTGCTGAATAAACAGTGAGTAATCCTTACCCTGCTGAATAAACAGTCACTGAGTAATCGTTACCCTGCTGAATAAACAGTCACTGAGTAATCCTTACCCTGCTGAATAAACAGTAACTGAGTAATCCTTACCCTGCTGAATAAACAGTAACTGAGTAATCCTTCCCCTGCTGACTAAACAGTAACACTGAGTAATCCTTACCCTGCTGAATAAACAGTAACTGAGTAATCCTTACCCTGCTGAATAAACAGTAACTGAGTAATCCTTGCCCTGCTGAATAAACAGTAACTGAGTAATCCTTACCCTGTTGACTAGAGAGTAACACTGAGTAATCCTTACCCAGCTGAATAAACAGTAACTGAGTATTCCTTACACTGCTGAATAAACAGTAACTGAGTAATCCTTACCCTGCTGAATAAACAGGAACTGAGTAATCCTTACCCTGCTGAATAAACAGTAAGTGAGTAATCCTTACCCTGCTGAATAAACAGTAACTGAGTACTCCTTAAGCTGCTGAATAAACAGTAACTGTGTAATCCTTACTCTGCTGAATAAACAGTAACTGAGTAATCTTTACCCTGCTGAATAAACAGTAACTGAGTCATACTTACCCTGCTGAATAAACAGTAACTGTGTAATCCTTACTCTGCTGAATAAACAGTAACTGAGTAATCCTTACCCTGCTGAATAAACAGTAACTGAGTAATCCTTACCCTGCTGAATAAACAGTAACTGAGTAATCGTTACACTGCTGAATAAACAGTAAGTGAGTAATCCTTACCCTGCTGAATAAACAGTCACTGATTAATCCTTACCCTGCGGAATAAACAGTAACTGAGTAATCCTTACCCTGCTGAATAAACAGTAACACTGAGTGATCCTTACCCTGCTGAATAAACAGTAACTGAGTAATCCTTAACCGACTGAATAAACAGTAACTGTGTAATTCTTACCCTGCTGAATAAACAGCAACACTGAGTAATCCTTACCCTGCTGAATAAACAGTAACTGAGTAATCCTTACCCTGCTGAATAAACAGTAACTGAGTAATCCTTACCCTGCTGAATAAACAGCAACACTGAGTAATCCTTACCCTGCTGAATAAACAGTAACTGAGTAATCCTTACCCTGCTGAATAAACAGTAACTGTGTAATCCTTACCCTGCTGAATAAACAGTAACCGAGTAATCCTTACGCTGCTGAATAAACAGTAACTGAGTAATCCTTACCCTGCTGAATAAACAGTAACACTGAGTAATCGTTACCCTGCTGAATAAACAGTAACTGAGTAAACTTTACCCTGCTGAATAAACAGTAACTGAGTAATCCTTACCCTGCTGAATAAACAGTAACTGAGTAATCCTTACCCTGCTGAATAAACAGTAACACTGAGTAATCCTTACCCTGCTGAATAGACAGTAACTGAGTAATCCTTACCCTGCTGAATAAACAGCAACACTGAGTAATCCTTACTCTGCTGAATAAACAGTAACTGAGTAATCCTTACCGTGCTGAATAAACAGTAACACTGAGTGATCCTTACCCTGCTGAATAAACAGTAACTGAGTAATCCTTACCCTGCTGAATAAACAGTAACTGAGTAATCCTTACCCTGCTGAATAAACAGTAACACTGAGTAATCCTTACCCTGCTGAATAAATAGTAACTGAGTAATCCTTACCCTGCTGAATAAACAGTAACTGAGTAATCCTTACCCTGCTGAATAAACAGTAACTGTGTAATCCTTACCCTGCTGAATAAACAGTAATACCGAGTAATCCTTACCCTGCTGAATAAACAGTAACTGAGTAATCCTTACCCTGCTGAATAAACAGTAACTGAATAATCCTTACCCTGCTGAATAAACAGTAACTGAGTAATCCTTATCCTGCTGATTAAACAGTAACACTGAGTAATCCTTACCCTGCTGAATAAACAGTAACTGAGTAATCCTTACCCTGCTGAATAAACAGTAACTGAGTAATCCTTACCCTGCTGAATAAACAGTAACTGAATAATCCTTACACTGCTGAATAAACAGTAACTGAGTAATCCTTACCCTACTGAATAAACAGTAACTGAGTAATCCTTACCCTGCTGAATAAACAGTAACTGAGTAATCCTTACCCTGCTGATTAAACAGTAACTGAGTAATCCTTACCCTGCTGAATAAACAGTAACACTGAGTAATCCTTACCCTGCTGAATAAACAGTAACTGAATAATCCTTACACTGCTGAATAAACAGTAACTGAGTAATCCTTACCCTACTGAATAAACAGTAACTGAGTAATCCTTACCCTGCTGAATAAACAGTAACTGAGTAATCCTTACCCTGCTGATTAAACAGTAACTGAGTAATCCTTACCCTGCTGAATAAACAGTAACACTGAGTAATCCTTACCCTGCTGAATAAACAGTAACACTGAGTAATCCTTACCCTGCTGAATAAACAGTAACTGAGTAATCCTTACCCTGCTGATTAAACAGTAACTGAGTAATCCTTACCCTGCTGAATAAACAGTAACACTGGGTAATCCTTACCCTGCTGATTAAACAGTAACTGAGTAATCCTTACCCTGCTGATTAAACAGTAACTGAGTAATCCTTACCCTGCTGAATAAACAGTAACTGTGTAATCCTTACCCTGCTGAATAAACAGTAACTGAGTAATCCTTACCCTGCTGAATAAACAGTAACACTGAGTAATCCTTACCCTGCTGAATAAACAGTAACTGAGTAATCCTTACCCTGCTGATTAAACAGTAACTGAGTAATCCTTACCCTGCTGAATAAACAGTAACACTGAGTAATCCTTACCCTGCTGAATAAACAGTAACACTGAGTAATCCTTACCCTGCTGAATAAACAGTAACTGAGTAATCCTTACCCTGCTGAACAAACAGTAACTGAGTAATCCTTACCCTGCTGAATAAACAGTAACTGAGTAATCCTTACCCTGCTGAATAAACAGTAACTGAGTAATCCTTACCCTGCTGATTAAACAGTAACTGAGTAATCCTTACCCTGCTGAATAAACAGTAACACTGAGTAATCCTTACCCTGCTGAATAAACAGTAACACTGAGTAATCCTTACCCTGCTGAATAAACAGTAACTGAGTAATCCTTACCCTGCTGAATAAACAGTAACTGAGTAATCCTTACCCTGCTGAACAAACAGTAACTGAGTAATCCTTACCCTGCTGAATAAACAGTAACTGAGTAATCCTTACCCTGCTGAATAAACAGTAACTGAGAAATCCTTACCCTGCTGAATAAACAGTAACTGAGTAATCCTTACCCTGCTGAATAAACAGTAACACTGAGTAATCCTTACCCTGCTGAATAAACAGTAACTGAGTAATCCTTACCCTGCTGAATAAACAGTAACACTGAGTAATCCTTACCCTGCTGAATAAACAGTAACTGAGTAATCCTTACCCTGCTGAATAAACAGTAACTGAGTAATCCTTACCCTGCTGAATAAACAGTAACACTGAGTAATCCTTACCCTGCTGAATAAACAGTAACTGAGTAATCCTTACCCTGCTGAATAAACAGTAACTGAGTAATCCTTACCCTGCTGAATAAACAGTAACTGAGTAATCCTTACCCTGCTGAATAAACAGTAACTGAGTAATCCTTGCCCTGCTGAATAAACAGTAACTGAGTAATCCTTACCCTGCTGAATAAACAGTAACACTGAGTAACCCTTACCCGGCTGAATAAACAGTAACTGAGTAATCCTTACCCTGCTGAATAAACAGTAACTGAGTAATCCTTATCCTGCTGAATAAACAGTAACTGAGTAATCCTTACCCTGCTGAACAAACAGTAACTGTGTAATCCTTATCCTGCTGAATAAACAGTAACTGAGTAATCCTTACCCTGCTGAATAAACAGTAACACTGAGTAATCCTTACCCTGCTGAATAAACAGTAACTGAGTAACCCTTACCCGGCTGAATAAACAGTAACTGTGTAATCCTTATCCTGCTGAATAAACAGTAACTGAGTAATCCTTACCCTGCTGAATAAACAGTACCACTGAATAATCCTTACCCTGCTGAATAAACAGTAACTGAGTAATCCTTACCCTGCTGAATAAACAGTAACTGTGTAATCCTTATCCTGCTGAATAAACAGTAACTGAGTAATCCTTACCCTGCTGAATAAACAGTACCACTGAATAATCCTTACCCTGCTGAATAAACAATAACTGAGTAATCCTTACCCTGCTGAATAAACAGTAACACTGAGTGATCCTTACCCTGCTGAATAAACAGTAACTGAGTAATCCTTACTCTGCTGAATAAACAGTAACTGAGTAATCCTTACCCTGCTGAATAAACAGTAACTGAGTAATCCTTACCCTGCTGAATAAACAGTAACTGAGTAATCCTTACCCTGCTGAATCTACAGAAACTGAGTAATCCTTACCCTGCTGAATAAACAGTAACACTGAGTAATCCTTACCCTGCTGAATAAACAGTAACGGAGTAATCCTTACCCTGCTGAATAAACAGTAACTGAGTAATCCTTACCCTGCTGAATAAACAGTAACACTGAGTAATCCTTACCCTGCTGAATAAACAGTAACTGTGTAATCCTTACCCTGCTGAATAAAGAGTAACTGAGTAATCCTTACCCTGCTGAATAAACAGTAACTGAGTAATCCTTACCCTGCTGAATAAACAGTAACACTGAGTAATGCTTACCCTGCTGAATAAACAGTAACTGAGTAATCCTTACCCTGCTGAATAAACAGTAACTGAGTAATCCGTACCCTGCTGAATAAACAGTAACTGAGTAATCCTTACCCTGCTGAATAAACACTAACTGAGTAATCCTTACCCTGCTGAATAAACAGTAACACTGAGTAATCCTTACCCTGCTGAATAAACAGTCAGTGAGTAATCCTTACCCTGCTGAATAAACAGTAACTGAGTAATCCTTACCCTGCTGAATAAACAGTAACACTGAGTAATGCTTCCCCTGCTGAATAAACATTAAATGAGTAATCTTTACCCTGCTGAATAAACAGTAACTGAGTAATCCTTACCCTGCTGAATAAACAGTAACTGAGTAATCCTTACCCTGCTGAATAAGCAGTAACACTGAGTAATCCTTACCCTGCTGAATAAAGAGTAACTGTGTAATCCTTACCCTGCTGAATAAAGAGTAACTGAGTAATCCTTACCCTGCTGAATAAACAGTAACTGAGTAATCCTTACCCTGCTGAATAAACAGTAACCCTGAGTAATGCTTACCCTGCTGAATAAACAGTAACTGAGTAATCTTTACCCTGCTGAATAAACAGTAACTGAGTAATCCTTACCCTGCTGAATAAACAGTAACTGAGTAATCCTTACCCTGCTGAATAAACAGTAACACTGAGTGATCCTTACCCTGCTGAATAAACCGTAACTGAGCAATCCTTACCCTACTGAATAAACAGTAACTGTGTAATCCTTACCCTGCTGAATAAATAGTAACTGAGTAATCCTTACTCTGCTGAATAAACAGTAACTGAGTAATCCGTACGCTGCTGAATAAACAGTAACTGAGTAATCCTTACCCTGCTGAATAAAGAGTAACACTGAGTAATCCTTAATCTGCTGAATAAACAGTAACTGAGTAATCCTTACCCTGCTGAATAAACAGTAACTGTGTAATCCTTACACTGCTGAATAAACAGTAACCGAGTAATCCATACCCTGCTTAATAAACAGTAACTGTGTAATCCTTACCCTGCTGAATAAACAGTAATACTGAGTAATCCTTACCCTGCTGAATAAACAGTAACTGAGTAATCCTTACTGTGCTGAATAAACAGTAACTGAGTAATCCTTACCCTGCTGAATAAACAGTAACTGAGTAATCCTTATCCTGCTGAATAAACAGTAACTGAGTAATCCTTACCCTGCTGAATAAACAGTAACTGAGTAATCCTTACCCTGCTGAATAAACAGTAACACTGAGTAATCCTTACCCTGCTGAATAAACAGTAACTGAGTAATCCTTACCCTGCTGAATAAACAGTAACTGAGTAATCCTTACCCTGCTGAATAAGCAGTAACACTGAATAATCCTTACCCTGCTGAATAAACAGTAATACTGAGTAACCCTTACCCTGCTGAATAATCAGTAACTGAGTAATCCTTACTCTGTTGAATAAACAGTAACTGAGTAATCCTTACCCTGCTGAATAAACAGTAACTGAGTAATCCTTATCCTGCTGAATAAACAGTAACTGAGTAATCCTTACCCTGCTGAATAAACAGTAACTGAGTAATCCTAATCCTGCTGAATAAACAGTAACACTGAGTAATCCTTACCCTGCTGAATAAACAGTAACTGAGTAATCCTTACCCTGCTGAATAAACAGTAACACTGAGTAATCCTTACCCTGCTGAATAAAGAGTAACTGAGTAATCCTTCCCCTGCTGAATAAACAGTAACAGAGTAATCCTTCCCCTGCTGAATAAACAGTAACACTGAGTAATGCTTACCCTGCTGAATAAACAGTAACTGAGTAATCCTGACACTGCTGAATAAAGAGAAACTGAGTAATCCTTACCCTGCTGAATAAACAGTAACTGAGTAATCCTTACCCTGCTGAATAAACGGTAACGCTGAGTAATCCTTACCCTGCCGAATAAACAGTAACTGAGTAATCCTTACCCTGCTGAATAAACAGTAACTGTGTAATCTGTACCCTCCTGAATAAACAGTAATACTGAGTAATCCTTACCCTGCTGAATAAACAGTAACTGAGTAATCCTTACTCTGCTGAATAAACGGTAACTGAGTAATCCTTATCCTGCCGAATAAACAGTAACTGAGTAATCCTTACCCTGCTGAATAAACAGTAACTGAGTAATCCTTACCCGGCTGAATAATCAGTAACACTGAGTAATCCTTACCCTGCAGAATAAACAGTAACTGAGTAATCCTTACCCTGCTGAATAAACAGTAACTGAGTAATCCTTACCCTGCTGAATAAGCAGTAACAATGAATAATCCTTACCCTGCTGAAAAACAGTAACTGTGTAATCCTTACCCTGCTGAATAAACAGTAATACTGAGTAACCCTTACCCTGATGAAGAACCAGTAACTGAGTAATCCTTACTCTGCTGAATAAACAGTAACTGAGTAATCCTTACCCTGCTGAATAAACAGTAACTGAGTAATCCTTATCCTGCTGAATAAACAGTAACTGAGTAATCCTTACCCTGCTGAATAAACAGTAACTGAGTAATCCTTACCCTGCTGAATAAACAGTAACACTGAGTAATCCTTACCCTGCTGAATAAACAGTAACTGAGTAATCCTTACCCTGCTTAATAAACAGTAACTGAGTAACCCTTACCCTGCTGAATAAACAGTAACACTGAGTAATCGTACCCTGCTGAATAAAGAGTAACTGTGTAATCCTTACCCTGCTGGATAAAGAGTAACTGAGTAATCTTTAACCTGCTGAATAAACAGTACCTGAGTAATCCTTACCCTGCTGAATAAAAAGTAACACTGAGTAATCATTACCCTGCTGAATAAACAGTAACTGAGTAATCCTTACCCTGCTGAATAAACAGTAACTGAGTAATCCATACCCTGCTGAATAAACAGTAACACTGAGTAATCCTTACCCTGCTGAATAAACAGTAACTGAGTAATCCTTACCTTGTTGAATAAACAGTAACACTGAGTAATCCTTACCCTGCCGAATAAACAGTAACTGAGTAATCCTTACCCTGCTGTATAAACAGTAACTGTGTAATCCGTACCCTCCTGAATAAACAGTAACTGAGTAATCCTTACCCTGTTGAATAAACAGTAAGACTGAGTAATCCTTACCCTGCTGAATAAACAGTAACTGAGTAATCCTTACCCTACTGAATAAAACGTAACTGAGTAATCCTTACCCTGCTGAATAAACAGTAACTGAGTAATCCTTACCCTGCTGAATAAACAGTCACTGAGTAATCCTTACCCTGCTGAATAAACAGTAACTGAGTAATCCTTACCCTGCTGAATAAATAGTAACTGAGTAATCCTTACCCTGCTGAATAAACAGTAACTGAGTAATCCTTTCCGTGCTGAATAAACAGTAACTGTGTAATCCTTACCCTGCTGAATAAACAGTAACGGTGTAATACTTACCCTGCTGAATAAACAGTAACTGAGTAATCCTTACCCTGCTGAATAAACAGTAACTGAGTGATCCTTACCCTGATGAATAAACTGTAACGGTGTAATCCTTACCCTGCTGAATAAACAGTAACACTGAGTAATCCTTACCCTGCTGAATAAACAGTAACTGAGTAATCCTTACCCTGCTGAATAAACAGTAACTGTGTAATCCTTATCCTGCTGAATAAACAGTAACTGAGTAATCCTTCTCAAGCTGAATAAACAGTAACACTAAGTAATCCTTATCATGCTGAATAAACAGTAACACTGAGTAATCCTCACCCTGCTGAATAAACAGTAACTGAGTAATCCTTCCCCTGCTGAATAAACAGTAACTGAGTAATCCTTACGCTGCTGAATAAACAGTAACTGAGTAATCCTTACCCTGCTGCATAAACAGTAACTGAGTAATCCTTACCCTGCTGAATCAACAGTAACTGAGTAATCCTTACCCTGCTGAATAAACAGTAACTGTGTAATCCTTACTCTGCTGAATAAACAGTAACTGAGTAATCCTTACCCTGCTGAGTAAAGAGTAACTGAGTAATCCTTACCCTGCTGAATAAACAGTAACTGAGTAATCCTTACCCTGCTGAATAAACAGTAACTGAGTAATCCTTACCCTGCTGAATAAACAGTAACTGAGTAATCCTTACCCTACTGAATAAATAGTAACTGAGTAATCCTTACCCTGCTGAATAAACAGTAAATGAGTAATCCTTACCCTACTGAATAAACAGTAACTGAGTAATCCTTACCCTGCTGAATAAACAGTAACTGAGTAATCCTTACCCTACTGAATAAACAGAAACTGAGTAATCCTTACCCTGCCGAATAAACAGTAACTGCGTAATCCTTACCCTGCTGAATAAACAGTAACTGATTAATCCTTACCCTGCTGAATAAACAGGAACTGAGGAATCCTTATCCTGCGAATAAACAGTAACTGAGTAATCCTTACCCTGCTGATTAAACAGCCGCTGAGTAATCCTTACCCTGCTGAATAAACAGTAATACTGAGTAATCCTTACCCTGCAGAATAAACAGTAACTGAGTAATCCTTACCCTGCTGAATAAACAGTAACTGAGTAATCCTTATCCTGCGAATAAACAGTAACTGAGTAATCATTACCCTGCTGACTAAACAGCCGCTGAGTAATCCTTACCCTGCTGAATAAACAGTAACTGAGTAATCCTTGCCCTGCTGAATAAACAGTAACTGAGTAATCCTCACCCTGCTGAATAAACAGTAACACTGAATAATCCTTACACTGCTGAATAAACAGTAACTGAGTAATCCTAACACTGCTGAATAAACAGTAACTGTGTAATCCTTATCCTGCTGAATAAACAGTAACTGAGTAATCCTTACCCTGCTGAATTAACAGTAACTGAGTAATCCTTACCCTGCTGAATACCAGTAACTGTGTAATCCTTATCCTGCTGAATAAACAGTAACTGAGTAATCCTTACCCTGCTGAATAAACAGTAACCGAGTAATCCTTACACTGCTGAATAAACAGTAACTGAGTAATCCTTACCCTGCTGAATAAACAGTAACTGAGTAATCCTTACCCTGCTGAATAAACAGTAACACTGAGTAATGCTTACCCTGCTGAATAAACAGTAACTGAGTAATCCTTACCCCGCTGAATAAACAGTAACTGAGTAATCCTTACACTGCTGAATAAACAGAAACTGAGTAATCTTTACCCTGCTGAATAAACAGTAACTGAGTAATCCTTACCCTGCTGAATAAACAGTAACTGAGTAATCCTTACCCTGCTGAATAAACAGTAACTGAGTAATCCTTACCCTGCTGAATAAACAGTAACTGTGTAATCCGTACCCTCCTGAATAAACAGTAACTGAGTAATCCTTACCCTGTTGAATAAACAGTAAGACTGAGTAATCCTTACTTTGCTGAATAAACAGTAACTGAGTAATTCTTACCCTGCTGAATAAACAGTAACACTGAGTAATCCTTACCCTACTGAATAAAACGTAACTGAGTAATCCTTACCCTGCTGAATAAACAGTAACTGAGTAATCCTTACCCTGCTGAATAAACAGTCACTGAGTAATCCATACCCTGCTGAATAAACAGTAACTGAGTAATCCTTACCCTGCTGAATAAATAGTAACTGAGTAATCCTTACCCTGCTGAATAAACAGTAACTGAGTAATCCTTTCCGTGCTGAATAAACAGTTACTTTGTAATCCTTACCCTGCTGAATAAACAGTAACGGTGTAATCCTTACCCTGCTGAATAAACAGTAACTGAGTAATCCTTACCCTGCTGAATAAACAGTAACTGAGTGATCCTTACCCTGATGAATAAACTGTAACGGTGTAATCCTTACCCTGCTGAATAAACAGTAACTGTGTAATCCTTACCCTGCTGAATAAACAGTAACTGAGTGATCCTTACCCTGCTGAATAAACAGTAACTGAGTAATCCTTCTCAAGCTGAATAAACAGTAACACTGAGTAATCCTTATCGTGCTGAATAAACAGTAACACTGAGTAATCCTCACCCTGCTGAATAAACAGTAACTGAGTAATCCTTCCCCTGCTGAATAAACAGTAACTGAGTAATCCTTACGCTGCTGAATAAACAGTAACTGAGTAATCCTTACCCTGCTGCATAAACAGTAACTGAGTAATCCTTACCCTGCTGAATCAACAGTAACTGAGTAATCCTTACCCTGCTGAATAAACAGTAACTGTGTAATCCTTACTCTGCTGAATAAACAGTAACTGAGTAATCCTTACCCTGCTGAGTAAAGAGTAACTGAGTAATCCTTACCTGCTGAATAAACAGTAACTGAGTAATCCTTACCCTACTGAATAAATAGTAACTGAGTAATCCTTACCCTGCTGAATAAACAGTAATTGAGTAATCCTTACCCTACTGAATAAACAGTAACTGAGTAATCCTTACCCTGCTGAATAAACAGTAACTGAGTAATCCTTACCCTACTGAATAAACAGAAACTGAGTAATCCTTACCCTGCCGAATAAACAGTAACTGCGTAATCCTTACCCTGCTGAATAAACAGTAACTGAGTAATCCTTACCCTGCTGAATAAACAGGAACTGAGGAATCCTTATCCTGCGAATAAACAGTAACTGAGTAATCCTTACCCTGCTGACTAAACAGCCGCTGAGTAATCCTTACCCTGCTGAATAAACAGTAATACTGAGTAATCCTTACCCTGCAGAATAAACAGTAACTGAGTAATCCTTACCCTGCTGAATAAACAGTAACTGAGTAATCCTTATCCTGCGAATAAACAGTAACTGAGTAATCATTACCCTGCTGACTAAACAGCCGCTGAGTAATCCTTACCCTGCTGAATAAACAGTAACACTGAGTAATCCTTGCCCTGCTGAATAAACAGTAACTGAGTAATCCTTACCCTGCTGAATAAACAGTAACACTGAATAATCCTTACACTGCTGAATAAACAGTAACTGAGTAATCCTAACACTGCTGAATAAACAGTAACTGTGTAATCCTTATCCTGCTGAATAAACAGTAACTGAGTAATCCTTACCCTGCTGAATTAACAGTAACTGAGTAATCCTTACCCTGCTGAATACCAGTAACTGTGTAATCCTTATCCTGCTGAATAAACAGTAACTGAGTAATCCTTACCCTGCTGAATAAACAGTAACCGAGTAATCCTTACACTGCTGAATAAACAGTAACTGAGTAATCCTTACCCTGCTGAATAAACAGTAACTGAGTGATCCTTACCCTACTGAATAAACAGTAACTGAGTAATCCTTACACTGCTGAATAAACAGTAACTGAGTAATCCTTACCCTGCTGAATAAACAGTAACTGTGTAATCCTTACTCTGCTGAATAAACAGTAACTGAGTAATCCTTACCCTGCTGAGTAAAGTGTAACTGAGTAATCCTTACCCTGGTGAATAAACAGAAACTGAGTAATCCTTACCCAACTGAATAAACAGTAACTGAGTAATCCTTACCCTACCGAATAAACAGTAACTGAGTAATCCTTACCCAGCTGAATAAACAGTAACTGAGTAATCCTTACCCTGCTGAATAAACAGTAACTGAGTAATCCTCACACTGCTGAATAAACAGTAACTGAGTAATCCTTACCCTGCTGAATAAACAGTAACTGAGTAATCCTTACCCTCCTGAATAAACAGTAACTGAGTAATCCTTACCCTACTGAATAAACAGTAACTGAGTAATCCTTACACTGCTGAATAAAGAGTAACTGAGTAATCCTTACCCTTCTGAATAAAGAGTAAATGAGTAATCCTTACCCTGCTGAATAAACATTAATTGAGTAATCCTTACTCTGCTGAATAAACAGAAACTGAGTAATCCTTACCCTGCTGAATAAACAGCCGCTGAGTAATCCTTACCCTACTGAATAAACAGAAACTGAGTAATCCTTACCCTGCTGAATAAACAGCAGCTGAGTAACCCTTACCCTGCTGAATAAACAGTAACTGAGTAATCCTTGCCCTGCTGAATAAACAGTAACTGAGTAATCCTTACCCTGCTGAATAGACAGTAACACTGAGTAATCCTTACCCTGCTGAATAGACAGTAACACTGAGTAATCCTTACCCTGCTGAATAAACAGTAACTGAGTAATCCTTACCCTGCTGAATAGACAGTAACACTGAGTAATCCTTACACTGCTGAATAAACAGTAACTGAGTAATCCTTACCCTGCTGAATAAACAGTAACTGAGTAATCCTTACCCTGCTGACTAAACAGTAACTGAGTAATCCTTAACCTGCCGAACAAACAGCCGCTGAGTAACCCTTACCCTGCTGAATAAACAGTAACTGAGTAATCCTTACCCTGCTGAATAAACAGTAACACTGAATAATCCTTACCCTGTTGAATACACAGTAACTGAGTAATCCTTACACTGCTCAATAAACCGTAACTGTGTAATCCTTATCCTGCTGAATAAAAAGTAACTGAGTAATCCTTACCCTGCTGAATCAACAGTAACTGAGTAATCCTTACCCTGCTGAATAAACAGTAACTGAGTAATCCTTATCCTGCTGAATGAACAGTAACTGAATAATCCTTACCCTGCTGAATAAACAGTAACCGAGTAATCCTTACACTGCTGAATAAACAGTAACTGAGTAATCCTTACCCTGCTGAATAAACAGTAACTGAGTAATCCTTACCCTGCTGAATAAACAGTAACTGAGTAATCCTTACCCTGCTGAATACACAGTAACACTGAGTAATCCTTACCCTGCTGAATAAACAGTAACTGAGTAATCCATACCCTGCTGAATAAACAGTAGCACTGAGTAATCCTTACCCTGCTGAATAAACAGTAACTGAGTAATCCTTACCCGGCTGAATAAACAGTAACTGAGTAATCATTATCCTGCTCAATAAACAGTAACTGAGTAATTCTTACCCTGCTGAATAAACAGTAACTGAGTAATCCTTACCCGGCTGAATAAACAGGAACACTCAGTGATCCTTCTCATGCTGAATAAACAGTAACACTGAGTAATCCTTATCATGCTGAATAAACAGTAACACTGAGTAATCCTTACCCTGCTGAATAAACAGTAACTGAGTAATCCTTCCCCTGCTGAATAAACAGTAACTGAGTAATCCTTACGCTGCTGAATAAACAGTAACTGAATAACCCTTACCCTGCTGCATAAACAGTAACTGAATAATCCTTACCCTGCTGAATCAACAGTAACTGAGTAATCCTTACCCTGCTGAATAAACAGTAACTGTGTAATCCTTACTCTGCTGAATAAACAGTAACTGAATAATCCTTACCCTGCTGAATAAACAGTAACTGAGTAATCCTTATCCTGCGAATAAACAGTAACTGAGTAATCCTTACCCTGCCGAATAAACAGCCGCTGAGTAACCCTTACCCTGCTGAATAAACAGTAACTGAGTAATCCTTGCCCTGCTGAATAAACAGTAACTGAGTAATCCTTACCCTGCTTAATAAACAGTAACTGAGTAATCCTTACCCTACTGAATAAACAGAAAATGAGTAATCCTTACCCTGCTGAATAAACAGTAACTGAGTAATCCTTACCCCACCGAATAAACAGTAACTGAGTAATCCTTACCCTGCTGAATAAACAGTAACACAGAGTAATCCTTACACTGCTGAATAAACAGTAACTGAGTAATCCTTACCCTGCTGAATAAACAGTAACTGAATAATCCTTACCCTGCTGAATAAACAGGAACTGAGGAATCCTTATCCTGCGAATAAACAGTAACTGAGTAATCCTTACCCTGCTGAATAAACAGCCGCTGAGTAATCCTTACCCTGCTGAATAAACAGTAATACTGAGTAATCCTTACCCTGCAGAATAAACAGTAACTGAGTAATCCTTACCCTGCTGAATAAACAGTAACTGAGTAATCCTTATCCTGCGAATAAACAGTAACTGAGTAATCCTTACCCTGCTGACTAAACAGCCGCTGAGTAATCCTTACCCTGCTGAATAAACAGTAACTGAGTAATCCTTGCCCTGCTGAATAAACAGTAACTGAGTAATCATTACCCTGCTGAATAAACAGTAACACTGAATAATCCTTACACTGCTGAATAAACAGTAACTGAGTAATCCTAACACTGCTGAATAAACAGTAACGGTGTAATCCTTATCCTGCTGAATAAACAGTAACTGAGTAATACTTACCCGGCTGAATTAACAGTAACTGAGTAATCCTTACCCTGCTGAATAAACAGGAACTGAGGAATCCTTATCCTGCGAATAAACAGTAACTGAGTAATCCTTACCCTGCTGAATAAACAGCCGCTGAGTAATCCTTACCCTGCTGAATAAACAGTAATACTGAGTAATCCTTACCCTGCAGAATAAACAGTAACTGAGTAATCCATACCGTGCTGAATAAACAGTAACTGAGTAATCCTTATCCTGCGAATAAACGGTAACTGAGTAATCCTTACCCTGCTGACTAAACAGCCGCTGAGTAATCCTTACCCTGCTGAATAAACAGTAACTGAGTAATCCTTGCCCTGCTGAATAAACAGTAACTGAGTAATCCTTACCCTGCTGAATAAACAGTAACACTGAATAATCCTTACACTGCTGAATAAACAGTAACTGAGTAATCCTAACACTGCTGAATAAACAGTAACGGTGTAATCCTTATCCTGCTGAATAAACAGTAACTGAGTAATCCTTACCCGGCTGAATTAACAGTATCTGAGTAATCCTTACCCTGCTGAATACCAGTAACTGTGTAATCCTTATCCTGCTGATTAAACAGTAACTGAGTAATCCTTACCCTGCTGAATAAACAGTAACCGAGTAATCCTTACACTGCAGAATAAACAGTAACTGAGTAATCCTTACCCTGCTGAATAAACAGAAACTGAGTGATCCTTACCCTACTGAATAAACAGTAACTGAGTAATCCTTACACTGCTGAATAAACAGTAACTGAGTAATCCTTTCCCTGCTGAATAAACAGTAACTGAGTAATCCTTACCCTGCTGAATAAATAGTAACTGTGTAATCCTTACTCTGCTGAATAAACAGTAACTGAGTAATCCTTACCCTGCTGAGTAAAGTGTAACTGAGTAATCCTTACCCTGCTGAATAAACAGTAACTGAGTAATCCTTACCCAACTGAATAAACAGTAACTGAGTAATCCTTACCCTACCGAATAAACAGTAACTGAGTAATCCTTACCCAGCTGAATAAACAGTAACTGAGTAATCCTTACCCTGCTGAATAAACAGTAACTGAGTAATCCTTACCCTGCTGAATAAACAGTAACTGAGTAATCTTTACCCTTCCTAATAAACAGTAACTGAGTAATCCTTCCCCTGCTGAATAAACAGTAACTGAGTAATCCTTACCCTACTGAATAAACAGTAACTGAGTAATCCTTACCCTCCTGAATAAACAGTAACGGTGTAATCCTTACCCTGCTGAATAAACAGTAACACTGAGTAATCCTTACCCTGCTGAATAAACAGTAACACTGAGTAATCCTTACCCTGCTGAATAAACAGTAACTGAGTAATCCTTACCCTGCTGAATAAACAGTAACTGAGTAATCCTTACCCTACTGAATAAACAGTAACGGTGTAATCCTTACCCTGCTGAATAAACAGTAACACTGAGTAATCCTTACCCTGCTCAATAAACAGTAACTGAGTAAACTTTACCCTGCTGAGTAAAGAGTAACTGAGTAATCCTTACCCTGCTGAATAAAGAGTAACTGAGTAATCCTTACCCTACTGAATAAACAGTAACTGAGTAATCCTTACCCTGCTGAATAAACAGTAATTGAGTAATCCTTACTCTGCTGAATAAACAGTAACTGAGTAATCCTTATCCTGCGAATAAACAGTAACTGAGTAATCCTTACCCTACTGAATAGACAGAAACTGAGTAATCCTTACCCTGCTGAATAAACAGCCTCTGAGTAATCCTTACCCTACTGAATAAACAGAAACTGAGTAATCCTTACCCTGCTGAATAAACAGCCTCTGAGTAATCCTTACCCTACTGAATAAACAGTAACTGAGTAATCCTTACCCTACTGAATAGACAGAAACTGAGTAATCCTTACCCTGCTGAATAAACAGCCTCTGAGTAATCCTTACCCTACTGAATAAACAGAAACTGAGTAATCCTTGCCCTGTTGAATAAACAGTAACTGAGTAATCCTTACCCTGCTGAATAAACATTAACTGAGTAATCCTTATCCTGCTGAATAAACAGTAACTGAGTAATCCTTATCCTGCGAATAAACAGTAACTGAGTAATCCTTACCCTGCTGAATAAACAGCCGCTGAGTAATCCTTACCCTGCTGAATAAACAGTAACTGAGTAATCCTTGCCCTGCTGAATAAACAGTAACTGAGTAATACTTACACTGCTGAATAAACAGTAACACTGAATAATCCTTACCCTGTTGAATACACAGTAACTGAGTAATCCTTACACTGCTCAATAAACCGTAACTGTGTAATCCTTATCCTGCTGAATAAAAAGTAACTGAGTAATCCTTACCCTGCTGAATCAACAGTAACTGAGTAATCCTTACCCTGCTGAATACCAGTAACTGTGTAATCCTTATCCTGCTGAATAAACAGTAACTGAGTAATCCTTACCCTGCTGAATAAACAGTAACACAGAGTAATCCTTACACTGCTGAATAAACAGTAACTGAGTAATCCTTACCCTGCTGAATAAACAGTAACTGAATAATCCTTACCCTGCTGAATAAACAGGAACTGAGGAATCCTTATCCTGCGAATAAACAGTAACTGAGTAATCCTTACCCTGCTGAATAAACAGCCGCTGAGTAATCCTTACCCTGCTGAATAAACAGTAATACTGAGTAATCCTTACCCTGCAGAATAAACAGTAACTGAGTAATCCTTACCCTGCTGAATAAACAGTAACTGAGTAATCCTTATCCTGCGAATAAACAGTAACTGAGTAATCCTTACCCTGCTGACTAAACAGCCGCTGAGTAATCCTTACCCTGCTGAATAAACAGTAACTGAGTAATCCTTGCCCTGCTGAATAAACAGTAACTGAGTAATCCTTACCCTGCTGACTAAACAGCCGCTGAGTAATCCTTACCCTGCTGAATAAACAGTAACTGAGTAATCCTTGCCCTGCTGAATAAACAGTAACTGAGTAATCATTACCCTGCTGAATAAACAGTAACACTGAATAATCCTTACACTGCTGAATAAACAGTAACTGAGTAATCCTAACACTGCTGAATAAACTGTAACGGTGTAATCCTTATCCTGCTGAATAAACAGTAACTGAGTAATCCTTACCCGGCTGAATTAACAGTAACTGAGTAATCCTTACCCTGCTGAATAAACAGGAACTGAGGAATCCTTATCCTGCGAATAAACAGTAACTGATTAATCCTTACCCTGCTGAATAAACAGCCGCTGAGTAATCCTTACCCTGCTGAATAAACAGTAATACTGAGTAATCCTTACCCTGCAGAATAAACAGTAACTGAGTAATCCATACCGTGCTGAATAAACAGTAACTGAGTAATCCTTATCCTGCGAATAAACGGTAACTGAGTAATCCTTACCCTGCTGACTAAACAGCCGCTGAGTAATCCTTACCCTGCTGAATAAACAGTAACTGAGTAATCCTTGCCCTGCTGAATAAACAGTAACTGAGTAATCCTTACCCTGCTGAATAAACAGTAACACTGAATAATCCTTACACTGCTGAATAAACAGTAACTGAGTAATCCTAACACTGCTGAATAAACAGTAACGGTGTAATCCTTATCCTGCTGAATAAACAGTAACTGAGTAATCCTTACCCGGCTGAATTAACAGTATCTGAGTAATCCTTACCCTGCTGAATACCAGTAACTGTGTAATCCTTATCCTGCTGATTAAACAGTAACTGAGTAATCCTTACCCTGCTGAATAAACAGTAACCGAGTAATCCTTACACTGCAGAATAAACAGTAACTGAGTAATCCTTACCCTGCTGAATAAACAGAAACTGAGTGATCCTTACCCTACTGAATAAACAGTAACTGAGTAATCCTTACACTGCTGAATAAACAGTAACTGAGTAATCCTTTCCCTGCTGAATAAACAGTAACTGAGTAATCCTTACCCTGCTGAATAAATAGTAACTGTGTAATCCTTACTCTGCTGAATAAACAGTAACTGAGTAATCCTTACCCTGCTGAATAAACAGTAACTGAGTAATCCTTACCCACCTGAATAAACAGTAACTGAGTAATCCTTACCCTACCGAATAAACAGTAACTGAGTAATCCTTACCCAGCTGAATAAACAGTAACTGAGTAATCCTTACCCTGCTGAATAAACAGTAACTGAGTAATCCTTACCCTGCTGAATAAAGAGTAACTGAGTAATCCTTACCCGACTGAATAAACAGTAACTGAGTAATCCTTACCCTGCTGAATAAACAGTAATTGAGTAATCCTTACTCTGCTGAATAAACAGTAACTGAGTAATCCTTATCCTGCGAATAAACAGTAACTGAGTAATCCTTACCCTACTGAATAGACAGAAACTGAGTAATCCTTACCCTGCTGAATAAACAGCCTCTGAGTAATCCTTACCCTACTGAATGAACAGAAACTGAGTAATCCTTACCCTGCTGAATAAACAGCCTCTGAGTAATCCTTACCCTGCTGAATAAACAGTAACTGAGTAATCCTTACCCTGCTGAATAAACAGTAACTGAGTAATCCTTACCCTGCTGAATAAACAGTAACTGAGTAATCCTTACCCTGCTGAATAAACAGTAACTGAGTAATCCTTACCATGCTGAATAAACAGTAACACTGAGTAATCCTTACCCTGCGAATAAACAGTAACTGAGTAATCCTTACCCTGCTGAATAAACAGCCGCTGAGTAATCCTTACCCTGCTGAATAAACAGTAACTGAGTAATCCTTGCCCTGCTGAATAAACAGTAACTGAGTAATACTTACCCTGCTGAATAAACAGTAACACTGAATAATCCTTACCCTGTTGAATACACAGAAACTGAGTAATCCATACACTGCTCAATAAACCGTAACTGTGTAATCCTTATCCTGCTGAATAAAAAGTAACTGAGTAATCCTTACCCTGCTGAATCAACAGTAACTGAGTAATCCTTACCCTGCTGAATACCAGTAACTGTGTAATCCTTATCCTGCTGAATAAACAATAACTGAGTAATCCTTACCCTGCTGAATAAACAGTAACCGAGTAATCCTTACACTGCTGAATAAACAGTAACTGAGTAATCCTTACCCTGCTGAATAAACAGTAACTGAGTGATCCTTACCTACTGAATAAACAGTAACTGAGTAATCCTTACACTGCTGAATAAACAGTAACTGAGTAATCCTTACCCTGCTGAATAAACAGTAACTGAGTAATCCTTACCCTGCTGAATAAACAGTAACACTGAGTAATCCTTACCCTGCTGAATAAACAGTAACTGAGTAATCCATACCCTGCTGAATAAACAGTAGCACTGAGTAATCCTTACCCTGCTGAATAAACAGTAACTGAGTAATACTTACCCTGTTGAATAAACAGTAACACTGTGTAATCCTTACCCTGCTGAATAAACAGTAACTGAGTAATCCTTACCCTGCTGAATAAACAGTAACTGTGTAATCTGTACCCTGCTGAATAAACAGTAACTGAGTAATCCTTACACTGTTGAATAAACAGTAACACTGAGTAATCCTTACACTGCTGAATACACAGTAACTGAGTAATCCTTACCCTGCTGAATAAACAGGAACACTGAGTAATCCTTACCCTGCTGAATAAACAGTAACTGAGTAATCCTTACTCTGCTGAATAAACAGTAACTGAGTAATCCTTACACGGCTGAATAAACAGTAACTGAGTAATCCTTACCCTGCTGAATAAATAGTCACTGAGTAATCCTTACCCTGATGAATAAACAATAACTGAGTAATCCTGACCCTGATGAATAAACAGTAACTGAGTAATCCTTACCCTGCTGAATAAACAGTAACTGAGTAATCCTTACCCTGCTGAATAAACAGTAACTGTGTAATCCTTACCCTGCTGTATAAACAGTAACACTGAATAATCCTCACCCTGCTGAATAAACAGTAACTGAGTAATCCTTACCCTGCTGAATGAACAGTAACTGAGTGATCCTTACCCTACTGAATAAATAGTAACTGAGTAATGCTTACCCTGCTGAATAAACATTAACTGAGTAATCCTTACACTGCTGAATAAACAGTAACTGAGTAATCCTTACCCTGCTGAATAAATAGTAACTGAGTAATCCTTACCCTGCTGAATAAGCAGTAACTGTGTAATCCTTACTCTGCTGAATAAACAGTAACTGAGTAATCCTTACCCTGCTGAGTAAAGAGTAACTGAGTAATCCTTACCCTGCTGAATAAACAGTAACTGAGTAATCCTTACCCTACTGAATAAACAGTAACTGAGTAATCCTTACCCTGCTGAATAAACAGTAACTGAGTAATCCTTACCCTACTGAATAAACAGTAACTGAGTAATCCTTACCCTGCTGAATAAACAGTAACTGGGTAATCCTTACCCTACTGAATAAACAGAAACTGAGTAATCCTTACCCTGCTGAAGAAAAAGTAAATGAGTAATCCTTACCCTACTGAATAAACAGTAACTGTGCAATCCTTACCCTGCTGAATAAACAGTAACTGAGTAATCCTTGCCCTACTGAATAAACAGTAACACTGAGTAATCCTTACCCTGCTGAATAAACAGTAACTAAGTAATCCTTATCCTGCTAAATAAACAGTAACTGAGTAATCCTTACCCTGCTGAATAAACAGGAACTGAGTAATCCTTATCCTGCGAATAAACAGTAACCGAGTAATCCTTAACCTGCTGAATAAACAGCAGCTGAGTAATCCTTACCCTGCTGAATAAACAGTAATACTGAGAAATCCTTATCCTGCTGAATAAACAGTAACTGAGTAATCCTTACCCTGCCGAATAAACAGTAACTGAGTAATCCTTATCCTGCGAATAAACAGTAACTGAGTAATCCTTACCCTGCTGACTAAACAGCCGCTGAGTAATCCTTGCCCTGCTGAATAAACAGTAACTGAGTAATCCTTGCCCTGCTGAATAAACAGTAACTGAGTAATCTTTACCCTGCTGAATAAACAGTAACACTGAATAATCCTTACCCTGCTGAATAAACAGTAACTGAGTAATCCTTACCCTGCTGAATAAACAGTAACTGAGTAATCTTTACCCTTCTGAATAAACAGTAACTGAGTAATCCTTCCCTTGCTGAATAAACAGTAACTGAGTAATCCTTACCCTACTGAATAAACAGTATCTGAGTAATCCTTATCCTGCGAATAAACAGTAACTGAGTAATCCTTACCCTACTGAATAAACAGAAACTGAGTAATCCTTACCCTGCTGAATAAACAGCCGCTGAGTAATCCTTACCCTACTGAATAAACAGTAACTGTGTAATCCTTACCCTGCTGAATAAACAGCCGCTGAGTAATCCTTACCCTGCTGAATAAACAGTAACTGAGTAATCCTTATCCTGCGAATAAACAGTAACTGAGTAATCCTTACCCTGCTGAATAAACAGTAACTGAGTAATCCTTACCCTGCTGAATAAACAGTAACTGAGTAATCCTTACCCTGCTGAATAAACAGTAACTGAGTAATCCTTATCCTGCGAATAAACAGTAACTGAGTAATCCTTACCCTGCTGAATAAACAGCCGCTGAGTAATCCTTACCCTGCTGAATAAACAGTAACTGAGTAATCCTTGCCCTGCTGAATAAACAGTAACTGAGTAATCCTTACCCTGCTGAATAAACAGTAACACTGAATAATCCTTACCCTGTTGAATACACAGTAACTGAGTAATCCTTACACTGCTCAATAAACCGTAACTGTGTAATCCTTATCCTGCTGAATAAAAAGTAACTGAGTAATCCTTACCCTGCTGAATCAACAGTAACTGAGTAATCCTTACCCTGCTGAATACCAGTAACTGTGTAATCCTTATCCTGCTGAATAAACAGTAACTGAGTAATCCTTACCCTGCTGAATAAACAGTAACCGAGTAATCCTTACACTGCTGAATAAACAGTAACTGAGTAATCCTTACCCTGCTGAATAAACAGTAACTGAGTGATCCTTACCTACTGAATAAACAGTAACTGAGTAATCCTTACACTGCTGAATAAACAGTAACTGAGTAATCCTTACCCTGCTGAATAAACAGTAACTGAGTAATCCTTACCCTGCTGAATAAACAGTAACACTGAGTAATCCTTACCCTGCTGAATAAACAGTAACTGTGTAATCCATACCCTGCTGAATAAACAGTAGCACTGAGTAATCCTTACCCTGCTGAATAAACAGTAACTGAGTAATCCTTACCCTGCTGAATAAACAGTAACTGAGTAATCCTTATCCTGCGAATAAACAGTAACTGAGTAATCCTTACCCTGCTGAATAAACAGCCGCTGAGTAATCCTTACACTGCTGAATAAACAGTAACTGAGTAATCCTTGCCCTGCTGAATAAACAGTAACTGAGTAATCCTTACCCTGCTGAATAAACAGTAACACTGAATAATCCTTACCCTGTTGAATACACACTAACTGAGTAATCCTTACACTGCTCAATAAACCGTAACTGTGTAATCCTTATCCTGCTGAATAAAAAGTAACTGAGTAATCCTTACCCTGCTGAATCAACAGTAACTGAGTAATCCTTACCCTGCTGAATACCAGTAACTGTGTAATCCTTATCCTGCTGAATAAACAGTAACTGAGTAATCCTTACCCTGCTGAATAAACAGTAACCGAGTAATCCTTACACTGCTGAATAAACAGTAACTGAGTAATCCTTACCCTGCTGAATAAACAGTAACTGAGTGATCCTTACCTACTGAATAAACAGTAACTGAGTAATCCTTACACTGCTGAATAAACAGTAACTGAGTAATCCTTACCCTGCTGAATAAACAGTAACTGAGTAATCCTTACCCTGCTGAATAAACAGTAACACTGAGTAATCCTTACCCTGCTGAATAAACAGTAACTGTGTAATCCATACCCTGCTGAATAAACAGTAGCACTGAGTAATCCTTACCCTGCTGAATAAACAGTAACTGAGTAATCCTTACCCTGTTGAATAAACAGTAACACTGTGTAATCCTTACCCTGCTGAATAAACAGTAACTGAGTAATCCTTACCCTGCTGAATAAACAGCCGCTGAGTAATCCTTACCCTACTGAATAAACAGAAACTGAGTAATCCTTACCCTGCTGAATAAACAGCAACTGTGTAATCCTTACACTGCTGAATAAACAGCCGCTGAGTAATCCTTACCCTACTGAATAAACAGTAACTGAGTAATCCTTACCCTGCTGAATAAACAGTAACTGAGTAATCCTTACCCTGCTGAATAAACAGTAACTGGGTAATCCTTACCCTACTGAATAAACAGAAACTGAGTAATCCTTACCCTGCTGAATAAAAAGTAAATGAGTAATCCTTACCCTACTGAATAAACAGTAACTAAGTAATCCTTATCCTGCTAAATAAACAGTAACTGAGTAATCCTTACCCTGCTGAATAAACAGGAACTGAGTAATCCTTATCCTGCGAATAAACAGTAACCGAGTAATCCTTAACCTGCTGAATAAACAGCAGCTGAGTAATCCTTACCCTGCTGAATAAACAGTAATACTGAGAAATCCTTATCCTGCTGAATAAACAGTAACTGAGTAATCCTTACCCTGCTGAATAAACAGTAACTGAGTAATGCTTATCCTGCGAATAAACAGTAACTGAGTAATCCTTACCCTGCTGACTAAACAGCCGCTGAGTAATCCTTACCCTTCTGAATAAACAGTAACTGAGTAATCCTTCCCTTGCTGAATAAACAGTAACTGAGTAATCCTTACCCTACTGAATAAACAGTATCTGAGTAATCCTTATCCTGCGAATAAACAGTAACTGAGTAATCCTTACCCTACTGAATAAACAGAAACTGAGTAATCCTTACCCTGCTGAATAAACAGCCGCTGAGTAATCCTTACCCTACTGAATAAACAGTAACTGTGTAATCCTTACCCTGCTGAATAAACAGCCGCTGAGTAATCCTTACCCTGCTGAATAAACAGTAACTGAGTAATCCTTATCCTGCGAATAAACAGTAACTGAGTAATCCTTACCCTGCTGAATAAACAGTAACTGAGTAATCCTTACCCTGCTGAATAAACAGTAACTGAGTAATCCTTACCCTGCTGAATAAACAGTAACTGAGTAATCCTTATCCTGCGAATAAACAGTAACTGAGTAATCCTTACCCTGCTGAATAAACAGCCGCTGAGTAATCCTTACCCTGCTGAATAAACAGTAACTGAGTAATCCTTGCCCTGCTGAATAAACAGTAACTGAGTAATCCTTACCCTGCTGAATAAACAGTAACACTGAATAATCCTTACCCTGTTGAATACACAGTAACTGAGTAATCCTTACACTGCTCAATAAACCGTAACTGTGTAATCCTTATCCTGCTGAATAAAAAGTAACTGAGTAATCCTTACCCTGCAGAATCAACAGTAACTGAGTAATTCTTACCCTGCTGAATACCAGTAACTGTGTAATCCTTATCCTGCTGAATAAACAGTAACTGAGTAATCCTTACCCTGCTGAATAAACAGTAACCGAGTAATCCTTACACTGCTGAATAAACAGTAACTGAGTAATCCTTACCCTGCTGAATAAACAGTAACTGAGTGATCCTTACCTACTGAATAAACAGTAACTGAGTAATCCTTACACTGCTGAATAAACAGTAACTGAGTAATCCTTACCCTGCTGAATAAACAGTAACTGAGTAATCCTTACCCTGCTGAATAAACAGTAACACTGAGTAATCCTTACCCTGCTGAATAAACAGTAACTGTGTAATCCATACCCTGCTGAATAAACAGTAGCACTGAGTAATCCTTACCCTGCTGAATAAACAGTAACTGAGTAATCCTTACCCTGTTGAATAAACAGTAACACTGTGTAATCCTTACCCTGCTGAATAAACAGTAACTGAGTAATCCTTACCCTGCTGAATAAACAGCTGCTGAGTAATCCTTACCCTACTGAATAAACAGAAACTGAGTAATCCTTACCCTGCTGAATAAACAGTAACTGTGTAATCCTTGCCCTGCTGAATAAACAGTAACTGAGTAATCCTTACCCTGCTGAATAAACAGTAACTGAGTAATCCTTATCCTGCTGAATAAACAGTAACTGAGTAATCCTTACCCTGCTGAATAAACAGTAACTGAGTAATCCTTATCCTGCGAATAAACAGTAACTGAGTAATCCTTACCCTGCTGTATAAACAGGAACTGAGTAATCCTTGCCCTGCTGAATAAACAGTAACTGAGTAATCCTTACCCTGCTGAATAAACAGTAACACTGAATAATCCTTACCCTGTTGAATACACAGTAACTGTGTAATCTTTACACTGCTCAATAAACCGTAACTGTGTAATCCTTATCCTGCTGAATAAAAAGTAACTGAGTAATCCTTACCCTGCTGAATCAACAGGAACTGAGTAATCCTTACCCTGCTGAATACCAGTAACTGTGTAATCCTTATCCTGCTGAATAAACAGTAACTGAGTAATCCTTACCCTGCTGAATAAACAGTAACCGAGTAATCCTTACACTGCTGAATAAACAGTAACTGAGTAATCCTTACCCTGCTGAATAAACAGTCACTGAGTAATCCTTACCCTGCTGAATAAACAGTAACTGAGTAATCCTTACCCTGCTGAATACACAGTAACACTGAGTAATCCTTACCCTGCTGAATAAACAGTAACTGAGTAATCCATACCCTGCTGAATAAACAGTAGCACTGAGTAATCCTTACCCTGCTGAATAAACAGTAACTGAGTAATCCTTACCCGGCTGAATAAACAGTAACTGAGTAATCATTATCCTGCTCAATAAACAGTAACTGAGTAATTCTTACCCTGCTGAATAAACAGTAACTGAGTAATCCTTACCCGGCTGAATAAACAGTAACACTCAGTAATCCTTCTCATGCTGAATAAACAGTAACACTGAGTAATCCTTATCATGCTGAATAAACAGTAACACTGAGTAATCCTTACCCTGCTAAATAAACAGTAACTGAGTAATCCTTCCCCTGCTGAATAAACAGTAACTGAGTAATCCTTACGCTGCTGAATAAACAGTAACTGAATAACCCTTACCCTGCTGCATAAACAGTAACTGAATAATCCTTACCCTGCTGAATCAACAGTAACTGAGTAATCCTTACCCTGCTGAATAAACAGTAACTGTGTAATCCTTACTCTGCTGAATAAACAGTAACTGAGTAATCCTTACCCTGCTGAATAAACAGTAACTGAGTAATCCTTATCCTGCGAATAAACAGTAACTGAGTAATCCTTACCCTGCCGAATAAACAGCCGCTGAGTAACCCTTACCCTGCTGAATAAACAGTAACTGAGTAATCCTTGCCCTGCTGAATAAACAGTAACTGAGTAATCCTTACCCTGCTGAATAAACAGTAACACTGAATAATCCTTACCCTGTTGAATACACAGTAACTGAGTAATCCTTACACTGCTCAATGAACCGTAACTGTGTAATCCTTATCCTGCTGAATAAAAAGTAACTGAGTAATCCTTACCCTGCTGAATCAACAGTAACTGAGTAATCCTTACCCTGCTGAATACCAGTAACTGTGTAATCCTTATCCTGCTGAATAAACAGTAACTGAGTAATCCTTACCCTGCTGAATAAACAGTAACCGAGTAATCCTTACACTGCTGAATAAACAGTAACTGAGTAATCCTTACCCTGCTGAATAAACAGTAACTGAGTAATCCATACCCTGCTGAATAAACAGTAACACTGAGTAATACTTACCATGCTGAATAAACAGTAACTGAGTAATCCATACCCTGCTGAATAAACAGTAGCACTGAGTAATCCTTACCCTGCTGAATAAACAGTAACTGAGTAATCCTTACCCGGCTGAATAAACAGTAACTGAGTAATCATTATCCTGCTCAATAAACAGTAACTGAGTAATTCTTACCCTGCTGAATAAACAGTAACTGAGTAATCCTTACCCGGCTGAATAAACAGTAACACTCAGTAATCCTTCTCATGCTGAATAAACAGTAACACTGAGTAATCCTTATCATGCTGAATAAACAGTAACACTGAGTAATCCTTACCCTGCTGAATAAACAGTAACTGAGTAATCCTTCCCCTGCTGAATAAACAGTAACTGAGTAATCCTTACGCTGCTGAATAAACAGTAACTGAATAATCCTTACCCTGTTGCATAAACAGTAACTGAATAATCCTTACCCTGCTGAATCAACAGTAACTGAGTAATCCTTACCCTGCTGAATAAACAGTAACTGTGTAATCCTTACTCTGCTGAATAAACAGTAACTGAGTAATCCTTACCCTGCTGAGTAAAGAGTAACTGAGTAATCCTTAACTGCTGAATAAACAGTAACTGAGTAATCCTTACCCTACTGAATAAACAGTAACTGAGTAATCCTTACCCTGCTGAATAAACAGTCACTGAGTAATCCTTACCCTGCTGAATAAACAGTAACTGAGTAATCCTTACCCTGCTTAATAAACAGTAACTGAGTAATCCTTACCCTACTGAATAAACAGAAAATGAGTAATCCTTACCCCGCCGAATAAACAGTAACTGAGTAATCCTTACACTGCTGAATAAACAGTAACTGAGTAATCCTTACCCTGCTGAATAAACAGTAACTGAGTAATCCTTACCCTGCTGAATAAACAGGAACTGAGGAATCCTTATCCTGCGAATAAACAGTAACTGAGTAATCCTTACCCTGCTGAATAAACAGCCGCTGAGTAATCCTTACCCTGCTGAATAAACAGTAATACTGAGTAATCCTTACCCTGCAGAATAAACAGTAACTGAGTAATCCTTACCCTGCTGAATAAACAGTAACTGAGTAATCCTTATCCTGCGAATAAACAGTAACTGAGTAATCCTTACCCTGCTGACTAAACAGCCGCTGAGTAATCCTTACCCTGCTGAATAAACAGTAACTGAGTAATCCTTGCCCTGCTGAATAAACAGTAACTGAGTAATCATTACCCTGCTGAATAAACAGTAACACTGAATAATCCTTACACTGCTGAATAAACAGTAACTGAGTAATCCTAACACTGCTGAATAAACAGTAACGGTGTAATCCTTATCCTGCTGAATAAACAGTAACTGAGTAATCCTTACCCGGCTGAATTAACAGTAACTGAGTAATCCTTACCCTGCTGAATAAACAGGAACTGAGGAATCCTTATCCTGCGAATAAACAGTAACTGAGTAATCCTTACCCTGCTGAATAAACAGCCGCTGAGTAATCCTTACCCTGCTGAATAAACAGTAATACTGAGTAATCCTTACCCTGCAGAATAAACAGTAACTGAGTAATCCTTACCGTGCTGAATAAACAGTAACTGAGTAATCCTTATCCTGCGAATAAACAGTAACTGAATAATCCTTACACTGCTGAATAAACAGTAACTGAGTAATCCTAACACTGCTGAATAAACAGTAACGGTGTAATCCTTATCCTGCTGAATAAACAGTAACTGAGTAATCCTTACCCGGCTGAATTAACAGTATCTGAGTAATCCTTACCCTGCTGAATACCAGTAACTGTGTAATCCTTATCCTGCTGATTAAACAGTAACTGAGTAATCCTTACCCTGCTGAATAAACAGTAACCGAGTAATCCTTACACTGCAGAATAAACAGTAACTGAGTAATCCTTACCCTGCTGAATAAACAGAAACTGAGTGATCCTTACCCTACTGAATAAACAGTAACTGAGTAATCCTTACACTGCTGAATAAACAGAAACTGAGTAATCCTTTCCCTGCTGAATAAACAGTAACTGAGTAATCCTTACCCTGCTGAATAAATAGTAACTGTGTAATCCTTACTCTGCTGAATAAACAGTAACTGAGTAATCCTTACCCTGCTGAGTAAAGTGTAACTGAGTAATCCTTACCCTGCTGAATAAACAGTAACTGAGTAATCCTTACCCAACTGAATAAACAGTAACTGAGTAATCCTTACCCTACCGAATAAACAGTAACTGAGTAATCCTTACCCAGCTGAATAAACAGTAACTGAGTAATCCTTACCCTGCTGAATAAACAGTAACTGAGTAATCCTTACCCTGCTGAATAAACAGTAACTGAGTAATCTTTACCCTTCTGATTAAACAGTAACTGAGTAATCCTTACCCTGCTGATTAAACAGTAACTGAGTATTCCTTACCCTACTCAATAAACAGTAACTGAGTACTCCTTACCCTGCTGAATAAACAGTAACAATGAGTATTCCTTACCCTACTGAATAAACTGTAACTGTGTAATCCTTACCCTGCTGAATAAACAGTATCTGAGTAATACTTACCCTGCTGAATAAACAGTAACTGAGTAATCCTTACCCTGCTGAATAAACAGTAACTGAGTAATCCTTACCCTGCTGAATAAACAATAACTGAGTAATCATTATCCTGCTGAATAAACAGTAACTGAGTACTCCTTACCCTGCTGATGAAACAGTAACTGAGTAATCCTTACACTGCTGAATAAACAGTAACTGAGTACTCCTTACCCTGCTGAATAAACAGTAACAATGAGTAATCCTCACCCTGCTGAACAAACAGTAACTGAGTAATCCTTACCCTGCTGAATAAACAGTAACTGAGTAATCCTTACCCTGCTGTATAAAGAGTAACTGAGTAATCCTTACCCTGCTGAATAAACAGTAACTGAGTAATCCTTACCCGGCTGAATAAACAGTAACTGAGTAATCCTTACCTTGCTGAATAAACAGTAACTGAGTAATCCTTATCATGCTGAATAAACAGTAACACTGAGTAATCCTTACCCTGCTGAATAAACAGTAACTGAGTAATCCTTACCCTGCTGAATAAACAGTAACTGAGTAATCCTTATCCTGCTGAATAAACAGTAACTGAGTAATCCTTACCCTGCTGAATAAACAGTAACTGAGTAATCCTTACCCGGCTGAAAAAACAGTAATTGAGTAATCCTTACCCGGCTGAATAAACAGTAACTGAGTAATCATTATCCTGCTGAATAAACAGTAACTGAGTAATCCTTACCCGGCTGAATAAACAGTAACTGAGTAATCATTATCCTGCTCAATAAACAGTAACTGAGTAATTCTTACCCTGCTGAATAAACAGTAACTGAGTAATCATTACCCGGCTGAATAAACAGTAACACTCAGTAATCCTTCTCATGCTGAATAAACAGTAACACTGAGTAATCCTTATCATGCTGAATAAACAGTAACACTGAGTAATCCTTATCCTGCTGAATAATCAGTAACTGAGTAATCCTTCCCCTGCTGAATAAACAGTAACTGTGTAATCCTTACGCTGCTGAATAAACAGTAAATGAGTAATCCTTACCCTGCTGAATAAACAGTAACTGAGTAATCCTTACCCTGCTGTATAAACAGTAACTGAGTAATCCTTACCCTGCTGAATAAACAGTAACTGTGTAATCCTTACCCTGCTGAATAAACAGTAACTGAGTAATCCTTACCCTGCTGTATAAACAGGAACTGAGTAATCCTTATCCTGCTGAATAAACAGTAACTGAGTAATCCTTACCCTGCTGAATAAACGGTAACTGAGTAATCCTTCTCATGCTGAATAAACAGTAACTGAGTAATCCTTACGCTGCTGAATAAACAGTAACTGAGTAATCCTTCCCCTGCTGAATAAACAGTAACTTAGGAATCCTTACCCTGCTGAATAAATAGTAACACTGAGTAATCATTATCCTGCTGAATGAACAGTAACACTGAGTAATCCTTACGCTGCTGAATAAACAGTAACTGAGTAATCCTTCCCCTGCTGAATAAACAGTAACTGAGTAATCCTTAACCTGCAGGATAAACAGGAACAATGAGTAATCCTTACCCTGCTGTATAAACAGTAACTGAGTAATCCTTACCCTGCTGAATAAACAGTATGTGAGTAATCCTTACCCTACTGAATAAACAGTAACTGAGTAATCCTTACCCTGCTAAATATACAGTAACTGAGGAATCATTATCCTGCTGAATAAACAGTAACTGAGTAATTCTTACCCTGCTGAATAAACAGTAACTGAGTAATCCATACGCTGCTGAATAAACAGTAACTGAGTAATCCTTCCCCTGCTGAAAAAACAGTAACTGAGTAATCCTTACCCTGCTGAATAAACAGTAACACTGAGTAATCCTTACGCTGCTGAATAAACAGTAACTGAGTAATCCTGCCCCTGCTGAATAAACAATGACTGAGTAATCCTTACCCTGCTGAATAAACAGTAACAATGAGTAATCCTTACCCTGCTGAATAAACAGTAACTGAGTAATCCTTACCTGCTGTATAAACAGTAACTGAGTAATCCTTCCCCTGCTGAATAAACAGTAAGTGAGTAATCCTTACGCTGCTGAATAAACAGTAACTGAGTAATCCTTCCCCTGCTGAATAAACAGTAACTTAGGAATCCTTACCCTGCTGAATAAATAGTAACACTGAGTAATCATTATCCTGCTGAATGAACAGTAACACTGAGTAATCCTTACGCTGCTGAATAAACAGTAACTGAGTAATCCTTCCCCTGCTGAATAAACAGTAACTGAGTAATCCTTAACCTGCAGAATAAACAGTAACAATGAGTAATCCTTACCCTGCTGTATAAACAGTAACTGAGTAATCCTTACCCTGCTGAATAAACAGTATGTGAGTAATCCTTACCCTACTGAATAAACAGTAACTGAGTAATCCTTACCCTGCTAAATATACAGTAACTGAGGAATCATTATCCTGCTGAATAAACAGTAACTGAGTAATTCTTACCCTGCTGAATAAACAGTAACTGAGTAATCCATACGCTGCTGAATAAACAGTAACTGAGTAATCCTTCCCCTGCTGAATAAACAGTAACTGAGTAATCGTTACCCTGCTGAATAAACAGTAACACTGAGTAATCCTTACGCTGCTGAATAAACAGTAACTGAGTAATCCTGCCCCTGCTGAATAAACAGTGACTGAGTAATCCTTACCCTGCTGAATAAACAGTAACAATGAGTAATCCTTACCCTGCTGAATAAACAGTAACTGAGTAATCCTTACCCTGCTGAATAAACAGTAACTGAGTAATCCTTACCCTGCTGAATAAACAGTAACTGAGTAATCCTTACCCTGCTGAATAAACAGTAACTGAGTAATCCTTACCCTACTGAATAAACAGTAACTGAGTAATCATTATCCTGCTGAATAAACAGTAACTGAGTAATTCTTACCCTGCTGAATAAACAGTAACTGAGCACTCCTTACCGTGCTGAATAAACAGTAACAATGAGTAATCCTTACCCGACAGAATAAACTGTAACTGTGTAATCCTTACCCTGCTGAATAAACAGTAAGTGAGTAATCATTATCCTGCTGAATAAACAGTAACTGAGTAATCCTTACCCTGCTGAATAAACAGTAAGTGAGTAATCCTTACCCTACTGAATAAACAGTAACTGAGTAATCCTTACCCTGCTGAATAAACAGTAACTGAGTAGTCCTTACCCTGCTGAATAAACAGTAACTGAGTAATCCTTATCCTGCTGAATAAACAGTAACTGAGTAATCCTTACCCTGCTGAATAAACAGTAACACTGAGTAATCCTTACCCTGCTGAATAAACAGGAACACTGAGTAATCCTTACCCTGCTGATTAAACAGTAACTGAGTATTCCTTACCCTACTCAATAAACAGTAACTGAGTACTCCTTACCCTGCTGAATAAACAGTAACAATGAGTATTCCTTACCCTACTGAATAAACTGTAACTGTGTAATCCTTACCCTGCTGAATAAACAGTATCTGAGTAATACTTACCCTGCTGAATAAACAGTAACTGAGTAATCCTTACCCTGCTGAATAAACAGTAACTGAGTAATCCTTACCCTGCTGAATAAACAATAACTGAGTAATCATTATCCTGCTGAATAAACAGTAACTGAGTACTCCTTACCCTGCTGATGAAACAGTAACTGAGTAATCCTTACACTGCTGAATAAACAGTAACTGAGTACTCCTTACACTGCTGAATAAACAGTAACAATGAGTAATCCTCTCCCTGCTGAACAAACAGTAACTGAGTAATCCTTACCCGGCTGAAAAAACAGTAATTGAGTAATCCTTACCCGGCTGAATAAACAGTAACTGAGTAATCATTATCCTGCTGAATAAACAGTAACTGAGTAATCCTTACCCGGCTGAATAAACAGTAACTGAGTAATCATTATCCTGCTCAATAAACAGTAACTGAGTAATTCTTACCCTGCTGAATAAACAGTAACTGAGTAATCATTACCCGGCTGAATAAACAGTAACACTCAGTAATCATTCTCATGCTGAATAAACAGTAACACTGAGTAATCCTTATCATGCTGAATAAACAGTAACACTGAGTAATCCTTATCCTGCTGAACAATCAGTAACTGAGTAATCCTTCCCCTGCTGAATAAACAGTAACTGTGTAATCCTTACGCTGCTGAATAAACAGTAAATGAGTAATCCTTACCCTGCTGAATAAACAGTAACTGAGTAATCCTTACCCTGCTGTATAAACAGTAACTGAGTAATCCTTACCCTGCTGAATAAACAGTAACTGTGTAATCCTTACCCTGCTGAATAAACAGTAACTGAGTAATCCTTACCCTGCTGTATAAACAGGAACTGAGTAATCCTTATCCTGCTGAATAAACAGTAACTGAGTAATCCTTACCCTGCTGAATAAACGGTAACTGAGTAATCCTTCTCATGCTGAATAAACTGTAACTGAGTAATCCTTATCCTGCTGAATAAACTGTATCTGAGTAATACTTACCCTGCTGAATAAACAGTAACTGAGTAATCCTTACCCTGCTGAATAAACAGTAACAATGAGTACTCCTTACCCTACTGAATAAACTGTAACTGTGTAATCCTTACCCTGCTGAATAAACAGTAACTGAGTAATCCTTACCCTGCTGAATAAACAATAACTGAGTAATCATTATCCTGCTGAATAAACAGTAACTGAGTACTCCTTACCCTGCTGATGAAACAGTAACTGAGTAATCCTTACACTGCTGAATAAACAGTAACTGAGTACTCCTTACCCTGCTGAATAAACAGTAACAATGAGTAATCCTTACCCTGCTGAATAAACAGTAATACTGAGTAATCCTTACCCTGCTGAATAAACAGTAACACGGAGTAATCCTTACCCTGCTGAATAAACAGTAACTGAGTAATCCTTACCCTGCTGAATAAACAGTAACACTGAGTAATCCTTACCCTGCTGAATAAACAGTAACTGAGTAATCCTTACCCTGCTGAATAAACAGTAACTGAGTAATCCTTGCCCTGCTGAATAAACAGTAACACTGAGTAATCCTTACCCTGCTGAATAAACAGTAACTGAGTAATCCTTACCCGGCTGAATAAACAGTAACTGAGTAATCCTTACCCTGCTGAATAAACAGTAACTGAGTAATCCTTACCCGGCTGAATAAACAGTAACTGAGTAATCCTTACTCTGCTGAATAAACAGTAACTGAGTAATCCTTACCCGGCTGAATAAACAGTAACTGAGTAATCCTTACCCTGCTGAATAAACAGTAACTGAGTAATCCTTAGCCGGCTGAATAAACAGTAACTGAGTAATCCTTACCCTGCTGAATAAACAGTAACTGAGTAATCCTTACCCGGCTGAATAAACAGTAACTGAGTAATCCTTACCTTGCTGAATAAACAGTAACTGAGTAATCCTTATCATGCTGAATAAACAGTAACACTGAGTAATCCTTACCCTGCTGAATAAACAGTAACTGAGTAATCCTTACCCTGCTGAATAAACAGTAACTGAGTAATCCTTATCCTGCTGAATAAACAGTAACTGAGTAATCCTTACCCTGCTGAATAAACAGTAACTGAGTAATCCTTACCCGGCTGAAAAAACAGTAATTGAGTAATCCTTACCCGGCTGAATAAACAGTAACTGAGTAATCATTATCCTGCTGAATAAACAGTAACTGAGTAATCCTTACCCGGCTGAATAAACAGTAACTGAGTAATCATTATCCTGCTCAATAAACAGTAACTGAGTAATTCTTACCCTGCTGAATAAACAGTAACTGAGTAATCATTACCCGGCTGAATAAACAGTAACACTCAGTAATCCTTCTCATGCTGAATAAACAGTAACACTGAGTAATCCATATCATGCTGAATAAACAGTAACACTGAGTAATCCTTATCCTGCTGAATAATCAGTAACTGAGTAATCCTTCCCCTGCTGAATAAACAGTAACTGTGTAATCCTTACCCTGCTGAATAAACAGTAACTGTGTAATCCTTACCCTGCTGAATAAACAGTAACTGAGTAATCCTTACCCTGCTGAATAAACAGGAACTGAGTAATCCTTATCCTGCTGAATAAACAGTAACTGAGTAATCCTTACCCTGCTGAATAAACGGTAATTGAGTAATCCTTCTCATGCTGAATAAACTGTAACTGTGTAATCCTTACCCTGCTGAATAAACGGTAACTGTGTAATCCTTCTCATGCAGAATAAACAGGAGCATTGAGTAATCCTTACCCTGCTGAATAAACAGTAACACTGAGTAATCCTTACCATGCTGAATAAACAGTAACTGAGTAACCCTTACCCGGCTGAATAAACAGTAACTGAGTAATCATTATCCTGCTGAATAAACAGTAACTGAGTAATCCTTACCCGGCTGAATAAACAGTAACTGAGTAATCATTATCCTGCTCAATAAACAGTAACTGAGTAATTCTTACCCTGCTGAATAAACAGTAACTGAGTAATCCTTACCCGGCTGAATAAACAGTAACACTCAGTAATCCTTCTCATGCTGAATAAACAGTAACACTGAGTAATCCTTATCATGCTGAATAAACAGTAACACTGAGTAATCCTTACCCTGCTGAATAAACAGTAACTGAGTAACCCTTACCTTACTGAATAAACAGTAACTGAGTAATCCTTCCCCTGCTGAATAAACAATAACTGAGTAATCTTTACGCTGCTGAATAAACAGTAACACTGAGTAATCATTATCCTGCTGAATAAACAGTAACACTGAGAAATCCTTACGCTGCTGAATAAACAGTAACTGAGTAATCCTTCCCCTGCTGAATAAACAGTAACTGAGGAATCCTTGCCCTGCTGAATAAACAGTAACTGAGTAATCCTTACCCTGCTGAATAAACAGTAACAATGAGTAATCCTTACCCTGCTGAATAAACAGTAACCGAGTAATCCTTACCCTGCTGAATAAACAGTAACTGAGTAATCCTTACCCTGCTGAATAAACAGTAACTGAGTAATCCTTACCCTGCTGAATAAACAGTAACTGAGTAATCCTTACCCTACTGAATAAACAGTAACTGAGTAAACATTATCCGGCTGAATAAACAGTAACTGAGTAATTCTTACCCTGCTGAATAAACAGTAACTGAGCACTCCTTACCGTGCTGAATAAACAGTAACTGAGTAATCCTTACCCTGCTGAATAAACAGTAACTGAGTAATCCTTACCCTGCTGAATAAACAGTAAGTGAGTAATCATTATCCTGCTGAATAAACAGTAACTGAGTAATCCTTACCCTGCTGAATAAACAGTAAGTGAGTAATCCTTACCCTACTGAATAAACAGTAACTGAGTAATCCTTACCCTGCTGAATAAACAGTAACTGAGTAGTCCTTACCCTGCTGAATAAACAGTAACTGAGTAATCCTTATCCTGCTGAATAAACAGTAACTGAGTAATCCTTACCCTGCTGAATAAACAGTAACACTGAGTAATCCTTACCCTGCTGAATAAACAGGAACACTGAGTAATCCTTACCCTGCTGATTAAACAGTAACTGAGTATTCCTTACCCTACTCAATAAACAGTAACTGAGTACTCCTTACCCTGCTGAATAAACAGTAACAATGAGTATTCCTTACCCTACTGAATAAACTGTAACTGTGTAATCCTTACCCTGCTGAATGAACAGTATCTGAGTAATACTTACCCTGCTGAATAAACAGTAACTGAGTAATCCTTACCCTGCTGAATAAACAGTAACTGAGTAATCCTTACCCTACTGAATAAACAGTAACTGAGTAAACATTATCCGGCTGAATAAACAGTAACTGAGTAATTCTTACCCTGCTGAATAAACAGTAACTGAGCACTCCTTACCGTGCTGAATAAACAGTAACAATGAGTAATCCTTACCCTACAGAATAAACTGTAACTGTGTAATCCTTACCCTGCTGAATAAACAGTAAGTGAGTAATCATTATCCTGCTGAATAAACAGTAACTGAGTAATCCTTACCCTGCTGAATAAACAGTAAGTGAGTAATCCTTACCCTACTGAATAAACAGTAACTGAGTAATCCTTACCCTGCTGAATAAACAGTAACTGAGTAGTCCTTACCCTGCTGAATAAACAGTAACTGAGTAATCCTTATCCTGCTGAATAAACAGTAACTGAGTAATCCTTACCCTGCTGAATAAACAGTAACACTGAGTAATCCTTACCCTGCTGAATAAACAGGAACACTGAGTAATCCTTACCCTGCTGATTAAACAGTAACTGAGTATTCCTTACCCTACTCAATAAACAGTAACTGAGTACTCCTTACCCTGCTGAATAAACAGTAACAATGAGTATTCCTTACCCTACTGAATAAACTGTAACTGTGTAATCCTTACCCTGCTGAATAAACAGTATCTGAGTAATACTTACCCTGCTGAATAAACAGTAACTGAGTAATCCTTACCCTGCTGAATACACAGTAACTGAGTAATCCTTACCCTGCTGAATAAACAATAACTGAGTAATCATTATCCTTCTGAATAAACAGTAACTGAGTACTCCTTACCGTGCTGATGAAACAGTAACTGAGTAATCCTTACACTGCTGAATAAACAGTAACTGAGTAATCATTATCCTGCTGAATAAACAGTAACTGAGTAATCCTTACCCTACTGAATAAACAGTAACTGAGTAATCATTATCCTGCTGAATAAACAGTAACTGAGTAATTCTTACCCTGCTGAATAAACAGTAACTGAGCACTCCTTACCGTGCTGAATAAACAGTAACAATGAGTAATCCTTACCCTACAGAATAAACTGTAAATGTGTAATCCTTACCCTGCTGAATAAACAGTAAGTGAGTAATCATTATCCTGCTGAATAAACAGTAACTGAGTAATCCTTACCCTGCTGAATAAACAGTAAGTGAGTAATCCTTACCCTACTGAATTAACAGTAAGTGAGTAATCCTTACGCTGCTGAATAAACAGTAACTGAGTAGTCCTTACCCTGCTGAATAAACAGTAACTGAGTAATCCTTATCCTGCTGAATAAACAGTAACTGAGTAATCCTTACCCTGCTGAATAAACAGTAACACTGAGTAATCCTTACCCTGCTGAATAAACAGGAACACTGAGTAATCCTTACCCAGCTGATTAAACAGTAACTGAGTATTCCTTACCCTACTCAATAAACAGTAACTGAGTACTCCTTACCCTGCTGAATAAACAGTAACAATGAGTATTCCTTACCCTACTGAATAAACTGTAACTGTGTAATCCTTACCCTGCTGAATAAACAGTATCTGAGTAATACTTACCCTGCTGAATAAACAGTAACTGAGTAATCCTTACCCTGCTGAATAAACAGTAACTGAGTAATCCTTACCCTGCTGAATAAACAATAACTGAGTAATCATTGTCCTGCTGAATAAACAGTAACTGAGTGCTCCTTACCCTGCTGATGAAACAGTAACTGAGTAATCCTTACACTGCTGAATAAACAGTAACTGAGTAATCCTTACCTTGCTGAATAAACAGTAACTGAGTAATCCTTATCATGCTGAATAAACAGTAACACTGAGTAATCCTTACCCTGCTGAATAAACAGTAACTGAGTAATCCTTACCCTGCTGAATAAACAGTAACTGAGTAATCCTAATCCTGCTGAATAAACAGTAACTGAGTAATCCTTACCCTGCTGAATAAACAGTAACTGAGTAATCCTTACCCGGCTGAAAAAACAGTAATTGAGTAATCCTTACCCTGCTGAATAAACAATAACTGAGTAATCATTATCCTGCTGAATAAACAGTAACTGAGTACTCCTTACCCTGCTGATGAAACAGTAACTGAGTAATCCTTACGCTGCTGAATAAACAGTAACTGAGTACTCCTTACCCTGCTGAATAAACAGTAACAATGAGTAATCCTTACCCTGCTGAACAAACAGTAACTGAGTAATCCTTACCCTGCTGAATAAACAGTAACTGAGTAATCCTTACCCGGCTGAATAAACAGTAACTGAGTAATCCTTACCTTGCTGAATAAACAGTAACTGAGTAATCCTTACACTGCTGAATAAACAGTAACTGAGTAATCCTTACCCTGCTGAATAAAAAGTAACTGAGTAATCCTTACCCTGCTGAATAAACAGTAACTGAGCAATCCTTACCCTGCTGAATAAACAGTAACTGAGTAATCCTTACCCTGCTGAATAAACAGTAACTGAGTAATCCTTACCCTGCTGAATAAACAGTAACTGAGTAATCCTTACCCTGCTGAATAAACAGTAACTGAGCAATCCTTACCCTGCTGAATAAACAGTAACTGAGTAATCCTTACCCTGCTGAATAAACAGTAACTGTGTAATCCTTACCCTGCTGAATAAACAGTATCTGAGTAATACTTACCCTGCTGAATAAACAGTAACTGAGTAATCCTTACCCTGCTGAATAAACAGTAACTGAGTAATCCTTACCCTACTGAATAAACAGTAACTGAGTAAACATTATCCGGCTGAATAAACAGTAACTGAGTAATTCTTACCCTGCTGAATAAACAGTAACTGAGCACTCCTTACCGTGCTGAATAAACAGTAACAATGAGTAATCCTTACCCTACAGAATAAACTGTAACTATGTAATCCTTACCCTGCTGAATAAACAGTAAGTGAGTAATCATTATCCTGCTGAATAAACAGTAACTGAGTAATCCTTACCCTGCTGAATAAACAGTAAGTGAGTAATCCTTACCCTACTGAATAAACAGTAACTGAGTAATCCTTACCCTGCTGAATAAACAGTAACTGAGTAGTCCTTACCCTGCTGAATAAACAGTAACTGAGTAATCCTTATCCTGCTGAATAAACAGTAACTGAGTAATCCTTACCCTGCTGAATAAACAGTAACACTGAGTAATCCTTACCCTGCTGAATAAACAGGAACACTGAGTAATCCTTACCCTGCTGATTAAACAGTAACTGAGTATTCCTTACCCTACTCAATAAACAGTAACTGAGTACTCCTTACCCTGCTGAATAAACAGTAACAATGAGTATTTTTTACCCTACTGAATAAACTGTAACTGTGTAATCCTTACCCTGCTGAATAAACAGTATCTGAGTAATACTTACCCTGCTGAATAAACAGTAACTGAGTAATCCTTACCCTGCTGAATAAACAGTAACTGAGTAATCCTTACCCTGCTGAATAAACAATAACTGAGTAATCATTATCCTTCTGAATAAACAGTAACTGAGTACTCCTTACCGTGCTGATGAAACAGTAACTGAGTAATCCTTACACTGCTGAATAAACAGTAACTGAGTAATCATTATCCTGCTGAATAAACAGTAACTGAGTAATCCTTACCCTACTGAATAAACAGTAACTGAGTAATCATTATCCTGCTGAATAAACAGTAACTGAGTAATTCTTACCCTGCTGAATAAACAGTAACTGAGCACTCCTTACCGTGCTGAATAAACAGTAACAATGAGTAATCCTTACCCTACAGAATAAACTGTAAATGTGTAATCCTTACCCTGCTGAATAAACAGTAAGTGAGTAATCATTATCCTGCTGAATAAACAGTAACTGAGTAATCCTTACCCTGCTGAATAAACAGTAAGTGAGTAATCCTTACCCTACTGAATAAACAGTAAGTGAGTAATCCTTACCCTGCTGAATAAACAGTAACTGAGTAGTCCTTACTCTGCTGAATAAACAGTAACTGAGTAATCCTTATCCTGCTGAATAAACAGTAACTGAGTAATCCTTACCCTGCTGAATAAACAGTAACACTGAGTAATCCTTACCCTGCTGAATAAACAGGAACACTGAGTAATCCTTACCCTGCTGATTAAACAGTAACTGAGTATTCCTTACCCTACTCAATAAACAGTAACTGAGTACTCCTTACCCTGCTGAATAAACAGTAACAATGAGTATTCCTTACCCTACTGAATAAACTGTAACTGTGTAATCCTTACCCTGCTGAATAAACAGTATCTGAGTAATACTTACCCTGCTGAATAAACAGTAACTGAGTAATCCTTACCCTGCTGAATAAACAGTAACTGAGTAATCCTTACCCTGCTGAATAAACAATAACTGAGTAATCATTGTCCTGCTGAATAAACAGTAACTGAGTGCTCCTTACCCTGCTGATGAAACAGTAACTGAGTAATCCTTACACTGCTGAATAAACAGTAACTGAGTAATCCTTACCTTGCTGAATAAACAGTAACTGAGTAATCCTTATCATGCTGAATAAACAGTAACACTGAGTAATCCTTACCCTGCTGAATAAACAGTAACTGAGTAATCCTTACCCTGCTGAATAAACAGTAACTGAGTAATCCTAATCCTGCTGAATAAACAGTAACTGAGTAATCCTTACCCTGCTGAATAAACAGTAACTGAGTAATCCTTACCCGGCTGAAAAAACAGTAATTGAGTAATCCTTACCCTGCTGAATAAACAATAACTGAGTAATCATTATCCTGCTGAATAAACAGGAACTGAGTACTCCTTACCCTGCTGATGAAACAGTAACTGAGTAATCCTTACACTGCTGAATAAACAGTAACTGAGTACTCCTTACCCTGCTGAATAAACAGTAACAATGAGTAATCCTTACCCTGCTGAACAAACAGTAACTGAGTAATCCTTACCCTGCTGAATAAACAGTAACTGAGTAATCCTTACCCGGCTGAATAAACAGTAACTGAGTAATCCTTACCTTGCTGAATAAACAGTAACTGAGTAATCCTTATCATGCTGAATAAACAGTAACACTGAGTAATCCTTACCCTGCTGAATAAACAGTAACTGAGTAATCCTTACCCTGCTGAATAAACAGTAACTGAGTAATCCTTATCCTGCTGAATAAACAGTAACTGAGTAATCCTTACCCTGCTGAATAAACAGTAACTGAGTAATCCTTACCCGGCTGAAAAAACAGTAATTGAGTAATCCTTACCCGGCTGAATAAACAGTAACTGAGTAATCCTTACCCTGCTGAATAAACAGTAACTGAGTAATCCTTACACTGCTGAATAAACAGTAACTGAGTAATCATTATCCTGCTCAATAAACAGTAACTGAGTAATTCTTACCCTGCTGAATAAACAGTAACTGAGTAATCATTACCCGGCTGAATAAACAGTAACACTCAGTAATCCTTCTCATGCTGAATAAACAGTAACACTGAGTAATCCATATCATGCTGAATAAACAGTAACTGAGTAATCATTACCCGGCTGAATAAACAGTAACACTCAGTAATCATTCTCATGCTGAATAAACAGTAACACTGAGTAATCCTTATCATGCTGAATAAACAGTAACACTGAGTAATCCTTATCCTGCTGAACAATCAGTAACTGAGTAATCCTTCCCCTGCTGAATAAACAGTAACTGTGTAATCCTTACGCTGCTGAATAAACAGTAAATGAGTAATCCTTACCCTGCTGAATAAACAGTAACTGAGTAATCCTTACCCTGCTGTATAAACAGTAACTGAGTAATCCTTACCCTGCTGAATAAACAGTAACTGTGTAATCCTTACCCTGCTGAATAAACAGTAACTGAGTAATCCTTACCCTGCTGTATAAACAGGAACTGAGTAATCCTTATCCTGCTGAATAAACAGTAACTGAGTAATCCTTACCCTGCTGAATAAACGGTAACTGAGTAATCCTTCTCATGCTGAATAAACTGTAACTGAGTAATCCTTATCCTGCTGAATAAACTGTATCTGAGTAATACTTACCCTGCTGAATAAACAGTAACTGAGTAATCCTTACCCTGCTGAATAAACAGTAACAATGAGTACTCCTTACCCTACTGAATAAACTGTAACTGTGTAATCCTTACCCTGCTGAATAAACAGTAACTGAGTAATCCTTACCCTGCTGAATAAACAATAACTGAGTAATCATTATCCTGCTGAATAAACAGTAACTGAGTACTCCTTACCCTGCTGATGAAACAGTAACTGAGTAATCCTTACACTGCTGAATAAACAGTAACTGAGTACTCCTTACCCTGCTGAATAAACAGTAACAATGAGTAATCCTTACCCTGCTGAATAAACAGTAATACTGAGTAATCCTTACCCTGCTGAATAAACAGTAACACGGAGTAATCCTTACCCTGCTGAATAAACAGTAACTGAGTAATCCTTACCCTGCTGAATAAACAGTAACACTGAGTAATCCTTACCCTGCTGAATAAACAGTAACTGAGTAATCCTTACCCTGCTGAATAAACAGTAACTGAGTAATCCTTGCCCTGCTGAATAAACAGTAACACTGAGTAATCCTTACCCTGCTGAATAAACAGTAACTGAGTAATCCTTACCCGGCTGAATAAACAGTAACTGAGTAATCCTTACCCTGCTGAATAAACAGTAACTGAGTAATCCTTACCCGGCTGAATAAACAGTAACTGAGTAATCCTTACCCTGCTGAATAAACAGTAACACTGAGTAATCCTTACCCTGCTGAATAAACAGTAACTGAGTAATCCTTACCCTGCTGAATAAACAGTAACTGAGTAATCCTTGCCCTGCTGAATAAACAGTAACACTGAGTAATCCTTACCCTGCTGAATAAACAGTAACTGAGTAATCCTTACCCGGCTGAATAAACAGTAACTGAGTAATCCTTACCCTGCTGAATAAACAGTAACTGAGTAATCCTTACCCGGCTGAATAAACAGTAACTGAGTAATCCTTACTCTGCTGAATAAACAGTAACTGAGTAATCCTTACCCGGCTGAATAAACAGTAACTGAGTAATCCTTACCCTGCTGAATAAACAGTAACTGAGTAATCCTTAGCCGGCTGAATAAACAGTAACTGAGTAATCCTTACCCTGCTGAATAAACAGTAACTGAGTAATCCTTACCCGGCTGAATAAACAGTAACTGAGTAATCCTTACCCTGCTGAATAAACAGTAACACTGAGTAATCCTTACCCTGCTGAATAAACAGTAACTGAGTAATCCTTACCCTGCTGAATAAACAGTAACTGAGTAATCCTTGCCCTGCTGAATAAACAGTAACACTGAGTAATCCTTACCCTGCTGAATAAACAGTAACTGAGTAATCCTTACCCGGCTGAATAAACAGTAACTGAGTAATCCTTACCCTGCTGAATAAACAGTAACTGAGTAATCCTTACCCGGCTGAATAAACAGTAACTGAGTAATCCTTACCCTGCTGAATAAACAGTAACACTGAGTAATCCTTACCCTGCTGAATAAACAGTAACTGAGTAATCCTTACCCTGCTGAATAAACAGTAACTGAGTAATCCTTGCCCTGCTGAATAAACAGTAACACTGAGTAATCCTTACCCTGCTGAATAAACAGTAACTGAGTAATCCTTACCCGGCTGAATAAACAGTAACTGAGTAATCCTTACCCTGCTGAATAAACAGTAACTGAGTAATCCTTACCCGGCTGAATAAACAGTAACTGAGTAATCCTTACTCTGCTGAATAAACAGTAACTGAGTAATCCTTACCCGGCTGAATAAACAGTAACTGAGTAATCCTTACCCTGCTGAATAAACAGTAACTGAGTAATCCTTAGCCGGCTGAATAAACAGTAACTGAGTAATCCTTACCCTGCTGAATAAACAGTAACTGAGTAATCCTTACCCGGCTGAATAAACAGTAACTGAGTAATCCTTACCTTGCTGAATAAACAGTAACTGAGTAATCCTTATCATGCTGAATAAACAGTAACACTGAGTAATCCTTACCCTGCTGAATAAACAGTAACTGAGTAATCCTTACCCTGCTGAATAAACAGTAACTGAGTAATCCTTATCCTGCTGAATAAACAGTAACTGAGTAATCCTTACCCTGCTGAATAAACAGTAACTGAGTAATCCTTACCCGGCTGAAAAAACAGTAATTGAGTAATCCTTACCCGGCTGAATAAACAGTAACTGAGTAATCATTATCCTGCTGAATAAACAGTAACTGAGTAATCCTTACCCGGCTGAATAAACAGTAACTGAGTAATCATTATCCTGCTCAATAAACAGTAACTGAGTAATTCTTACCCTGCTGAATAAACAGTAACTGAGTAATCATTACCCGGCTGAATAAACAGTAACACTCAGTAATCCTTCTCATGCTGAATAAACAGTAACACTGAGTAATCCATATCATGCTGAATAAACAGTAACACTGAGTAATCCTTATCCTGCTGAATAATCAGTAACTGAGTAATCCTTCCCCTGCTGAATAAACAGTAACTGTGTAATCCTTACCCTGCTGAATAAACAGTAACTGTGTAATCCTTACCCTGCTGAATAAACAGTAACTGAGTAATCCTTACCCTGCTGAATAAACAGGAACTGAGTAATCCTTATCCTGCTGAATAAACAGTAACTGAGTAATCCTTACCCTGCTGAATAAACGGTAATTGAGTAATCCTTCTCATGCTGAATAAACTGTAACTGTGTAATCCTTACCCTGCTGAATAAACGGTAACTGTGTAATCCTTCTCATGCAGAATAAACAGGAGCATTGAGTAATCCTTACCCTGCTGAATAAACAGTAACACTGAGTAATCCTTACCATGCTGAACAAACAGTAACTGAGTAACCCTTACCCGGCTGAATAAACAGTAACTGAGTAATCATTATCCTGCTGAATAAACAGTAACTGAGTAATCCTTACCCGGCTGAATAAACAGTAACTGAGTAATCATTATCCTGCTCAATAAACAGTAACTGAGTAATTCTTACCCTGCTGAATAAACAGTAACTGAGTAATCCTTACCCGGCTGAATAAACAGTAACACTCAGTAATCCTTCTCATGCTGAATAAACAGTAACACTGAGTAATCCTTATCATGCTGAATAAACAGTAACACTGAGTAATCCTTACCCTGCTGAATAAACAGTAACTGAGTAACCCTTACCTTACTGAATAAACAGTAACTGAGTAATCCTTCCCCTGCTGAATAAACAATAACTGAGTAATCTTTACGCTGCTGAATAAACAGTAACACTGAGTAATCATTATCCTGCTGAATAAACAGTAACACTGAGAAATCCTTACGCTGCTGAATAAACAGTAACTGAGTAATCCTTCCCCTGCTGAATAAACAGTAACTGAGGAATCCTTGCCCTTCTGAATAAACAGTAACTGAGTAATCCTTACCCTGCTGAATAAACAGTAACAATGAGTAATCCTTACCCTGCTGAATAAACAGTAACCGAGTAATCCTTACCCTGCTGAATAAACAGTAACTGAGTAATCCTTACCCTGCTGAATAAACAGTAACTGAGTAATCCTTACCCTGCTGAATAAACAGTAACTGAGTAATCCTTACCCTACTGAATAAACAGTAACTGAGTAAACATTATCCGGCTGAATAAACAGTAACTGAGTAATTCTTACCCTGCTGAATAAACAGTAACTGAGCACTCCTTACCGTGCTGAATAAACAGTAACTGAGTAATCCTTACCCTGCTGAATAAACAGTAACTGAGTAATCCTTACGCTGCTGAATAAACAGTAAGTGAGTAATCATTATCCTGCTGAATAAACAGTAACTGAGTAATCCTTACCCTGCTGAATAAACAGTAAGTGAGTAATCCTTACCCTACTGAATAAACAGTAACTGAGTAATCCTTACCCTGCTGAATAAACAGTAACTGAGTAGTCCTTACCCTGCTGAATAAACAGTAACTGAGTAATCCTTATCCTGCTGAATAAACAGTAACTGAGTAATCCTTACCCTGCTGAATAAACAGTAACACTGAGTAATCCTTACCCTGCTGAATAAACAGGAACACTGAGTAATCCTTACCCTGCTGATTAAACAGTAACTGAGTATTCCTTACCCTACTCAATAAACAGTAACTGAGTACTCCTTACCCTGCTGAATAAACAGTAACAATGAGTATTCCTTACCCTACTGAATAAACTGTAACTGTGTAATCCTTACCCTGCTGAATGAACAGTATCTGAGTAATACTTACCCTGCTGAATAAACAGTAACTGAGTAATCCTTACCCTGCTGAATAAACAGTAACTGAGTAATCCTTACCCTACTGAATAAACAGTAACTGAGTAAACATTATCCGGCTGAATAAACAGTAACTGAGTAATTCTTACCCTGCTGAATAAACAGTAACTGAGCACTCCTTACCGTGCTGAATAAACAGTAACAATGAGTAATCCTTACCCTACAGAATAAACTGTAACTGTGTAATCCTTACCCTGCTGAATAAACAGTAAGTGAGTAATCATTATCCTGCTGAATAAACAGTAACTGAGTAATCCTTACCCTGCTGAATAAACAGTAAGTGAGTAATCCTTACCCTACTGAATAAACAGTAACTGAGTAATCCTTACCCTGCTGAATAAACAGTAACTGAGTAGTCCTTACCCTGCTGAATAAACAGTAACTGAGTAATCCTTATCCTGCTGAATAAACAGTAACTGAGTAATCCTTACCCTGCTGAATAAACAGTAACACTGAGTAATCCTTACCCTGCTGAATAAACAGGAACACTGAGTAATCCTTACCCTGCTGATTAAACAGTAACTGAGTATTCCTTACCCTACTCAATAAACAGTAACTGAGTACTCCTTACCCTGCTGAATAAACAGTAACAATGAGTATTCCTTACCCTACTGAATAAACTGTAACTGTGTAATCCTTACCCTGCTGAATAAACAGTATCTGAGTAATACTTACCCTGCTGAATAAACAGTAACTGAGTAATCCTTACCCTGCTGAATACACAGTAACTGAGTAATCCTTACCCTGCTGAATAAACAATAACTGAGTAATCATTATCCTTCTGAATAAACAGTAACTGAGTACTCCTTACCGTGCTGATGAAACAGTAACTGAGTAATCCTTACACTGCTGAATAAACAGTAACTGAGTAATCATTATCCTGCTGAATAAACAGTAACTGAGTAATCCTTACCCTACTGAATAAACAGTAACTGAGTAATCATTATCCTGCTGAATAAACAGTAACTGAGTAATTCTTACCCTGCTGAATAAACAGTAACTGAGCACTCCTTACCGTGCTGAATAAACAGTAACAATGAGTAATCCTTACCCTACAGAATAAACTGTAAATGTGTAATCCTTACCCTGCTGAATAAACAGTAAGTGAGTAATCATTATCCTGCTGAATAAACAGTAACTGAGTAATCCTTACCCTGCTGAATAAACAGTAAGTGAGTAATCCTTACCCTACTGAATTAACAGTAAGTGAGTAATCCTTACGCTGCTGAATAAACAGTAACTGAGTAGTCCTTACCCTGCTGAATAAACAGTAACTGAGTAATCCTTATCCTGCTGAATAAACAGTAACTGAGTAATCCTTACCCTGCTGAATAAACAGTAACACTGAGTAATCCTTACCCTGCTGAATAAACAGGAACACTGAGTAATCCTTACCCAGCTGATTAAACAGTAACTGAGTATTCCTTACCCTACTCAATAAACAGTAACTGAGTACTCCTTACCCTGCTGAATAAACAGTAACAATGAGTATTCCTTACCCTACTGAATAAACTGTAACTGTGTAATCCTTACCCTGCTGAATAAACAGTATCTGAGTAATACTTACCCTGCTGAATAAACAGTAACTGAGTAATCCTTACCCTGCTGAATAAACAGTAACTGAGTAATCCTTACCCTGCTGAATAAACAATAACTGAGTAATCATTGTCCTGCTGAATAAACAGTAACTGAGTGCTCCTTACCCTGCTGATGAAACAGTAACTGAGTAATCCTTACACTGCTGAATAAACAGTAACTGAGTAATCCTTACCTTGCTGAATAAACAGTAACTGAGTAATCCTTATCATGCTGAATAAACAGTAACACTGAGTAATCCTTACCCTGCTGAATAAACAGTAACTGAGTAATCCTTACCCTGCTGAATAAACAGTAACTGAGTAATCCTAATCCTGCTGAATAAACAGTAACTGAGTAATCCTTACCCTGCTGAATAAACAGTAACTGAGTAATCCTTACCCGGCTGAAAAAACAGTAATTGAGTAATCCTTACCCTGCTGAATAAACAATAACTGAGTAATCATTATCCTGCTGAATAAACAGTAACTGAGTACTCCTTACCCTGCTGATGAAACAGTAACTGAGTAATCCTTACACTGCTGAATAAACAGTAACTGAGTACTCCTTACCCTGCTGAATAAACAGTAACAATGAGTAATCCTTACCCTGCTGAACAAACAGTAACTGAGTAATCCTTACCCTGCTGAATAAACAGTAACTGAGTAATCCTTACCCGGCTGAATAAACAGTAACTGAGTAATCCTTACCTTGCTGAATAAACAGTAACTGAGTAATCCTTACACTGCTGAATAAACAGTAACTGAGTAATCCTTACCCTGCTGAATAAAAAGTAACTGAGTAATCCTTACCCTGCTGAATAAACAGTAACTGAGCAATCCTTACCCTGCTGAATAAACAGTAACTGAGTAATCCTTACCCTGCTGAATAAACAGTAACTGAGTAATCCTTACCCTGCTGAATAAACAGTAACTGAGTAATCCTTACCCTGCTGAATAAACAGTAACTGAGCAATCCTTACCCTGCTGGATAAACAGTAACTGAGTAATCCTTACCCTGCTGAATAAACAGTAACTGTGTAATCCTTACCCTGCTGAATAAACAGTATCTGAGTAATACTTACCCTGCTGAATAAACAGTAACTGAGTAATCCTTACCCTGCTGAATAAACAGTAACTGAGTAATCCTTACCCTACTGAATAAACAGTAACTGAGTAAACATTATCCGGCTGAATAAACAGTAACTGAGTAATTCTTACCCTGCTGAATAAACAGTAACTGAGCACTCCTTACCGTGCTGAATAAACAGTAACAATGAGTAATCCTTACCCGACAGAATAAACTGTAACTATGTAATCCTTACCCTGCTGAATAAACAGTAAGTGAGTAATCATTATCCTGCTGAATAAACAGTAACTGAGTAATCCTTACCCTGCTGAATAAACAGTAAGTGAGTAATCCTTACCCTACTGAATAAACAGTAACTGAGTAATCCTTACCCTGCTGAATAAACAGTAACTGAGTAGTCCTTACCCTGCTGAATAAACAGTAACTGAGTAATCCTTATCCTGCTGAATAAACAGTAACTGAGTAATCCTTACCCTGCTGAATAAACAGTAACACTGAGTAATCCTTACCCTGCTGAATAAACAGGAACACTGAGTAATCCTTACCCTGCTGATTAAACAGTAACTGAGTATTCCTTACCCTACTCAATAAACAGTAACTGAGTACTCCTTACCCTGCTGAATAAACAGTAACAATGAGTATTTTTTACCCTACTGAATAAACTGTAACTGTGTAATCCTTACCCTGCTGAATAAACAGTATCTGAGTAATACTTACCCTGCTGAATAAACAGTAACTGAGTAATCCTTACCCTGCTGAATAAACAGTAACTGAGTAATCCTTACCCTGCTGAATAAACAATAACTGAGTAATCATTATCCTTCTGAATAAACAGTAACTGAGTACTCCTTACCGTGCTGATGAAACAGTAACTGAGTAATCCTTACACTGCTGAATAAACAGTAACTGAGTAATCATTATCCTGCTGAATAAACAGTAACTGAGTAATCCTTACCCTACTGAATAAACAGTAACTGAGTAATCATTATCCTGCTGAATAAACAGTAACTGAGTAATTCTTACCCTGCTGAATAAACAGTAACTGAGCACTCCTTACCGTGCTGAATAAACAGTAACAATGAGTAATCCTTACCCTACAGAATAAACTGTAAATGTGTAATCCTTACCCTGCTGAATAAACAGTAAGTGAGTAATCATTATCCTGCTGAATAAACAGTAACTGAGTAATCCTTACCCTGCTGAATAAACAGTAAGTGAGTAATCCTTACCCTACTGAATAAACAGTAAGTGAGTAATCCTTACCCTGCTGAATAAACAGTAACTGAGTAGTCCTTACCCTGCTGAATAAACAGTAACTGAGTAATCCTTATCCTGCTGAATAAACAGTAACTGAGTAATCCTTACCCTGCTGAATAAACAGTAACACTGAGTAATCCTTACCCTGCTGAATAAACAGGAACACTGAGTAATCCTTACCCTGCTGATTAAACAGTAACTGAGTATTCCTTACCCTACTCAATAAACAGTAACTGAGTACTCCTTACCCTGCTGAATAAACAGTAACAATGAGTATTCCTTACCCTACTGAATAAACTGTAACTGTGTAATCCTTACCCTGCTGAATAAACAGTATCTGAGTAATACTTACCCAGCTGAATAAACAGTAACTGAGTAATCCTTACCCTGCTGAATAAACAGTAACTGAGTAATCCTTACCCTGCTGAATAAACAATAACTGAGTAATCATTGTCCTGCTGAATAAACAGTAACTAAGTGCTCCTTACCCTGCTGATGAAACAGTAACTGAGTAATCCTTACACTGCTGAATAAACAGTAACTGAGTAATCCTTACCTTGCTGAATAAACAGTAACTGAGTAATCCTTATCATGCTGAATAAACAGTAACACTGAGTAATCCTTACCCTGCTGAATAAACAGTAACTGAGTAATCCTTACCCTGCTGAATAAACAGTAACTGAGTAATCCTAATCCTGCTGAATAAACAGTAACTGAGTAATCCTTACCCTGCTGAATAAACAGTAACTGAGTAATCCTTACCCGGCTGAAAAAACAGTAATTGAGTAATCCTTACCCTGCTGAATAAACAATAACTGAGTAATCATTATCCTGCTGAATAAACAGTAACTGAGTACTCCTTACCCTGCTGATGAAACAGTAACTGAGTAATCCTTACACTGCTGAATAAACAGTAACTGAGTACTCCTTACCCTGCTGAATAAACAGTAACAATGAGTAATCCTTACCCTGCTGAACAAACAGTAACTGAGTAATCCTTACCCTGCTGAATAAACAGTAACTGAGTAATCCTTACCCGGCTGAATAAACAGTAACTGAGTAATCCTTACCTTGCTGAATAAACAGTAACTGAGTAATCCTTATCATGCTGAATAAACAGTAACACTGAGTAATCCTTACCCTGCTGAATAAACAGTAACTGAGTAATCCTTACCCTGCTGAATAAACAGTAACTGAGTAATCCTTATCCTGCTGAATAAACAGTAACTGAGTAATCCTTACCCTGCTGAATAAACAGTAACTGAGTAATCCTTACCCGGCTGAAAAAACAGTAATTGAGTAATCCTTACCCGGCTGAATAAACAGTAACTGAGTAATCCTTACCCTGCTGAATAAACAGTAACTGAGTAATCCTTACACTGCTGAATAAACAGTAACTGAGTAATCATTATCCTGCTCAATAAACAGTAACTGAGTAATTCTTACCCTGCTGAATAAACAGTAACTGAGTAATCATTACCCGGCTGAATAAACAGTAACACTCAGTAATCCTTCTCATGCTGAATAAACAGTAACACTGAGTAATCCATATCATGCTGAATAAACAGTAACACTGAGTAATCCTTATCCTGCTGAATAATCAGTAACTGAGTAATCCTTCCCCTGCTGAATAAACAGTAACTGTGTAATCCTTACGCTGCTGAATAAACAGTAACTGAGTAATCCTTACCCTGCTGAATAAACAGTAACTGAGTAATCCTGACCCTGCTGTATAAACAGTAACTGAGTAATCCTTACCCTGCTGAATAAACAGTAACTGTGTAATCCTTACCCTGCTGAATAAACAGTAACTGAGTAATCCTTACCCTGCTGAATAAACAGGAACTGAGTAATCCTTATCCTGCTGAATAAACAGTAACTGAGTAATCCTTACCCTGCTGAATAAACGGTAACTGAGTAATCCTTCTCATGCTGAATAAACTGTAACTGTGTAATCCTTACCCTGCTGAATAAACGGTAACTGTGTAATCCTTCTCATGCAGAATAAACAGGAGCATTGAGTAATCCTTACCCTGCTGAATAAACAGTAACACTGAGTAATCCTTCCCATGCTGAATAAACAGTAACTGAGTAACCCTTACCCGGCTGAATAAACAGTAACTGAGTAATCATTATCCTGCTGAATAAACAGTAACTGAGTAATCCTTACCCGGCTGAATAAACAGTAACTGAGTAATCATTATCCTGCTCAATAAACAGTAACTGAGTAATTCTTACCCTGCTGAATAAACAGTAACTGAGTAATCCTTACCCGGCTGAATAAACAGTAACACTCAGTAATCCTTCTCATGCTGAATAAACAGTAACACTGAGTAATCCTTATCATGCTGAATAAACAGTAACACTGAGTAATCCTTACCCTGCTGAATAAACAGTAACTGAGTAACCCTTACCTTACTGAATAAACAGTAACTGAGTAATCCTTCCCCTGCTGAATAAACAATAACTGAGTAATCCTTACGCTGCTGAATAAACAGTAACACTGAGTAATCATTATCCTGCTGAATAAACAGTAACACTGAGAAATCCTTACGCTGCTGAATAAACAGTAACTGAGTAATCCTTCCCCTGCTGAATAAACAGTAACTGAGGAATCCTTGCCCTGCTGAATAAACAGTAACTGAGTAATCCTTACCCTGCTGAATAAACAGTAACAATGAGTAATCCTTACCCTGCTGAATAAACAGTAACCGAGTAATCCTTACCCTGCTGAATAAACAGTAACTGAGTAATCCTTACCCTGCTGAATAAACAGTAACTGAGTAATCCTTACCCTGCTGAATAAACAGTAACTGAGTAATCCTTACCCTACTGAATAAACAGTAACTGAGTAAACATTATCCGGCTGAATAAACAGTAACTGAGTAATTCTTACCCTGCTGAATAAACAGTAAATGAGCACTCCTTACCGTGCTGAATAAACAGTAACTGAGTAATCCTTACCCTGCTGAATAAACAGTAACTGAGTAATCCTTACCCTGCTGAATAAACAGTAAGTGAGTAATCATTATCCTGCTGAATAAACAGTAACTGAGTAATCCTTACCCTGCGGAATAAACAGTAAGTGAGTAATCCTTACCCTACTGAATAAACAGTAACTGAGTAATCCTTACCCTGCTGAATAAACAGTAACTGAGTAGTCCTTACCCTGCTGAATAAACAGTAACTGAGTAATCCTTATCCTGCTGAATAAACAGTAACTGAGTAATCCTTACCCTGCTGAATAAACAGTAACACTGAGTAATCCTTACCCTGCTGAATAAACAGGAACACTGAGTAATCCTTACCCTGCTGATTAAACAGTAACTGAGTATTCCTTACCCTACTCAATAAACAGTAACTGAGTACTCCTGACCCTGCTGAATAAACAGTAACAATGAGTATTCCTTACCCTACTGAATAAACTGTAACTGTGTAATCCTTACCCTGCTGAATAAACAGTATCTGAGTAATACTTACCCTGCTGAATAAACAGTAACTGAGTAATCCTTACCCTGCTGAATAAACAGTAACTGAGTAATCCTTACCCTACTGAATAAACAGTAACTGAGTAAACATTATCCGGCTGAATAAACAGTAACTGAGTAATTCTTACCCTGCTGAATAAACAGTAACTGAGCACTCCTTACCGTGCTGAATAAACAGTAACAATGAGTAATCCTTACCCTACAGAATAAACTGTAACTGTGTAATCCTTACCCTGCTGAATAAACAGGAAGTGAGTAATCATTATCCTGCTGAATAAACAGTAACTGAGTAATCCTTACCCTGCTGAATAAACAGTAAGTGAGTAATCCTTACCCTACTGAATAAACAGTAACTGAGTAATCCTTACCCTGCTGAATAAACAGTAACTGAGTAGTCCTTACCCTGCTGAATAAACAGTAACTGAGTAATCCTTATCCTGCTGAAAAAACAGTAACTGAGTAATCCTTACCCTGCTGAATAAACAGTAACACTGAGTAATCCTTACCCTGCTGAATAAACAGGAACACTGAGTAATCCTTACCCTGCTGATTAAACAGTAACTGAGTATTCCTTACCCTACTCAATAAACAGTAACTGAGTACTCCTTACCCTGCTGAATAAACAGTAACAATGAGTATTCCTTACCCTACTGAATAAACTGTAACTGTGTAATCCTTACCCTGCTGAATAAACAGTATCTTAGTAATACTTACCCTGCTGAATAAACAGTAACTGAGTAATCCTTACCCTGCTGAATAAACAGTAACTGAGTAATCCTTACCCTGCTGAATAAACAATAACTGAGTAATCATTATCCTTCTGAATAAACAGTAACTGAGTACTCCTTACCGTGCTGATGAAACAGTAACTGAGTAATCCTTACACTGCTGAATAAACAGTAACTGAGTAATCATTATCCTGCTGAATAAACAGTAACTGAGTAATCCTTACCCTACTGAATAAACAGAAACTGAGTAATCATTATCCTGCTGAATAAACAGTAACTGAGTAATTCTTACCCTGCTGAATAAACAGTAACTGAGCACTCCTTACCGTGCTGAATAAACAGTAACAATGAGTAATCCTTACCCTACAGAATAAACTGTAAATGTGTAATCCTTACCCTGCTGAATAAACAGTAAGTGAGTAATCATTATCCTGCTGAATAAACAGTAACTGAGTAATCCTTACCCTGCTGAATAAACAGTAAGTGAGTAATCCTTACCCTACTGAATAAACAGTAAGTGAGAAATCCTTACCCTGCTGAATAAACAGTAACTGAGTAGTCCTTACCCTGCTGAATAAACAGTAACTGAGTAATCCTTATCCTGCTGAATAAACAGTAACTGAGTAATCCTTACCCTGCTGAATAAACAGTAACACTGAGTAATCCTTACCCTGCTGAATAAACAGGAACACTGAGTAATCCTTACCCTGCTGATTAAACAGTAACTGAGTATTCCTTACCCTACTCAATAAACAGTAACTGAGTACTCCTTACCCTGCTGAATAAACAGTAACAATGAGTATTCCTTACCCTACTGAATAAACTGTAACTGTGTAATCCTTACCCTGCTGAATAAACAGTATCTGAGTAATACTTACCCTGCTGAATAAACAGTAACTGAGTAATCCTTACCCTGCTGAATAAACAGTAACTGAGTAATCCTTACCCTGCTGAATAAACAATAACTGAGTAATCATTGTCCTGCTGAATAAACAGTAACTGAGTACTCCTTACCCTGCTGATGAAACAGTAACTGAGTAATCCTTACACTGCTGAATAAACAGTAACTGAGTAATCCTTACCTTGCTGAATAAACAGTAACTGAGTAATCCTTATCATGCTGAATAAACAGTAACACTGAGTAATCCTTACCCTGCTGAATAAACAGTAACTGAGTAATCCTTACCCTGCTGAATAAACAGTAACTGAGTAATCCTTATCCTGCTGAATAAACAGTAACTGAGTAATCCTTACCCTGCTGAATAAACAGTAACTGAGTAATCCTTACCCGGCTGAAAAAACAGTAATTGAGTAATCCTTACCCGGCTGAATAAACAGTAACTGAGTAATCATTATCCTGCTGAATAAACAGTAACTGAGTAATCCTTACCCGGCTGAATAAACAGTAACTGAGTAATCATTATCCTGCTCAATAAACAGTAACTGAGTAATTCTTACCCTGCTGAATAAACAGTAACTGAGTAATCATTACCCGGCTGAATAAACAGTAACACTCAGTAATCCTTCTCATGCTGAATAAACAGTAACACTGAGTAATCCTTATCATGCTGAATAAACAGTAACACTGAGTAATCCTTATCCTGCTGAATAATCAGTAACTGAGTAATCCTTCCCCTGCTGAATAAACAGTAACTGTGTAATCCTTACGCTGCTGAATAAACAGTAACTGAGGAATCCTTACCCTGCTGAATAAACAGTAACTGAGTAATCCTTACCCTGCTGTATAAACAGTAACTGAGTAATCCTTACCCTGCTGAATAAACAGTAACTGAGTAATCCTTACCCTGCTGAATAAACAGGAACTGAGTATTCCTTATCCTGCTGAATAAACAGTAACTGAGTAATCCTTACCCTGCTGAATAAACGGGAACTGAGTAATCCTTCTCATGCTGAATAAACTGTAACTGAGTAATCCTTATCCTGCTGAATAAACTGTAACTGTGTAATCCTTACCCTGCTGAATAAACGGTAACTGTGTAATCCTTCTCATGCAGAATAAACAGGAGCATTGAGTAATCCTTACCCTGCTGAATAAACAGTAACACTGAGTAATCCTTACACTGCTGAATAAACAGTAACTGAGTAATCCTTACCCTGCTGAATAAACGGTAACTGAGTAATTCTTACTCTGCTGAATAAACGGTAACTGAGTAATCCTTACCCTGCTGAATAAACAGTAACTGAGTAATCCTTACCCTGATGAATGAACATTGAAACAGAGTAATCCTCACTCTGCTGAATAAACAGTAACTTAATAATCCTTACCCTGCCGAATAAACAGTAACTGAGTAATCCTTACCATGCTGAATAAACAGTAGCTGAGTAATCCTTACCCAGCTGAATAAACAGTAACTGAGTAATCATTATCCTGCTGAATAAACAGTAACTGAGTAATCCTTACCCGGCTGAATAAACAGTAACTGAGTAATCATTATCCTGCTCAATAAACAGTAACTGAGTAATTCTTACCCTGCTGAATAAACAGTAACTGAGTAATCCTTACCCGGCTGAATAAACAGTAACACTCAGTAATCCTTCTCATGCTGAATAAACAGTAACACTGAGTAATCCTTATCATGCTGAATCAACAGTAACACAGAGTAATCCTTACCCTGCTGAATAAACATTAACTGAGTAATCCTTACCCTACTGAATAAACAGTAACTGAGTAATCCTTCCCCTGCTGAATAAACAATAACTGAGTAATCCTTACGCTGCTGAATAAACAGTAACTGTGTAATCCTTACTCTGCTGAATAAACAGTAACTGAGTAATCCTTACCCTGCTGAATAAACAGTAACACTGAGTAATCCTTACCCTGCTGAATAAACAGTAACTGAGTAATCATTATCCTGCTGAATAAACAGTAACACTGAGAAATCCTTACGCTGCTGAATAAACAGTAACTGAGTAATCCTTCCCCTGCTGAATAAACAGTAACTGAGGAATCCTTGCCCTGCTGAATAAACAGTAACTGAGTAATCCTTACCCTGCTGAATAAACCGTAACAATGAGTAATCCTTACCCTGCTGAATAAACAGTAACTGAGTAATCCTTACCCTGCTGAATAAACAGTAACTGAGTAATCCTTACCCTGCTGAATAAACAGTAACTGAGTAATCCTTACCCTACTGAATAAACAGTAACTGAGTAATCATTATCCTGCTGAATAAACAGTGACTGAGTAATTCTTACCCTGCTGAATAAACAGTAACTGAGCACTCCTTACCGTGCTGAATAAACAGTAACAATGAGTAATCCTTACCCTACAGAATAAACTGTAACTGTGTAATCCTTACCCTGCTGAATAAACAGTAAGTGAGTAATCATTATCCTGCTGAATAAACAGTAACTGAGTAATCCTTACCCTGCTGAATAAACTGTAACTGTGTAATCCTTACCCTGCTGAATAAACGGTAACTGTGTAATCCTTCTCATGCAGAATAAACAGGAGCATTGAGTAATCCTTACCCTGCTGAATAAACAGTAACACTGAGTAATCCTTACACTGCTGAATAAACAGTAACTGAGTAATCCTTACCCTCCTGAATAAACGGTAACTGAGTAATTCTTACTCTGCTGAATAAACGGTAACTGAGTAATCCTTACCCTGCTGAATAAACAGTAACTGAGTAATCCTTACCCTGATGAATGAACATTGAAACAGAGTAATCCTCACTCTGCTGAATAAACAGTAACTTAATAATCCTTACCCTGCCGAATAAACAGTAACTGAGTAATCCTTACCATGCTGAATAAACAGTAACTGAGTAATCCTTACCCGGCTGAATAAACAGTAACTGAGTAATCATTATCCTGCTGAATAAACAGTAACTGAGTAATCCTTACCCGGCTGAATAAACAGTAACTGAGTAATCATTATCCTGCTCAATAAACAGGAACTGAGTAATTCTTACCCTGCTGAATAAACAGTAACTGAGTAATCCTTACCTGGCTGAATAAACAGTAACACTCAGTAATCCTTCTCATGCTGAATAAACAGTAACACTGAGTAATCCTTATCATGCTGAATAAACAGTAACACTGAGTAATCCTTACCCTGCTGAATAAACAGTAACTGAGTAATCCTTACCCTACTGAATAAACAGTAACTGAGTAATCCTTCCCCAGCTGAATAAACAATAACTGAGTAATCCTTACGCTGCTGAATAAACAGTAACTGAGTAATCCTTCCACCTGCTGAATAAACAGTAACTGAGTAATCCTTACCCTGCTGAATAAACAGTAACACTGAGTAATCATTATCCTGCTGAATAAACAGTAACACTGAGAAATCCTTACGCTGCTGAATAAACAGTAACTGAGTAATCCTTCCCCTGCTGAATAAACAGTAACTGAGGAATCCTTGCCCTGCTGAATAAACAGTATCAATGAGTAATCCTTACCCTGCTGAATAAACAGTAACTGAGTGATCCTTACCCTGCTGAATAAACAGTAAGTGAGTAATCCTTACCCTACTTAATAAACAGTAACTGAGTAATCCTTACCCTGCTGAATAAACAGTAACTGAATAATCCTTACCCTGCTGAATAAACAGTAACTGAGTAATCCTTACCCTGCTGAATAAACAGTAACTGAGTAATCATTATCCTGCTGAATAAACAGTAACTGAGTACTCCTTACCCTGCTGAATAAACAGTAACTGAGTAATCCTTACCCTGCTGTATAAACAGTAACAATGAGTAATCCTTACCCTGCTGAATAAACAGTAACTGAGTAATCCTTACCCTGCTGAATAAACAGTAACTGAGTAATCCTTACCCTGCTGTATAAACAGTAACTGAGTAATACTTACCCTGCTGAATAAACAGTAACTGAGTAATGCTTACCCGGCTGAATAAACAGTAACACGGAGTAATCCTTATCATGCTGAATAAACAGTAACACTGAGTAATCCTTACTATGCTGAATAAACAGTAACTGAGTAATCCTTACCCTGCTGAATAAACAGTAACTGAGTAATCCTTACCCTGCTGAATAAACGGTAACTGAGTAATCATTCTCATGCTGAATAAACAGTAGCTGAGTAATCCTTATCCTGCTGAAAAAAACTATAACTGTGTAATCCTTGCCCTGCTGGATAAACGGGAACTGAGTAATCCTTCTCATGCTGAATAAACAGTAACACTGAGTAATCCTTACCCTGCTGAATAAACAGTAACACTGAGTAATCCTTACGCTGCTGAATAAACAGTAACTGTGTAATCCTTACCCTGCTGAATAAACGGTAACTGAGTAATTCTTACTCTGCTGAATAAACAGTAACTGAGTAATCCTTACCCTGCTGAATAAACAGTAACTGAGTAATCCTTACCCTGCTGAATAAACAGTAACTGAGTACTCCTTACCCTGCTGAATAAACAGTAACTGAGTAATCATTATCCTGCTGAATAAACAGTAACTGAGTAATCCTTACCCGGCTGAATAAGCAGTAACTGAGTAATCATTATCCTGCTCAATAAACAGTAATTGAGTAATTCTTACCCTGCTGAATAAACAGTAACGGTGTAATCCTTACCCTGCTGAATAAACAGTAACTGAGTAATCCTTGCCCTGTTCAAGAAAGTGTCACTGAGTAATCCTTACCTTGCTGAATAAACAGTAACTGAGTGATCCTTACCCTGCTGAATAAACAGTAAGTGAGTAATCCTTACCCTACTTAATAAACAGTAACTGAGTAATCCTTACACTGCTGAATAAACAGTAACTGAATAATCCTTACCCTGCTGAATAAACAGTAACTGAGTAATCCTTACCCTGCTGAATAAACAGTAACTGAGTAATCATTATCCTGCTGAATAAACAGTAACTGAGTACTCCTTACCCTGCTGAATAAACAGTAACTGAGTAATCCTTACCCTGCTGTATAAACAGTAACAATGAGTAATCCTTACCCTGCTGAATAAACAGTAACTGAGTAATCCTTACCCTGCTGAATAAACAGTAACTGAGTAATCCTTACCCTGCTGTATAAACAGTAACTGAGTAATACTTACCCTGCTGAATAAACAGTAACTGAGTAATGCTTACCCGGCTGAATAAACAGTAACACGGAGTAATCCTTATCATGCTGAATAAACAGTAACACTGAGTAATCCTTACTATGCTGAATAAACAGTAACTGAGTAATCCTTACCCTGCTGAATAAACAGTAACTGAGTAATCCTTACCCTGCTGAATAAACGGTAACTGAGTAATCATTCTCATGCTGAATAAACAGTAGCTGAGTAATCCTTATCCTGCTGAAAAAAACTATAACTGTGTAATCCTTGCCCTGCTGGATAAACGGGAACTGAGTAATCCTTCTCATGCTGAATAAACAGTAACACTGAGTAATCCTTACCCTGCTGAATAAACAGTAACACTGAGTAATCCTTACGCTGCTGAATAAACAGTAACTGTGTAATCCTTACCCTGCTGAATAAACGGTAACTGAGTAATTCTTACTCTGCTGAATAAACAGTAACTGAGTAATCCTTACCCTGCTGAATAAACAGTAACTGAGTAATCCTTACCCTGCTGAATAAACAGTAACTGAGTACTCCTTACCCTGCTGAATAAACAGTAACTGAGTAATCATTATCCTGCTGAATAAACAGTAACTGAGTAATCCTTACCCGGCTGAATAAGCAGTAACTGAGTAATCATTATCCTGCTCAATAAACAGTAATTGAGTAATTCTTACCCTGCTGAATAAACAGTAACGGTGTAATCCTTACCCTGCTGAATAAACAGTAACTGAGTAATCCTTGCCCTGTTCAAGAAAGTGTCACTGAGTAATCCTTACCTTGCTGAATAAACAGTAACTGAGTAATCCTTACCCGGCTGAATAAACAGTAACTGAGTAATCCTTATCCTGCTGAATAAACAGTAACTGTGTAATCCCTTTCCTGCTGAATAAAAAGTAACTGAGTAATCCTTACCCTGCTGAATAAACAGATACACTGAGTAATCCTTACCCTGCTGAATAAACAGTAGCACTGAGTAATCCTTACCCTGCTGAATAAACAGTAACACTGAGTAATTCTAACCCTGTTGACTAAACAGTAACTGAGTAATCCTTACCCTGCTGAATAAACAGTAACACTGAGTAATGCTTAATCTGCTGAATAAACAGTAACTGAGTAATTCTTACCCTGCTGAATAAACAGTAACTGAGTAATCCTTACCCTACTGAATAAACAGTAACACTGAGTAATCCTTACCCTGCTGAATAAACAGTAAGACAAAGTAATCCTTACCATGCTGAATAAATGTAACTGAGTAATCCTTACACTGCTGAAAAAACAGTCACTGAGTAATCCTTACCCTGCTGAATAAACAGTAACTGAGTAATCCTTACGCTGCTGAATAAACAGTAACTGAGTAATCCTTACCCTACTGAATAAACAGTAACACTGGGTAATCCTTACCCTGCTGAATAAACAGTAAGCCAGAGTAATCCTTACCATGCTGAATAAATGTAACTGAGTAATCCTTACCCTGCTGAATAAACTGTAACTGAGTAATCCTTACCCTGCTGAATAAACAGTAACTGAGTTATCCTTACGCTGCTGAATAAACAGTAACTGAGTAATCCTTACCCTGCTGAATAAACATTGACAGCGAGTGATCCTTATCCTGCTGAATAAACAGTAACTGAGTAATTCTTACCTTGCTGAATAAACATTAACTGAGTAATCCTTACCCTGCTGAATAAACAGCCGCTGAGTAATCGTTACCCTGCAGAATAAACAGTAACACTGAGTAATCCTTACCCTGCTGAATAAACAGTAACACTGAGTAATCCTTACCCTGCTGAATAAACAGTAACTGAGTAACCCTTACCCTGCTGAATAGACAGTAACTGAGTAATCCTTACCCTGCTGAATAAACAGTAACTGAGTAATCATTATCCTGCTGAATAAACAGTAACTGAGTAATCCTTACCCGGCTGAATATACAGTAACTGAGTAATCATTATCCTGCTCAATAAACAGTAACTGAGTAATTCTTACCCTGCTGAATAAACAGTAACGGTGTAATCCTTACCCTGCTGAATAAACAGTAACTGAGTAATCCTTGCCCTGTTCAAGAAACAGTCACTGAGTAATCCTTACCTTGCTGAATAAACAGTAACTGAGTAATCCTTACCCGGCTGAATAAACAGTAACTGAGTAATCCTTATCCTGCTGAATAAACAGTAACTGTGTAATCCTTTTCCTGCTGAATAAAAAGTAACTGAGTAATCCTTACCCTGCTGAATAAACAGATACACTGAATAATCCTTACCCTGCTGAATAAACAGTAACACTGAGTAATCCTTACCCTGCTGAATAAACAGTAACACTGAGTAATTCTAACCCTGTTGAATAAACAGTAACTGAGTAATCCTTACCCTGCTGAATAAACAGTAACTGAGTAATCCTTACCCTACTGAATAGACAGTAACACTGAGTAATCCTTACCCTGCTGAATAAACAGTAAGACAGAGTAATCCTTACCATGCTGAATAAATGTAACTGAGTAATCCTTACACTGCTGAAAAAACAGTAACTGAGTAATCCTTACCCTGCTGAATAAACAGTAACTGAGTAATCCTTACGCTGCTGAATAAACAGTAACTGAGTAATCCTTACCCTACTGAATGAACAGTAACACTGGGTAATCCTTACCCTGCTGAATAAACAGTAAGCCAGAGTAATCCTTACCATGCTGAATAAATGTAACTGAGTAATCCTTACCCTGCTGAATAAACTGTAACTGAGTAATCCTTACCCTGCTGAATAAACAGTAACTGAGTTATCCTTACGCTGCTGAATAAACAGTAACTGAGTAATCCTTACCCTGCTGAATAAACATTGACAGCGAGTGATCCTTATCCTGCTGAATAAACAGTAACTGAGTAATTCTTACCTTGCTGAATAAACATTAACTGAGTAATCCTTACCCTGCTGAATAAACAGCCGCTGAGTAATCGTTACCCTGCAGAATAAACAGTAACACTGAGTAATCCTTACCCTGCTGAATAAACAGTAACACTGAGTAATCCTTACCCTGCTGAATAAACAGTAACTGAGTAACCCTTACCCTGCTGAATAGACAGTGACACAGAGTAATCCTTACCCTGCTAAATAAACAGTAAGAAAGGGTAATTCTTGCTCTGCTGAATAAACAGTAACTGAATAATCCATACCCTGCGGGATAAACAGTAATACTTACCCTGTGAATAAACAGTAACTGAGTAATCCTTACACTGCTGAATGAACAGTAACACTGAGTAATTCTGACCCTGCTGAATAAACAGTAACGGTGTAATCATTACCCTGCTGAATAAACAGTAACTGAGTAATCCTTACCCTGCAGAATAAACAGTAACTGTGTAATCCTTACCCTGCTGAATAAACAGTAACTGAGTAATCCTTACCCTGCTGAATAAACAGTAACACGGAGTAATCCTTACCCTGCTGAATCAACAGCAACTGGGTAATCCTTACCCTGCTGAATAAACAGTAACACTGAGTAATCCTTACCCTGCTGAATAAACAGTAAGACAGAGTAATCCTTACCCTGCTGAATAAACAGCAACTGAGTAATCCTTACACTGCTGAATAATCAGTAACACTGAGTAATTCTTACCCAGCTGAATCAACAGTAACTGAGTAATCCTTACCCTGCTGAATAAACAGTAACTGAGTACTCCTTTCCCTGCTTAATAAACAGTAACTGAGTAATTCTTACCCTGCGGGATAAACAGTAACTGAGTAATCCTTACCCTGCTGAAAACAGTAACTGAGTAATCCATTCCCTGCTGAATAAACAGTAACTGAGTAATCCTTACCGTGCTGAATAAACAGTAACTGAGTAATGCTTTCCCTGCTGAATAAACAGTAACTGTGTAATCCTTACCCTGCTGAATAAACAGTAACAATGAGTAATCCTTACCCTGCTGAATAAACAGTGACTGTGTAATCCTTACCCTGCTGAATAAACAGTAACTGAGTAATCCTTACCATGCTGAATAAACAGTAACTGAGTAATCCTTACCCTGCTGAATAAACAGTAACACTGAGTAATCCTTACCCTGCTGAATAAACAGTAACTGAGTAATCCTTACCCTGCTGAATAAACAGTAACTGAGTAATCCTTACCCTGCTGAATAAACAGTAACTGAGTAATCCTTACCCTGCTGAATAAACAGTAACTGAGTAATCCTTTCCCTGCTGAATAAACAGTAACTGAGTAATCCTTACCCTGCTGAATAAACAGTAACTGAGTAACCCTTACCCTGCTGAATAAACAGTAACCGAGTAATCCTTACCCTGCTGAATAAACAGTAACTGAGTAATCCTTACACTGCTGAATAAACTGTAACTGTGTAATCCTTACCCTGCTGAATAAACTGTAACTGTGTAATCCTTACCCTGCTGAATAAACAGTCACTGAGCAATCCTTACCCTGCTGAATAAACAGTAACACTGAGTAATCCTTACCCTGCTGAATAAACAGTAACTGAGTATTCCTTACCCTGCTGAATAAACAGTAACTGAGTAATCCTTACCCTGCTGAATAAACAGTAACTGAGTAATGCTTAATCTGCTGAATAAACAGTAACTGAGTAATCCTTACCCTGCTGAATAAACAGTAACTGAGTAATCCTTACCCTGCTGAATAAACAGTAACTGAGTAATCCTTACCCTGCTGAATAAACAGTAACTGAGTAACCCTTACCCTGCTGAATAAACAGTAACTGAGTAATCCTTACCCTGCTGAATAAACAGTAACTGAGTAGTCCTTACCCTGCTGAATAAACAGTAACTGAGTGATCCTTACCCTGCTGAATAAACAGTAACTGAGTAATCCTTACCCTGCTGAATAAACAGTAACTGAGTAATCCTTACCCTGCTGAATAAACAGTAACTGAGTAATCCTTACCCTGCTGAATAAACAGTAACTGAGTAATCCTTACCCTGCTGAATAAACAGTAACTGAGTAATCCTTTCCCTGCTGAATAAACAGTAACTGAGTAATCCTTACCCTGCTGAATAAACAGTAACTGAGTAATCCTTACCCTGCTGAATAAACAGTAACTGAGTAATCCTTACTCTGCTGAATAAACAGTAACACTGAGTAATCCTTACCCTGCTGAATAAACAGTAACTGAGTAATCCTTACCCTGCTGAATAAACAGTAACACTGAGCAATCCTTACCCTGCTGAATAAACAGTAACTGAGTAATCCTTATCCTGCTGAATAAACAGTAACTGTGTAATCCTTATCCTGCTGAATAAACAGTAACTGAGTAATCCTTACCCTGCTGAATAAACAGTAACACTGAGTAATCCTTACCCTGCTGAATAAACAGTAACTGAGTAATCCTTACCCTGCTGAATAAACAGTAACTGAGTAATCCTTACCCTGCTGAATAAACAGTGACTGAGTAATGCTTACCCTGCTGAATAAACAGTAACTGAGTAATCCTTACCCTGCTGAATAAACAGTAACTGAGTAATCCATACGCAGAATAAACAGTAACACTGAATAATCCTTACGCTGCTGCATAAAATGTAACTGAGTAATTATAACCCTATTGAATAAACAGTAACTGAGTAATCCTTAACCTGCTGAATAAACAGTAACTGAGTAATCCTTACCCTGCTGAATAAACAGTAACTGAGTAATCCTTACCATCCTGAATAAACAGTAATGGTGTAATCCTTACCCTGCTGAATAAACAGTAACTGAGTAATCCTTACTCTGCTGAATAAACAGTAACTGAGTAATCCTTACCCCGCTGAATAAACAGTAACACTGAGTAATCGTTACCCTGCTGAATAAACAGTAACTGAGTAATCCTTACCCTGCTGAATACACAGTAACTGTGTAATCCTTACCCTGCTGAATAAACAGTAACTGAGTAATCCTTACCATGCTGAATAAACAGTAACTGAGTAATCCTTACCATGCTGAATAAACAGTAACACTGAGTAAGCCTTACCCTGCTGACTAAACAGTAAGACTGAGTAATCTTTACTCTGCTGAATAAACTATGACGTGTGTAATCCTTACCCTGCTGAATAAACAGTAACTGAGTAATCCTTACCCTGCTGAATAAACAGTAACACAGAGTAATCCTTACACTGCTGGATAAACAGTAGCTGGGTAATCGTTATCCTGCAGAATACACAGTAACTGAGTAACCCTAACCCTGCTGAATAAACAGTAACTGAGTAACCCATACCATGCTGAATAAACAGTAACTGAGTAGTCCTTACCCTGCTGAATAAACAGTAACTGAGTAATCCTTACCCTGCTGAATAAACAGTAACTGAGTAATCCTTATCCTGCTGAATAAACAGTAACTGAGTAATCCTTACCCTGCTGAATAAACGGTAACTGAGTAATCCTTCTCATGCTGAATAAACAGTAACTGAGTAATCCTTATCCTGCTGAATAAACTGTAACTGTGTAATCCTTACCCTGCTGAATAAACGGTAACTGAGTAATCCTTCTCATGCTGATTAAAGAGTAACACTGAGTAATCCTTACCATGCTGAATGAACAGTAACACTGAGTAATCCTTGCACTGCTGAATAAACAGCAACTGAGTAATCCTTACCCTGCTGAATAAACGGTAACAGAATAATACTTACTCTGCTGAATAAACAGTAACTGAGTAATCCTTACCATGCTGAATAAACAGTAACTGAGTAATCCTTACCATGCTGAATAAACAGTAACTGAGTAATCCTTACCCTGATGAATAAACATTGACACTGAGTAATCCTCACTCTGCTGAATAAACAGTAACTTATTAATCCTTACCCTGCTGAATAAACAGTAACTGAGTAATCCTTACCCTGCTAAATAAACAGTAACTGAAAAATCCTTACCCTGCTGAATAAACAGTAGCTGAGTAATCCTTACACTGCTGAATAAATAGTCACTGAGTAATCCTTACCCTGCTGAATAAACAGTAACTGAGTAATCCTTACCCTGCTGAATAAACAGTAACTGAGTAATCCTTACCCTGCTGAATAAACAGTAACTGAGTAATCCATGCGCAGAATAAACATTAACACTGAATAATCCTTATGCCGCTGCATAAAATGTAACTGAGTAATTATAACCCTATTGAATAAACAGTAACTGAGTAATCCTTAACCTGCTGACTAAACAGTAACTGAGTAATCCTTACCCTGCTGACTAAACAGTAACTGAGTAATCCTTACCCTGCTGAATAAACAGTAACTGAGTAATCCTTACCATGCTGAATAAACAGTAACACTGAGTAATCCTTACCCTGCTGACTAAACAGTAAGACTGAGTAATCTTTACTCTGCTGAATAAACTATGACGTGTGTAATCCTTACCCTGCTGAATAAACAGTAACTGAGTAATCCTTACCCTGCTGAATAAACAGCAACTGAGTAATCCTTACCCAGCTGAATAAACAGTAACTGAGTAATCCTTACTCTGCTGAATAAACAGTAACTGAGTATTCCTTACCCTGCTGAATAAACAGCAACTGAGTAATCCTTACCCTGCTGACTAAACAGTAACTGAGTAATCCTTACCCTACTGAATAAACAGTAACCGAGTAATCCTTACCCTGCTGAATAAACAGTAACGGTGTAATCCTTACCCTGCTGAATAAACAGTAACGGTGTAATCCTTACCCTGCTGAATAAACAGTAACTGAGTAATCCTTACCCTGCTGAATAAACAGTAACTGAGTAATCCTTACCCTGCTGAATAAACAGTAACTGAGTAATCCTTTCCCTACTGAATAAACAGTAACACTGAGTAATCCTTACCCTGCTGAATAAACAGTAACTGAGTAATCCTTACCCTGCTGAATAAACAGTAACACTGAGTAATCCTTACCCTGCTGAATAAACAGTAACTGAGTAATCCTTACCCTGCTGAATAAACAGTAACACAGAGTAATCCTTACCCTGCTGAATAAACAGTAACACTGAGTAATCCTTACCCTGCTGAATAAACAGGAACTGAGTAATCCTTACCCTGCTGAATAAACAGTAACTGAGTAATCCTTACCCTGCTGAATAAACAGTAACACTGAGTAATCCTTACCCTGCTGAATAAACAGGAACTGAGTAATCCTTACCCTGCTGAATAAACAGTAACTGAGTAATCCTTACCCTGCTGAATAAACAGTAACTGAGTAATCCTTACCCTGCTGAATAAACAGTAACACAGAGTAATCCTTACACTGCTGGATAAACAGTAGCTGGGTAATCGTTATCCTGCAGAATAAACAGTAACTGAGTAATCCTTACCCTACTGAATAAACAGTAACTGAGTAATCCTTACCCTGCTGAATAAACAGTAACACTGAGTAATCCTTACCCTGCTGAATAAACAGGAACTGAGTAATCCTTACCCTGCTGAATAAACAGTAACACGGAGTAATCCTTACCCTGCTGAATAAACAGTAACTAGGTAATCCTTATCCTTCTGAATAAACAGTAACTGAGTAATCCTTACCCTGCTGAATAAATGATAACTGAGTAATCCTTCTCATGCTGAATAAACAGTAACTGAGTAATCCTTATCCTGCTGAATAAACTGTAACTGTGTAATCCTTACCCTGCTGAATAAACGGTAACTGATTAATCCTTCTCATGCTGATTAAAGAGGAACACTGAGTAATCCTTACCCTGCTGAATGAACAGTAACACTGAGTAATCCTTGCACTGCTGAATAAACAGTAACTGAGTAATCCTTACAATGCTGAATAAACAGCAACTGAGTAATCCTTACCCTGCTGAATAAACGGTAACAGAATAATACTTACTCTGCTGAATAAACAGTAACTGAGTAATCCTTACCATGTTGAATAAACAGTAACTGAGTAATCCTTACCATGCTGAATAAACAGTAACTGAGTAATCCTTACCCTGATGAATAAACATTGACACTGAGTAATCCTCACTCTGCTGAATAAACAGTAACTAATTAATCCTTACCCTGCTGAATAAACAGTAACTGAGTAATCCTTACCCTGCTAAATAAACAGTAACTGAGTAATCCTTACCCTGCTGAATAAACAGTAGCTGAGTAATCCTTACACTGCTGAATAAATAGTCACTGAGTAATCCTTACCCTGCTGAATAAACAGTAACTGAGTAATCCTTACCCTGCTGAATAAACAGTAACTGAGTAATCCTTACCCTGCTGAATAAACAGTAACTGAGTAATCCATACGCAGAATAAACATTAACACTGAATAATCCTTATGCCGCTGCATAAAATGTAACTGAGTAATTTTAACCCTATTGAATAAACAGTAACTGAGTAATCCTTACCCTGCTGAATAAACAGTAACTGAGTAATCCTCACCCTGTTGAATAAACAGCAACTGAGTAATCCTTACCCAGCTGAATAAACAGTAACTGAGTAATCCTTACTCTGCTGAATAAACAGTAACTGAGTATTCCTTACCCTGCTGAATAAACAGCAACTGAGTAATCCTTACCCTGCTGAATAAACAGCAACTGAGTAATCCTTACCCTGCTGAATAAACAGTAACTGAGTATTCCTTACCCTACTGAATAAACAGTAACGGTGTAATCCTGACCCTGCTGAATAAACAGTAACTTAGTAATCCTTACCCTGCTGAATAAACAGTCACTGAGTAATCCTTACCCTGCTGAATAAACAGAAACTGAGTAATCCTTACCCTGCTGAATAAACAGTAACTGAGTAATCCTTACCCAGCTGAATAAACAGTAGCTGAGTAATCCTTACACTGCTCAATAAATAGTCACTGAGTAATCCTTGCCCTGCTGAATAAACAGTAACTGAGTAATCATTACCCTGCTGAATAAACAGTAACTGAGTAATCCTTACCCTGCTGAATAAACAGTAACTGAGTAATCCATACGCAGAATAAACAGTAACACTGAACAATCCTTACGCTGCTGCATAAAATGTAACTGAGTAATTATAACCCTATTGAATAAACAGTAACTGAGTAATCCTTAACCTGCTGAATAAACAGTAACTGAGTAATCCTTACCCTGCTGAATAAACAGTAACTGAATAATCCTTACCCTGCTGAATAGACAGTAACTGAGTAATCCTTACCATCCTGAATAAACAGTAATGGTGTAATCCTTACCCTGCTGAATAAACAGTAACTGAGTAATCCTTACTCTGCTGAATCAACAGTAACTGAGTATTCCTAACCCTGCTGAATAAACAGCAACTGAGTAATCCTTACCCTGCTGAATAAACAGTAACTGAGTAATCCTTACCCGGCTGAATAAACAGTAACACGGAGTAATCCTTATCCTGCTGAATAAACAGCAACTGAGTAATCCTTACCCTGCTGAATAAACAGTAACTGGGTAATCCTTACCCTGCTGAATAAACAGTAACTGAGTAATCCTTACCCTGCTGAATAAACAGTAACACTGAGTAATCCTTACCCTGCTGAATAAACAGTAACTGAGTAATCCTTACCCTGCTGAATAAACAGTAACTGAGTAATCCTTATCCTGCTGAATAAACAGTAACTGAGTAATCCTTACCCTGCTGAATAAACGGTAACTGAGTAATCCTTCTCATGCTGAATAAACAGTAACTGAGTAATCCTTATCCTGCTGAATAAACTGTAACTGTGTAATCCTTACCCTGCTGAATAAACGGTAACTGATTAATCCTTCTCATGCTGATTAAAGAGTAACACTGAGTAATCCTTACCCTGCTGAATGAACAGTAACACTGAGTAATCCTTGCACTGCTGAATAAACAGTAGCTGAGTAATCCTTACAATGCTGAATAAACAGCAACTGAGTAATCCTTACCCTGCTGAATAAACGGTAACAGAATAATACTTACTCTGCTGAATAAACAGTAACTGAGTACTCCTTACCATGTTGAATAAACAGTAACTGAGTAATCCTTACCATGCTGAATAAACAGTAACTGAGTAATCCTTACCCTGATGAATAAACATTGACACTGAGTAATCCTCACTCTGCTGAATAAACAGTAACTAATTAATCCTTACCCTGCTGAATAAACAGTAACTGAGTAATCCTTACCCTGCTAAATAAACAGTAACTGAGTAATCCTTACCCTGCTGAATAAACAGTAGCTGAGTAATCCTTACACTGCTGAATAAATAGTCACTGAGTAATCCTTACCCTGCTGAATAAACAGTAACTGAGTAATCCTTACCCTGCTGAATAAACAGTAACTGAGTAATCCTTACCCTGCTGAATAAACAGTAACTGAGTAATCCATACGCAGAATAAACATTAACACTGAATAATCCTTATGCCGCTGCATAAAATGTAACTGAGTAATTTTAACCCTATTGAATAAACAGTAACTGAGTAATCCTTACCCTGCTGAATAAACAGTAACTGAGTAATCCTCACCCTGTTGAATAAACAGCAACTGAGTAATCCTTACCCAGCTGAATAAACAGTAACTGAGTAATCCTTACTCTGCTGAATAAACAGTAACTGAGTATTCCTTACCCTGCTGAATAAACAGCAACTGAGTAATCCTTACCCTGCTGAATAAACAGCAACTGAGTAATCCTTACCCTGCTGAATAAACAGTAACTGAGTATTCCTTACCCTACTGAATAAACAGTAACGGTGTAATCCTGACCCTGCTGAATAAACAGTAACTTAGTAATCCTTACCCTGCTGAATAAACAGTCACTGAGTAATCCTTACCCTGCTGAATAAACAGTAACTGAGTAATCCTTACCCTGCTGAATAAACAGTGACTGAGTAATCCTTACCCAGCTGAATAAACAGTAGCTGAGTAATCCTTACACTGCTCAATAAATAGTCACTGAGTAATCCTTGCCCTGCTGAATAAACAGTAACTGAGTAATCCTTACCCTGCTGAATAAACAGTAACTGAGTAATCCTTACCCTGCTGAATAAACAGTAACTGAGTAATCCATACGCAGAATAAACAGTAACACTGAATAATCCTTACGCTGCTGCATAAAATGTAACTGAGTAATTATAACCCTATTGAATAAAGAGTAACTGAGTAATCCTTAACCTGCTGAATAAACAGTAACTGAGTAATCCTTACCCTGCTGAATAAACAGTAACTGAGTAATCCTTACCCTGCTGAATAAACAGTAACTGAGTAATCCTTACCATCCTGAATAAACAGTAATGGTGTAATCCTTACCATGCTGAATAAACAGTAACTGAGTAATCCTTACTCTGCTGAATAAACAGTAACTGAGTATTCCTAACCCTGCTGAATAAACAGCAACTGAGTAATCCTTACCCTGCTGAATAAACAGTAACTGAGTAATCCTTACCCGGCTGAATAAACAGTAACACGGAGTAATCCTTATCCTGCTGAATAAACAGCAACTGAGTAATCCTTACCCTGCTGAATAAACAGTAACTGGGTAATCCTTACCCTGCTGAATATACAGTAACTGAGTAATCCTTACCCTGCTGAATAAACAGTAACACTGAGTAATCCTTACCCTGCTGAATAAACAGTAACGGTGTAATCCTTACCCTGCTGAATAAACAGTAACTGAGTAATCCTTGCCCTGCTGAATAAACAGTAACTGAGTAATCCTTACCCTGCTGTATAAACAGTAACTGAGTAATCCTTACCCTGCTGAATAAACAGTAACTGAGTAATCCTTACCCGGCTGATTAAACAGTAACACGGAGTAATCCTTATCATGCTGAATAAACAGTACCACTGAGTAATCCTTACCCTGCTGAATAAACAGTAACTGAGTAATCCTTACCCTGCTGAATAAACAGTAACTGAGTAATCCTGATCCTGCTGAATAAACAGTAACTGAGTAATCCTTACCCTGCTGAATAAACGGTAACTGAGTAATCCTTCTCATGCTGAATAAACAGTAACTGAGTAATCCTTATCCTGCTGAATAAACAGTAACTGAGTAATCCTTAACCTGCTGAATAAACAGTAACTGAGTAATCCTTACCCTGCTGAATAAACAGTAACACTGAGTAATCCTTACACTGCTGAATAAACAGTAAATGAGTAATCCTTACCCTGCTGAATAAACAGTAACTGAGTAATCCTCACCCTGATGAATAAACATTGACACTGAGTAATCCTCACTCTGCTGAATAAACAGTAACTTATTAATCCTTACCCTGCTGAATAAACAGTAATTTATTAATCCTTACCCTGCTAAATAAACAGTAACTGAGTAATGCATACCCTGCTGAATAAACAGTAACTGAGTAATCCTTACCCTGCTGAATAAACGGTAACTGTGTAATCCTTACCCTGCTGGATAAACGGTAACTGAGTAATCCTTCTCATGCTGAATAAACAGTAACACTGAGTAATCCTTCTCATGCTGAATAAACAGTAACACTGAGTAATCCTTACCCTGCTGAATAAACAGTAACTGAGTAATCCTTACCCTGATGAATAAACATTGACACTGAGTAATCCTCACTCTGCTGAATAAACAGTAACTTATTAATCCTTACCCTGCTGAATAAACAGTAACTGAGTAATCCTGACCCTGCTAAATAAACAGTAACTGAGTAATCCTTACCCTGCTGAATAAACAGTAACTGTGTAACCCTTACACTGCTGAATAAATAGTCACTGAGTAATCCTTACCCTGCTAAATAAACAGTAACTGAGTAATCCTTACCCTGCTGAATAAACAGTAACTGAGTAATCCTTACCCTGCTGAATAAACAGTAACTGAGTAATCCTTACCCTGCTAAATAAACAGTAACTGAGTAATCCTTACCCAGCTGAATAAACAGTAGCTGAGTAATCCTTACACTGATGAATAAATAGTCACTGAGTAATCCTTGCCCTGCTGAATAAACAGTAACTGAGTAATCCTTCCCCTGCTGAATAAACAGTAACTGAGTAATCCTTACCCTGCTGAATAAACAGTAACTGAGTAATCCTTACCCTGATGAATAAACATTGACACTGAGTAATCCTCACTCTGCTGAATAAACAGTAACTTATTAATCCTTACCCTGCTGAATAAACAGTAATTTATTAATCCTTACCCGGCTGAATAAACAGTAACTTAGTAATCCTTACCCTGCTGAATAAACAGTAGCTGAGTAATCCTTTCACTGCTGAATAAATAGTCACTGAGTAATCCTTACTCTGCTGAATAAACAGTAACTGAGTAATCCTTACCCTGCTGAATAAACAGTAACTGAGTAATCCTTACCATGCTGAATAAACAGTCACTGAGTAATCCATACGCAGAATAAACAGTAACACTGAATAATCTTTACGCTGCTGCGTCAACTGTAACTGAGTAATTCTAACCCTGGTGAATAAACAGTAACTGAGTAATCCTTACACTGCTGAATAAACAGTAACTGAGTAATCCTTACCCTGCTGAATAAACAGTAACTGAGTAATCCTTACCATCCTGAATAAACAGTAACGGTGTAATCCTTACCCTGCTGAATAAACAGTAACTGAGTAATCCTTACTATGCTGAATAAACAGTAACTGAGTATTCCTAACCCTGCTGAATAAACAGCAACTGAGTAATCCTTACCCTGCTGAATAAACAGCAACTGAGTAATCCTTACCCTGCTGAATAAACAGTAACTGAGTAATCCTTCCCCTGCAGAATAAACAGTAACTGAGTAATCCTTACCCTGCTGAATAAACAGTAACACTGAGTAATCCTTACCCTACTGAATAAACAGTAACGGTGTAATCCTGACCCTGCTGAATAAACAGTAACTTAGTAATCCTTACCCTGCTGAATAAACAGTCACTAAGTAATCCTTACCCTGCTGAATTAACAGTAACACTGAGTAATCCTTACCCTGCTGAATAAACAGCAACTGAGTAATCCTTAACCTGCTGAATAAACAGTAACTGAGTAATCCTTACCCTGCTGAATAAACAGTAACTTAGTAATCCTTACCCTGCTGAATAAACAGTAACACTGAGTAATCCTTACCCTACTGAATAAACAGTAACGGTGTAATCCTGACCCTGCTGAATAAACAGTAACTTAGTAATCCTTACCCTGCTGAATAAACAGTCACTAAGTAATCCTTACCCTGCTGAATTAACAGTAACACTGAGTAATCCTTATCCTGCTGAATAAACAGCAACTGAGTAATCCTTACCCTGCTGAATAAACAGTAACTGGGTAATCCTTATCATGCTGAATAAACAGTAACTGAGTAATCCTTACCCTGCTGAATAAACAGTAACACTGAGTAATCCTTACCCTGCTGAATAAACAGTAACTGAGTAATCCTTACCCTGCTGAATAAACAGTAACTGAGTAATCCTTACCCTGCTGAATAAACAGTAACTGAGTAATCCTTATCCTGCTGAATAAACAGTAACTGAGTAATCCTTAGCCTGATGAATAAACATTGACACTGAGTAATCCTCACTCTGCTGAATAAACAGTAACTTATTAATCCTTACCCTGCTGAATAAACAGTAATTTATTAATCCTTACCCTGCAAAATAAACAGTAACTGAGTAATGCTTCTCATGCTGACTAAACAGTAACTGAGTAATCCTTATCCTGCTGAATAAACTGTAGCTGTGTAATCCTTACCCTGCTGGATAAACGGTAACTGAGTAATCCTTCTCATGCTGAATAAACAGTAACACTGAGTAATCCTTACCCTGCTGAATAAACAGTAACACTGAGTAATCCTTACACTGCTGAATAAACAATAACTGAGTAATCCTTACCCTGCTGAATAAACGGTAACTGAGTAATTCTAACTCTGCTGAATTAGCAGTAACTGAGTAATCCTTACCCTGCTGAATAAACAGTAACTGAGTAATCCTTACCCTGATGAATAAACATTGACACTGAGTAATCCTCACTCTGCTGAATAAACAGTAACTTATTAATCCTTACCCTGCTGAATAAACAGTAATTTAGTAATCCTTACCCTGCTGAATAAACAGCAGCTGAGTAATCCTTACCCTGCTGAATAAACAGTAATACTGAGAAATCCTTATCCTGCTGAATAAACAGTAACTGAGTAATCCTTACCCTGCTGAATAAACAGTAACTGAGTAATCCTTATCCTGCGAATAAACAGTAACTGAGTAATCCTTACCCTGCTGACTAAACAGCCGCTGAGTAATCCTTACCCTTCTGAATAAACAGTAACTGAGTAATCCTTCCCTTGCTGAATAAACAGTAACTGAGTAATCCTTACCCTACTGAATAAACAGTATCTGAGTAATCCTTATCCTGCTAAATAAACAGTAACTGAGTAATCCTTACCATGCTGAATAAACAGTCACTGAGTAATCCATACGCAGAATAAACAGTAACACTGAATAATCTTTACGCTGCTGCGTCAACTGTAACTGAGTAATTCTAACCCTGGTGAATAAACAGTAACTGAGTAATCCTTACCCTGCTGAATAAACAGTAACTGAGTAATCGTTACACTGCTGAATAAACAGTAACTGATTAATCCTTACCCTGCTGAATAAACAGTAACTGAGTAATCCTTACCCTGCTGAATAAACAGTAACTGAGTAATCCTTACCCGGCTGAATAAACAGTAACGGTGTAATCCTTACCCTGCTGAATAAACAGTAACTGAGTAATCCTTGCCCTGCTGAAGAAACAGTGACTGAGTAATCCTTACCCTGCTGAATAAACAGTAACTGAGTAATCCTTACCCTGCTGAATAAACAGTAACTGAGTAATCCTTACCCTGCTGATTAAACAGTAACTGAGTAATCCTTACCCTGCTGAATAAACAGTAACTGAGTAATCCTTACCCTGCTGAATAAACAGTAACTGATTAATCCTTACCCTGCTGAATAAACAGTAACTGAGTAATCCTTACCCGGCTGAATAAACAGTAACGGTGTAATCCTTACCCTGCTGAATAAACAGTAACTGAGTAATCCTTGCCCTGCTGAAGAAACAGTGACTGAGTAATCCTTACCCTGCTGAATAAACAGTAACTGAGTAATCCTTACCCTGCTGAATAAACAGCAACTGAGTAATCCTTACCCTGCTGAATAAACAGTAACTGAGTAATCCTTACCCTGCTGAATAAACAGTAACTGAGTAATCCTTACCCTGCTGATTAAACAGTAACTGAGTAATCCTTACCCTACTGAATAAACAGTAACACTGAGTAATCCTTACCCTGCTGAATAAACAGTAACGGTGTAATCCTTACCCTGCTGAATAAACAGTAACTGAGTAATCCTTACCCTGCTGTATAAACAGTAACTGAGTAATCCTTACCCTGCTGAATAAACAGTAACACTGAGTAATCCTTACCCTGCTGAATAAACAGTAACTGACTAATCCTTACCCTGCTGAATAAACAGTAACTGAGTAATCCTTACCCTGCTGAATAAACAGTAACTGACTAATCCTTACCCTGCTGAATAAACAGTAACACTGAGTAATCCTTACCCTGCTGAATAAACAGTAACGGTGTAATCCTTACCCTGCTGAATAAACAGTAACTGAGTAATCCTTACCCTGTTGAATTAACAGGAACACTGAGTAATGCTTAATCTGCTGAATAAACAGTAACTGAGTAATCCTTACCCTGCTGAATAAACAGTAACTGAGTAATCCTTAACCTACTTAATCAACAGTAACACTGAGTAATCCTTACCCTGCTGAATAAACAGTAACTGAGTAATCCTTACCCTGCTGATTAAACAGTAACTGAGTAATCCTTACCCTACAGAATAAACAGTAACACTGAGTAATCCTTACCCTGCTGAATAAACAGTAACGGTGTAATCCTTACCCTGCTGAATAAACAGTAACTGAGTAATCCTTACCCTGCTGTATAAACAGTAACTGACTAATCCTTACCCTGCTGAATAAACAGTAACTGAGTGATCCTTACCCTGCTGAATAAACAGTAACTGACTAATCCTGACCCTGCTGAATAAACAGTAACACTGAGTAATCCTTACCCTGCTGAATAAACAGTAACGGTGTAATCCTTACCCTGCTGAATAAACAGTAACTGAGTAATCCTTACCCTGTTGAATAAACAGTAACTGAGTAATCCTTACCCTGATGAATAAACATTGACACTGAGTAATCCTCACTCTGCTGAATAAACAGTAACTTATTAATCCTTACCCTGCTGAATAAACAGTAATTTAGTAATCCTTACCCTGCTGAATAAACAGCAGCTGAGTAATCCTTACCCTGCTGAATAAACAGTAATACTGAGAAATCCTTATCCTGCTGAATAAACAGTAACTGAGTAATCCTTACCCTGCTGAATAAACAGTAACTGAGTAATCCTTATCCTGCGAATAAACAGTAACTGAGTAATCCTTACCCTGCTGACTAAACAGCCGCTGAGTAATCCTTACCCTTCTGAATAAACAGTAACTGAGTAATCCTTCCCTTGCTGAATAAACAGTAACTGAGTAATCCTTACCCTACTGAATAAACAGTATCTGAGTAATCCTTATCCTGCTAAATAAACAGTAACTGAGTAATCCTTACCATGCTGAATAAACAGTCACTGAGTAATCCATACGCAGAATAAACAGTAACACTGAATAATCTTTACGCTGCTGCGTCAACTGTAACTGAGTAATTCTAACCCTGGTGAATAAACAGTAACTGAGTAATCCTTACCCTGCTGAATAAACAGTAACTGAGTAATCGTTACACTGCTGAATAAACAGTAACTGATTAATCCTTACCCTGCTGAATAAACAGTAACTGAGTAATCCTTACCCTGCTGAATAAACAGTAACTGAGTAATCCTTACCCGGCTGAATAAACAGTAACGGTGTAATCCTTACCCTGCTGAATAAACAGTAACTGAGTAATCCTTACCCGGCTGAATAAACAGTAACGGTGTAATCCTTACCCTGCTGAATAAACAGTAACTGAGTAATCCTTGCCCTGCTGAAGAAACAGTGACTGAGTAATCCTTACCCTGCTGAATAAACAGTAACTGAGTAATCCTTACCCTGCTGAATAAACAGTAACTGAGTAATCCTTACCCTGCTGAATAAACAGTAACTGAGTAATCCTTACCCTGCTGATTAAACAGTAACTGAGTAATCCTTACCCTGCTGAATAAACAGTAACTGAGTAATCCTTACCCTGCTGAATAAACAGTAACTGATTAATCCTTACCCTGCTGAATAAACAGTAACTGAGTAATCCTTACCCGGCTGAATAAACAGTAACGGTGTAATCCTTACCCTGCTGAATAAACAGTAACTGAGTAATCCTTGCCCTGCTGAAGAAACAGTGACTGAGTAATCCTTACCCTGCTGAATAAACAGTAACTGAGTAATCCTTACCCTGCTGAATAAACAGCAACTGAGTAATCCTTACCCTGCTGAATAAACAGTAACTGAGTAATCCTTACCCTGCTGAATAAACAGTAACTGAGTAATCCATACCCTGCTGATTAAACAGTAACTGAGTAATCCTTACCCTACTGAATAAACAGTAACACTGAGTAATCCTTACCCTGCTGAATAAACAGTAACTGAGTAATCCTTACCCTGCTGTATAAACAGTAACTGAGTAATCCTTACCCTGCTGAATAAACAGTAACACTGAGTAATCCTTACCCTGCTGAATAAACAGTAACTGACTAATCCTTACCCTGCTGAATAAACAGTAACTGAGTAATCCTTACCCTGCTGAATAAACAGTAACTGACTAATCCTTACCCTGCTGAATAAACAGTAACACTGAGTAATCCTTACCCTGCTGAATAAACAGTAACGGTGTAATCCTTACCCTGCTGAATAAACAGTAACTGAGTAATCCTTACCCTGTTGAATTAACAGGAACACTGAGTAATGCTTAATCTGCTGAATAAACAGTAACTGAGTAATCCTTACCCTGCTGAATAAACAGTAACTGAGTAATCCTTAACCTACTTAATCAACAGTAACACTGAGTAATCCTTACCCTGCTGAATAAACAGTAACTGAGTAATCCTTACCCTGCTGATTAAACAGTAACTGAGTAATCCTTACCCTACAGAATAAACAGTAACACTGAGTAATCCTTACCCTGCTGAATAAACAGTAACGGTGTAATCCTTACCCTGCTGAATAAACAGTAACTGAGTAATCCTTACCCTGCTGTATAAACAGTAACTGACTAATCCTTACCCTGCTGAATAAACAGTAACTGAGTGATCCTTACCCTGCTGAATAAACAGTAACTGACTAATCCTGACCCTGCTGAATAAACAGTAACACTGAGTAATCCTTACCCTGCTGAATAAACAGTAACGGTGTAATCCTTACCCTGCTGAATAAACAGTAACTGAGTAATCCTTACCCTGTTGAATAAACAGTAACACTGAGTAATGCTTAATCTGCTGAATAAACAGTAACTGAGTAATCCTTACCCTGCTGAATAAACAGTAACTGAGTAATCCTTAACCTACTGAATAAACAGTAACACTGAGTAATCCGTACCCTGCTGAATAAACAGTAAGACAGAGTAATCCTTACCCTGCTGAATAAACAGTAACTGAGTAATCCTTACGCTGCTGAATAAACAGTAACTGAGTAATCCTTACGCTGCTGAATAAACAGTAACTGAGTAATCCTTACGCTGCTGAATAAACAGTAACTGAGTAATCCTTAACCTGCTGAATAAACAGTAACTGAGTAACCCTTACCCTGCTGAATAAACAGTAAATGAGTAATCCTTACGCTGCTGAATAAACAGTAACTGAGTAATCCTTAGCCTGCTGAATAAACATTGACAGCGAGTGATCCTCATCCTGCTGAATAAGCAGTAACTGAGTAATTCTTATCTTGCTGTATAAACATTAACTGAGTAATCCTTACCCTGCTGAATAAACAGCTGCTGAGTATTCGTTACCCTGCAGAATAAACAGTAACACTGAGTAATCCTTACCCTGCTGAATAAACAGTAACGGTGTAATCCTTACCCTGCTGAATAAACAGTAACTGAGTAATCCTTACCCTGCTGTATAAACAGTGACTTAGTAATCCTTACCCTGCTGAATAAACAGTAACACTGAGTAATCCTTACCCTGCTGAATAAACAGTAACTGACTAATCCTTACCCTGCTGAATAAACAGTAACTGAGTAATCCTTACCCTGCTGAATAAACAGTAACTGACTAATCCTTTCCCTGCTGAATAAACAGTAACACTGAGTAATCCTTACCCTGCTGAATAAACAGTAACGGTGTAATCCTTACCCTGCTGAATAAACAGTAACTGAGTAATCCTTACCCTGTTGAATAAACAGTAACACTGAGTAATGCTTAATCTGCTGAATAAACAGTAACTGAGTAATCCTTACCCTGCTGAATAAACAGTAACTGAGTAATCCTTAACCTACTGAATAAACAGTAACACTGAGTAATCCTTACCCTGCTGAATAAACAGTAACTGAGTAATCCTTACCCTGCTGATTAAACAGTAACTGAGTAATCCTTACCCTACTGAATAAACAGTAACACTGAGTAATCCTTACCCTGCTGAATAAACAGTAACGGTGTAATCCTTACCCTGCTGAATAAACAGTAACTGAGTAATCCTTACCCTGCTGAATAAACAGTAACACTGAGTAATCCTTACCCTGCTGAATAAACAGTAACTGACTAATCCTTACTCTGCTGAATAAACAGTAACTGAGTAATCCTTACCCTGCTGAATAAACAGTAACTGACTAATCCTTACCCTGCTGAATAAACAGTAACACTGAGTAATCCTTACCCTGCTGAATAAACAGTAACGGTGTAATCCTTACCCTGCTGAATAAACAGTAACTGAGTAATCCTTACCCTGTTGAATAAACAGTAACACTGAGTAATGCTTAATCTGCTGAATAAACAGTAACTGAGTAATCCTTACCCTGCTGAATAAACAGTAACTGAGTAATCCTTAACCTACTGAATAAACAGTAACACTGAGTAATCCGTACCCTGCTGAATAAACAGTAAGACAGAGTAATCCTTACCCTGCTGAATAAACAGTAACTGAGTAATCCTTACGCTGCTGAATAAACAGTAACTGAGTAATCCTTACACTGCTGAATAAACAGTAACTGAGTAATCCTTACGCTGCTGAATAAACAGTAACTGAGTAATCCTTACCCTGCTGAATAAACAGTAACTGAGTAATCCTTACCCTGCTGAATAAACAGTAACTGAGTAATCCTTACGCTGCTGAATAAACAGTAACTGAGTAATCCTTAGCCTGCTGAATAAACATTGACAGCGAGTGATCCTCATCCTGCTGAATAAGCAGTAACTGAGTAATTCTTATCTTGCTGTATAAACATTAACTGAGTAATCCTTACCCTGCTGAATAAACAGCTGCTGAGTATTCGTTACCCTGCAGAATAAACAGTAACACTGAGTAATCCTTACCCTGCTGAATAAACAATAACACGGAGTAATCCTTACCCTGCTGAATAAACAGTAACTGAGTAACCCTTACCCTGCTGAATAGACAGTGACACAGAGTAATCCTTACCTTGCTGAATAAACAGTAAGACAGAGTAATCCTTGCTCTGCTGAATAAACAGTAACTGAATAATCCATACCCTGCGGGATAAACAGTAACTGAGTAATCCTTACCCTGATGAATAAACATTGACACTGAGTAATCCTCACTCTGCTGAATAAACAGTAACTTATTAATCCTGACCCTGCTGAATAAACAGTAATTTATTCATCCTTACCCTGCTGAATAAACAGTAACTGATTAATGCTCACCCTGCTGAATAAACAGGAACTGAGTAATCCTTTCACTGCTGAATAAATAGTCACTGAGTAATCCTTACTCTGCTGGATAAACAGTAACTGAGTAATCCTTACCCTGCTGAATAAACAGTAACTGAGTAATCCTTACCCTGCTGAATAAACAGTCACTGAGTAATCCATACGCAGAATAAACAGTAACACTGAATAATCTTTACGCTGCTGCATCAACTGTAACTGAGTAATTCTAACCCTGTTGAATAAACAGTAACTGAGTAATCCTTACACTGCTGAATAAACAGTAACTGAGTAATCGTTAGACTGCTGAATAAACAGTAACTGAGTAATCCTTACCCTGCTGAATAAACAGTAACGGTGTAATCCTTACCCTGCTGAATAAACAGTAACTGTGTAATCCTTACTCTGCTGAATATACAGTAACGGAGTAATCCGTACCCTGCTGAATAAACAGTAACTGAGTAATCCTTACCCTGCTGAATAAACAGCAACTGAGTAATCCTTTCCCTACTGAATAAACAGTAACACTGAGTAATCCTTATGCTGCTGAATAAACAGTAACGGTGTAATCCTTACCCTGCTGAATAAACAGTAACTGAGTAATCCTTACCCTGCTAAATAAACAGTAACACTGAGTAATCCTTACCCTGCTGAATAAACAGTAACTGACTAATCCTTACCCTGCTGAATAAACAGTAACTGAGTAATCCTTACCCTGCTGAATAAACAGTAACTGACTAATCCTTACCCTGCTGAATAAACAGTAACACTGAGTAATCCTCACCCTGCTGAATAAACAGTAACGGTGTAATCCTTACCCTGCTGAATAAACAGTAACTGAGTAATCCTTACCCTGTTGAATAAACAGTAACACTGAGTAATGCTTAATCTGCTGAATAAACAGTAACTGAGTAATCCTTACCCTGCTGAATAAACAGGACCTGAGTAATCCTTAAACTACTGAATAAACAGTAACACTGAGTAATCCGTACCCTGCTGAATAAACAGTAACACTGAGTAATCCTTACCATGCTGAATAAATGTAACTGAGTAATCCTTACCGTGCTGAATAAACAGTAACTGAGTAATCCTTACCCTGCTGAATAAACAGTAACTGAGTAATCCTTACCCTGCTGAATAAACAGCCGCTGAGTAATCGTTACCCTGCAGAATAAACAGTAACACTGAGTAATCCTTACCCTGCTGAATAAACAGTAACACTGAGTAATCCTTACCCTGCTGAATAAACAGTAACTGAGTAATCCTTGCTCTGCTGAATAAACAGTAACTGAATAATCCATACCCTGCGGGATAAACAGTAACTGAGTAATCCTTACACTGCTGAATGAACAGTAACACTGAGTAATTCTGACCCTGCTGAATAAACAGTAACACTGAGTAATCCTTACCCTGCAGAATAAACAGTAACTGTGTAATCCTTACCCTGCTGAATAAACAGTAACACTGAGTAATCCTTTCCCTGCTGAATAAACAGTGACTCTGAGTAATCCTTACCCTGCTGAATAAACAGTAACACAGAGTGATCCTTACCCTGCTGAATAAACAGTAACTGAGTAATCCTTACCCCGCTTAATAAACAGTAACTGAGTAATCGTTAGACTGCTGAATAAACAGTAACTGAGTAATACTTACCCTGCTGAATAAACAGTAACGGTGTAATCCTTACCCTGCTGAATAAACAGTAACTGTGTAATCCTTACTCTGCTGAATAAACAGGAACTGAGTAATCCGTACCCTGCTGAATAAACAGTAACTGAGTAATCTTTACCCTGCTGAATAAACAGTAACTGAGTAATCCTTACCCTGCTGAATAAACAGTAACACTGAGTAATCTTTACCCTGCAGAATAAACAGTAACTGTGTAATCCTTACCCTGTTGAATAAACAGTAACTGAGTAATCCTTACACTGCTGAATAAACAGTGACTCTGAGTAATCCTTACCCTGCTGAATAAACAGTAACACAGAGTGATCCTTACCCTGCTGAATAAACAGTAACTGAGTAATCCTTACCCTGCTGAATAAACAGTAACTGAGTAATCGTTAGACTGCTGAATAAACAGTAACTGAGTAATCCTTACCCTGCTGAATAAACAGTAACGGTGTAATCCTTACCCTGCTGAATAAACAGTAACTGTGTAATCCTTACTCTGCTGAATAAACAGTAACTGAGTAATCCGTACCCTGCTGAATAAACAGTAACTGAGTAATCTTTACCCTGCTGAATAAACAGTAACTGAGTAATCCTTACCCTGCTGAATAAACAGTAACGGTGTAATCCTTACCCTGCTGAATAAACAGTAACTGAGTAATCCTTGCCCTGCTGAAGAAACAGTGACTGAGTAATCCTTACCCTGCTGAATAAACAGTAACTGAGTAATCCTTACCCTGCTGAATAAACAGTAACTGAGTAATCCTTACCCTGCTGAATAAACAGTAACTGAGTAATCCTTTCCCTACTGAATAAACAGTAACACTGAGTAATCCTTACCCTGCTGAATAAACAGTAACGGTGTAATCCTTACCCTGCTGAATAAACAGTAACTGAGTAATCCTTACCCTGCTGAATAAACAGTAACGCTGAGTAATCCTTACCCTGCTGAATAAACAGTAACTGACTAATCCTTACCCTGCTGAATAAACAGTAACTGAGTAATCCTTACCCTGCTGAATAAACAGTAACTGACTAATCCTTACCCTGCTGAATAAACAGTAACACTGAGTAATCCTTACCCTGCTGAATAAACAGTAACGGTGTAATCCTTACCCTGCTGAATAAACAGTAACTGAGTAATCCTTACCCTGTTGAATGAACAGTAACACTGAGTAATGCTTAATCTGCTGAATAAACAGTAACTGAGTAATCCTTACCCTGCTGAATAAACAGTAACTGAGTAATCCTTAACCTACTGAATAAACAGTAACACTGAGTAATCCGTACCCTGCTGAATAAACAGTAAGACAGAGTAATCCTTACCATGCTGAATAAATGTAACTGAGTAATCCTTACCCTGCTGAATAAACAGTAACTGAGTAATCCTTACCCTGCTGAATCAACAGTAACTGAGTAATCCTTACGCTGCTGAATAAACAGTAACTGAGTAATCCTTACGCTGCTGAATAAACAGTAACTGAGTAATCCTTACCCTGCTGAATAAACATTAACACTGAGTAATCATTACCATGCTGAATAAATGTAACTGAGTAATCCTTACCGTGCTGAATAAACAGTAACTGAGTAATCCTTACACTGCTGAATAAACAGTAAGACAGAGTAATCCTTGCTCTGCTGAATAAACAGTAACTGAATAATCCATACCCTGCGGGATAAACAGTAACTGAGTAATCCTTACACTGCTGAATGAACAGTAACACTGAGTAATTCTGACCCTGCTGAATAAACAGTAACACTGAGTAATCCTTACCCTGCAGAATAAACAGTAACTGTGGAATCCTTACCCTGCTGAATAAACAGTAACACTGAGTAATCCTTACCCTGCTGAATAAACAGTAACTGAGTAATCCTTACCCTGCTGAATAAACAGTAACACGGAGTAATCCTTACCCTGCTGAATAAACAGTAATTTATTCATCCTTACCCTGCTAAATAAACAGTAACTGAATAATGCTTACCCTGCTCAATAAACAGTAGCTGAATAATCCTTACACTGCTGAATAAACAGTAACTGAGAAATCCTTACACTGCTGAATAAACAGTGACTCTGTGTAATCCTTACCCTGCTGAATAAACAGTAACACAGAGTGATCCTTACCCTGCTGAATAAACAGTAACTGAGTAATCCTTACCCTGCTGAATAAACAGTAACTGAGTAATCGTTACACTGCTGAACAAACAGTAACTGAGTAATCCTTACCCTGCTGAATAAACAGTAACTGAGTAATCCTTACCCTGCTGAATAAAGAGTAACTGAGTAATCCTTACCCTGCTGAATAAACAGTAACACTGAGTAATTCTGACCCTGCTGAATAAACAGTAACACTGAGTAATCCTTACCCTGCTGAATAAACAGTAACTGAATAATCCATACCCTGCGGGATAAACAGTAACTGAGTAATCCTTACACTGCTGAATGAACAGTAACACTGAGTAATTCTGACCCTGCTGAATAAACAGTAACACTGAGTAATCCTTACCCTGCAGAATAAACAGTAACTGTGTAATCCTTACCCTGCTGAATAAACAGTAACACTGAGTAATCTTTACCCTGCTGAATAAACAGTGACTCTGAGTAATCCTTACCCTGCTGAATAAACAGTAACACAGAGTGATCCTTACCCTGCTGAATAAACAGTAACTGAGTAATCCTTACCCTGCTTAATAAACAGTAACTGAGTAATCGTTAGACTGCTGAATAAACAGTAACTGAGTAATCCTTACCCTGCTGAATAAACAGTAACGGTGGAATCCTTACCCTGCTGAATAAACAGTAACTGTGTAATCCTTACTCTGCTGAATAAACAGGAACTGAGTAATCCGTACCCTGCTGAATAAACAGTAACTGAGTAATCTTTACCCTGCTGAATAAACAGTAACTGAGTAATCCTTACCCTGCTGAATAAACAGTAACACTGAGTAATCTTTACCCTGCAGAATAAACAGTAACTGTGTAATCCTTACCCTGTTGAATAAACAGTAACTGAGTAATCCTTACACTGCTGAATAAACAGTGACTCTGAGTAATCCTTACCCTGCTGAATAAACAGTAACACAGAGTGATCCTTACCCTGCTGAATAAACAGTAACTGAGTAATCCTTACCCTGCTGAATAAACAGTAACTGAGTAATCGTTAGACTGCTGAATAAACAGTAACTGAGTAATCCTTACCCTGCTGAATAAACAGTAACGGTGTAATCCTTACCCTGCTGAATAAACAGTAACTGTGTAATCCTTACTCTGCTGAATAAACAGTAACTGAGTAATCCGTACCCTGCTGAATAAACAGTAACTGAGTAATCTTTACCCTGCTGAATAAACAGTAACTGAGTAATCCTTACCCTGCTGAATAAACAGTAACGGTGTAATCCTTACCCTGCTGAATAAACAGTAACTGAGTAATCCTTACCCTGCTGAATAAACAGTAACTGAGTAATCCTTACCCTGCTGAATAAACAGTAACTGAGTAATCCTTACCCTGCTGAATAAACAGTAACTGAGTAATCCTTTCCCTACTGAATAAACAGTAACACTGAGTAATCCTTACCCTGCTGAATAAACAGTAACGGTGTAATCCTTACCCTGCTGAATAAACAGTAACTGAGTAATCCTTACCCTGCTGAATAAACAGTAACACTGAGTAATCCTTACCCTGCTGAATAAACAGTAACTGACTAATCCTTACCCTGCTGAATAAGCAGTAACTGAGTAATTCTTACCTTGCTGTTTCAACATTAACTGAGTAATCCTTACCCTGCTGAATAAACAGCCGCTGAGTAATCGTTACCCTGCAGAATAAACAGTAACACTGAGTAATCCTTACCCTGCTGAATAAACAGTAACTGAGTAACCCTTACCCTGCTGAATAGACAGTGACACAGAGTAATCCTTACCCTGCTGAATAAACCGTAAAACTGAGTAATCCTTACCCTGCAGAATACACAGTAACTGTGTAATCCTTACCCTGCTGAATAAACAGTAACTGAGTAATCCTTACCCTGCTGAATAAACAGTAACACGGAGTAATCCTTACCCTGCTGAATAAAAAGTAATTTATTAATCCTTACCCTGCTAAATAAACAGTAACTGAATAATGCTTACCCTGCTGAATAAACAGAAGCTGAATAATCCTTTCACTGCTGAATAAATAGTCACGGAGTAATCCTTACTCTGCTGAATAAACAGTAACTGAGTAATCCTTACCCTGCTGAATAAACAGTCACTGAGTAATCCATACGCAGAATAAACAGTAACATTGAATAATCTTTACGCTGCTGCATAAACTGTAACTGAGTAATTCTAACCCTGTTGAATAAACAGTAACTGAGTAATCCTTACACTGCTGAATAAACAGTGACTCTGAGTAATCCTTACCCTGCTGAATAAACAGTAACACAGAGTAATCCTTACCCTGCTGAATAAACAGTAACTGAGTAATCCTTACCCTGCTGAATAAACAGTAACTGAGTAATCCTTACCCTGCTGAATAAACAGTAACGGTGTAATCCTTACCCTGCTGAATAAACAGTAACTGAGTAATCCTTGCCCTGCTGAAGAAACAGTGACTGAGTAATCCTTACCCTGCTAAATAAACAGTAACTGAGTAATCCTTACCCTGCTGAATAAACAGCAACTGAGTAATCCTTACCCTGCTGAATAAACAGTAACTGAGCAATCCTTACCCTGCAGAATAAATAGTAACTGAGTAATCCTTACCCTGCTGAATAAACAGTAACTGAGTAATCCTTACCCTGCTGAATAAACAGTGACACTGAGTAATCCTTACCCTGCTGAATAAACAGTAACGGTGTAATCCTTACCCTGCTGAATAAACAGTAACTGAGTAATCCTTACCCTGCTGTATAAACATTAACTGAGTAATCCTTACCCTGCTGAATAAACAGTAACACTGAGAAATCCTTACGCTGCTGAATAAACAGTAACTGACTAATCCTTACCCTGCTGAATAAACAGTAACTGAATAATCCTTACCCTGCTGAATAAACAGTAACTGAGTAATCCTTGCCCTGCTGAATAAACAGTAACACTGAGTAATCCGTACCCTGCTGAATAAACAGTAACGGTGTAATCGTTACCCTGCTGAATAAACAGTAACTGAGTAATCCTTACCCTGTTGAATAAACAGTAACACTGAGTAATGCTTAATCTGCTGAATAAACAGTAACTGAGTAATCCTTACCCTGCTGAATAAACAGTAACTGAGTAATCCTTACCCGACTGAATAAACAGTAACACTGAGTAATCCTTACCCTGCTGAATAAACAGTACCTGAGTAATCCTTACCCTGCTGAATAAACAGTACGACAGAGTAATCCTTGCTCTGCTGAATAAACAGTAACTGAATAATCCATACCCTGCGGGATGAACAGTAACTGACTAATCCTTACACTGCTGAATGAACAGTAACACTGAGTAATTCTGACCCTGTTGAATAAACAGTAACACTGAGTAATCCTTACCCTGCAGAATAAACAGTAACTGTGTAATCCTTACCCTGCTGAATAAACAGTAACACTGAGTAATCCTTACCCTGCTGAATAAACAGTAACTGAGTAATCCTTACCCTGCTGAATAAACAGTAATGGAGTAATCCTTACCCTGCTGAATAAACAGTAACTGTGTAATCCTTACCCTGCTGAATAAACAGTAACTGAGTAATCCTTACACTGCTGAATAAACAGTAACACTGAGTAATTCTTACCCTGCTGAATCAACAGTAACTGAGTAATCCTTACCCTGCTGAAGAAACAGTAACTGAGTAATCCTTACCCTGCTGAATAAACAGTAACTGAGTAATCCTTACACTGCTGAATAAACAGTAACACTGAGTAATTCTTACCCTGCTGAATCAACAGTAACTGAGTAATCCTTACCGTGCTGAATAAACTGTAACACTGAGAAATCCTGTCCCTGCTGAATAAACAGTAACTGAGTAATCCTTACCCTGCTGAATAAACAGTAACTGAGTAATCCTTACCCTGCTGAATAAACAGAAACACTGAGTAATTCTTATACTGCTGGATAAACAGTAGCTGGGTAATCGTTATCCTGCAGAATAAACAGTAACTGAGTAACCCTAACCCTGCTGAATAAACAGTAACTGAGTAACCCATACCATGCTGAATAAACAGTAACTCAGTAGTCCTTACCCTGCTGAATAAACTGTGACTTGAGTAATCCTTACCTTGCTGAATAAACAGTAGCTGAGTAATCCTTACACTGCTGAATAAATAGTCACTGAGTAATCCTTACCCTGCTGAATAAACAGTAACTGAGTAATCCTTACCCTGCTGAATAAACAGTAACTGAGTAATCCTTACCCTGCTGAATAAACAGTAACTGAGTAATCCATACGCAGAATAAACAGTAACACTGAATAATCCTTACGCTGCTGCTTAAACTGTAACTGAGTAATTCTAACCCTATTCAATAAACAGCAACTGAGTAATCCTTACCCTGCTGAATAAACAGTAACTGAGTAATCCTTACCCTGCTGAATAAACAGTAACACTGAGTAATCCTTACCCTGCTGAATAAACAGTAACTGAGTAATCCTGCCCCTGCTGAATAAACAGCAACACTGAGTAATCCTTACCCTGCTGAATAAACAGTAACTGAGTAATCCTTACCCTGCTGAATAAACAGTAACTGAGTAATCCTTAGCCTACTGAATAAACAGTAACACTGAGTAATCCTTACCCTGCTGAATAAACAGTAACGGTGTAATCCTTACCCTGCTGAATAAACAGTAACTGAGTAATCCTTACCCTGCTGAATAAACAGTAACACTGAGTAATCCTTACCCTGCTGAATAAACAGTAACGGTGTAATCCTTACCCTGCTGAATAAACAGTAACTGAGTAATCCTTACCCTGCTGAATAAACAGTAACAATGAGTAATCCTTATCCTGCTGAATAAACAGTGTGTAATCCTTACCCTGCTGAATAAACAGTAACACTGAGTAATCCTTACCCTGCTGAATAAACAGTAACTGAGTAATCCTTACCCTGCTGAATAAACAGTAACACTGAGTAATCCTTACCCTGCTGAATAAACAGTAACTGAGTAATCCTTACCCTGCTGAATAAACAGTAACACTGAGTAATCCTTACCCTGCTGAATAAACAGTAACGGTGTAATCCTTACCCTGCTGAATAAACAGTAACTGAGTAATCCTTACCCTGCTGAATAAACAGTAACACTGAGTAATCCTTATCCTGCTGAATAAACAGTGTGTAATCCTTACCCTGCTGAATAAACAGTAACACTGAGTAATCCTTACCCTGCTGAATAAACAGTAACTGAGTAATCCTTACCCTGCTGAATAAACAGTAACACTGAGTAATCCTTACCCTGCTGAATAAACAGTAACTGAGTAATGCTTACCCTGCTGAACAAACAGTAACTGAGTAATCCTTACCCTGCTGAATAAACAGTAACTGAGTAATCCTTAGCCTACTGAATAAACAGTAACACTGAGTAATCCTTACCCTGCTGAATAAACAGGAACGGTGTAATCCTTACCCTGCTGAATAAACAGTAACTGAGTAATCCTTACCCTGCTGAATAAACAGTAACACTGAGTAATCCTTACCCTGCTGAATAAACAGTAACTGACTAATCCTTACCCTGCTGAATAAACAGTCACTGAGTAATCCTTACCCTGCTGAATAAACAGTAACTGACTAATCCTTACCCTGCTGAATAAACAGTAACACTGAGTAATCCTTACCCTGCTGAATAAACAGTAACGGTGTAATCCTTACCCTGCTGAATAAACAGTAACTGAGTAATCCTTACCCTGCTGAATAAACAGTAACGGTGTAATCCTTACCCTGCTGAATAAACTGTGACTTGAGTAATCCTTACCTTGCTGAATAAACAGTAACACTGAGTAATCCTTACACTGCTGAATAAATAGTCACTGAGTAATCCTTACCCTGCTGAATAAACAGTAACTCAGTAGTCCTTACCCTGCTGAATAAACTGTGACTTGAGTAATCCTTACCTTGCTGAATAAACAGTAGCTGAGTAATCCTTACACTGCTGAATAAATAGTCACTGAGTAATCCTTACCCTGCTGAATAAACAGTAACTGAGTAATCCTTACCCTGCTGAATAAACAGCAACACTGAGTAATCCTTACCCTGCTGAATAAACAGTAACTGAGTAATCCTTACCCTGCTGAATAAACAGTAACTGAGTAATCCTTACACTGCTGAATAAACAGTAACTGAGTAATCCTTACCCTGCTGAATAAACAGTAACTGAGTAATCCTTACCCTGCTGAATAAACAGTAACTGAGCAATCCTTACCCTGCTGAATAAACAGTAACTGAGTAATCCTTACCCTGCTGAATAAACAGTAACTGAGTAATCCTTACCCTGCTGAATAAACAGTAACTGAGTAATCCTTACCCTGCTGAATAAACAGTAACTGAGCAATCCTTACCCTGCTGAATAAACAGTAACTGAGTAATCCTTACCCTGCTGAATAAACAGTAACTGAGTAATCCTTACCCTGCTGAATAAACAGTAACTGAGTAATCCTTACCCTGCTGAATAAACAGTAACTGAGTAATCCTTACCCTGCTGAATAAACAGTAACTGAGTAATCCTTACCCTGCTGAATAAACAGTAACTGAGCAATCCTTACCCTGCTGAATAAACAGTAACTGAGCAATCCTTACCCTGCTGAATAAACAGTAACTGAGTAATCCTTACCCTGCTGAATAAACAGTAACTGAGTAATCCTTACCCTGCTGAATAAATAGTAACCCTGAGTAATCCTTACCCTGATGAATAAACAGTAACTGAGTAATCCTTACCCTGCTGAATAAACAGTAACTGAGTAATCCTTACCCTGCTGAATAAACAGTAACTGAGTAATCCTTACTCTGCTGAATGAACAGTAACACTGAGTAATCCTAACCCTGCTGAATAAACAGTTACTGAGTAATCCTTACCCTGCTGAATAAACAGTAACTGAGCAATCCTTACCCTGCTGAATAAACAGTTACTGAGTAATCCTTACCCTGCTGAATAAACAGTAACTGAGCAATCCTTACCCTGCTGAATAAACAGTAACTGAGTACTCCTTACCCTGCTGAATAAACAGTAACTGAGTAATCCTTACCCTGTTGAATAAATAGTAACCCTGAGTAATCCTTACCCTGATGAATAAACAGTAACTGAGTAATCCTTACCCTGCTGAATAAACAGTAACTGAGTAATCCTTACACTGCTGAATAAACAGTAACTGAGTAATCCTTACTCTGCTGAATGAACAGTAACACTGAGTAATCCTAACCCTGCTGAATAAACAGTAATTTAGTAATCCTTACCCTGCTGAATAAACAGGAACTGAGTAATCCTTACCCTGCTGAATAAACAGTAACTGAGTAATCCTTACTCTGCTGAATGAACAGTAACACTGAGTAATCCTTACCCTGCTGAATAAACAGTAACTGAGTAATCCTTACCCTGCTGTATAAACAGTAACTGAGTAATCCTTACCCTGCTGAATAAACAGTAACTGAGTAATCCTTACCCTGCTGAATAGACAGTAACACTGAGTAATCCTTGCCCTGCTGAATAAACAGTAACTGAGTAATCCTTACCCTGCTGAATAAACAGTAACACTGAGTAATCCTTACCCTGCTGAATAAACAGTAACTGAGTAATCCTTACCCTGCTGAATAAACAGTAACTGAGTAATCCTTACCCTGCTGAATAAACAGTAACTGAGTAATCCTTACCCTGCTGAATAAAGAGTAACTGAGTAATCCTTACCCTGCTGAACAAACAGTAACACTGAGTAATCCTTGCCCTGCTGAATAAACAGTAACACTGAGTAATCCTTGCCCTGCTGAATAAACAGTAACTGAGTAATCCTTACCCTGCTGAATAAACAGTAACTGAGTAATCCTTACCCTGCTGAATAAACAGTAACTGAGTAATCCTTACCCTGCTGAATAAACAGTAACGGTGTAATCCTTACCCTGCTGAATAAACAGTAACACTGAGTAATCCTTACCCTGCTGAATAAACAGTAACTGAGTAATCCTTACCCTGCTGAATAAACAGTAACTGTGTAATCCTTACCCTTCTGAATAAATAGTAACTGAGTAATCCTTACCCTGCTGAATAAACAGATACACTGAGCAATCCTTACCCTGCTGAATAAACAGTAACACTGAGTAATCCTTACCATGCTTAATAAACAGTCACACTGAGTAACCCTTACCCTGCTGAATAAACAGTAACTGAGTAATCCTTACCCTGCTGAATAAACAGTAACTGAGTAATCCATACGCAGAATAAACAGTAAAACTGAATAATTCTTACGCTGCTGCATAAAATGTAACTGAGAAATTCTTACTCTGCTGAATCAAGAGTAACACTGAGTAATCCTTATCCTGCTGAATAAACAGTAACTGAGTAATCCTTACCCTGCTGAATAAACAGGAACACGGAGTAATGCTTACCCTGCTGAATAAACAGCAACACTGAGTAATGCTTAATCTGCTGAATAAACAGTAACTGAGTAATCCTTACCGTGCTGAATAAACAGTAACTGAGTAATCCTTACCCTGCTGAATAAACATTGACAGCGAGTGATCCTTATCCTGCTGAATAAACAGTAACTGAGTAATTCTTACCTTGCAGAATAAACATTAACTGAGTAATCCTTACCCTGCTGAATAAACAGCCGCTGAGTAATCGTTACCCTGCAGAATAAACAGTGACACTGAGTAATCCTTACCCTGCTGAATAAACAGTAACACTGAGTAATCCTTACCCTGCGGAATAAACAGTAACTGAATAACCCTTACCCTGCTGAATAGACAGTGACACAGAGTAAACCTTACCCTGCTGAATAAACAGTAAGACAGAGTAATCCTTGCTCTGCTGAATAAACAGTAACTGAGTAATCCATACCCTGCGGGATAAACAGTAACTGAGTAATCCTTACACTGCTGAATGAACAGTAACACTGAGTAATTCTGACCCTGCTGAATAAACAGTAACACTGAGTAATCCTTACCCTGCAGAATAAACAGCAACTGTGTAATACTTACCCTGCTGAATAAACAGTAACACTGAGTAATCCTTACCCTGCTGAATAAACAGTTACTGAGTAATCCTTACCCTGCTGAATAAACAGTAACACGGAGTAATCCTTACCCTGCTGAATAAACAGTAACTGAGTAATCCTTACCCTGCTGAATAAACAGTAACACTCAGTAATCCTTACACTGCTGAATAAACAGTAAGACAGAGTAATCCTTACCCTGCTGAATAAACAGTAACTGAGTAATCCTTACCCTGCTGAATAAACAGTAACTGAGTAATCCTTACCCTGCTGAATAAAAGTAACTGAGAAATCCTTACCCTGCTGAATAAACAGTAACTGAGTAATCCTTACCCTGCTGAATAAACAGTAACTGAGTAATCCTTACCCTGCTGAATAAACAGTAACACGGAGTAATCCTTACCCTGCTGAATAAACAGTAACTGAGTAATCCTTACACTGCTGAATAAACAGTAACTGAGTACTCCTTACCTTGCTGAATAAACAGTAACACTGAGTAATCCTTACCCTGCTGAATAAACAGTAACACTGAGTAATCCTTACCCTGCTGAATAAACAGTAACTGAGTAATCCTTGCCCTGCTGAATAAACAGTGACTGAGTAATCCTTACCGTGCTGAATAAACAGAAACTGAGTAATCCTTACACTGCTGAATAAACAGGAACTGTGTGATCCTTACCCTGCTGAATAAACAGAAACTGAGTGATCCTTACCCTACTGAATAAACAGTAACTGAGTAATCCTAAACCCTGCTGAATAAACAGTAAATGTTTAATCCTTACCCTGCTGAATAAACAGCAACACTGAATAATCCTTACCCTGCTGAATAAACAGTAACTGAGTAATCCTTACCCTACTGAATAAACAGTAACACTGAGTAATCCTTACCCTGCTGAATAAACAGTAACTGAGTAACCCTTACCTGCTGAATACAGAGTAACTGTGTAATCCTTATCCTGCTGAATAAACAGCAACTGATTAATCCTTCTACTGCTGAATAAACAGCAACTCAGTAATCCTTACCCTGCTGAATAAACAGTAACACTGAGAAATCCTTACCCTGCTGAATAAACAGTAACTGAGTAATTCTTACCCTGCTGAATAAACAGTAACAGTGAGTAATCCTTATCCTGCTGAATAAACAGTAATTGTCTAATCCTTACCCTGCTGAATAAACAGTAACTGAGTAATCCTAACCCTGCTGAATAAACAGCAACACTGAGTAATCCTTACCCTGCTGAATAAACAGTAACTGAGTAATCCTTACCCTGCTGAATAAATTGTGACACTGAGTAATCCTTACCCTGCTGAATAAACAGTAACTGTGTAATCCTTACCCTGCTGAATAAACAGTAACTGAGTAATCCTTACACTGCTGAATAAACAGTAACTGTGTAATCCTTACCCTGCTGAATAAAGAGTAACTGAGTAATCCTTACCCCGCTGAAGGAACAGTAACTGAGTAATCCTTACCCTGCTGAAAACAGTAACTGAGTAATTCTTACCATGCAGAATAAACAGTAACTGTGTAATCCTTAACCTGCTGAATAAACAGTCACTGAGTAATCCTTACCCTGCTGAATAAACAGCAACACTGAGTAATCCTTACCCTGCTGAATAAACAGTAACTGAGTAATCCTTACCCTGCTGAATAATTTGTGACAGTGAGTAATCCTTACCCTGCTGAATAAACAGTAACTGTGTAATCCTTACCCTGCTGAATAAACAGTAAGTGAGTAATCCTAAACCTGCTGGAGAAACAGTAACTGAGTAATCCTTACCCTGCTGAATAAACAGTAACACTGAGTAATCCTTATCCTGCTGAATAAACAGTAACACTGAGTAATCCTTACCCTGCTGAATAAACATTGACACTGAGTAATCCTTACCCTGCTGAATAAACAGTAACAGTGAGTAATCCTTATCCTGCTGAATAAATGGTAACTGAGTAATCCTTACCCTGCTGAATAAACAGTAACTGAGTAATCCTTACCCTGCTGAATAAACAGTAACACTGAGTAATCCTTACCCTGCTGAATAAACAGTAACTGACTAATCCTTACCCTGCTGAATAAACAGCAACACTGAGTAATCCTTACCCTGCTGAATAAACAGTAACTGAGTAATCCTTACCCTGCTGAATAAACAGTAACTGTGTAATCCTTACCCTGCTGAATAAACAGTAACAATGAGTAATCCTTACCCTGCTGAATCAACAGTGAGACTGAGTAATCCTTACCCTGGTGAATAAACAGTAACGGTGTAATCCTTACCCTGCTGAATAAACAGTAACTGAGTAATCCTTACCCTGCTGAATAAACAGTAACACTGAGTAATCCTTACCCTGCTGAATAAACAGTAACTGAGTAATGCTTACCCTGCTGAATAAACAGCAATAATGAGTAATGCTTACCCCGCTGAATAAACAGTAACTGAGCAATCCATACCCTGCTGAATAAACAGTAACTGAGTAATCCTTACCCTGCTGAAAAAACAGTGACACTGAGTAATCCTTAACATGCTGAATAAACAGCAACTGAGTAATCCTTACCCTGCTGAATAAACAGTAACTGAGTAATCCTTACCCTACTGAATAAACAGTAACTGAGTAATCTTACCCTGCTGAATAAACAGTAACTGAGTAATCCTTACCCTGCTGTATGAACATTGACACTGAGTAATCCTTACCCTGCTGAATAAACAGTAACTGAGTAATCCTTACCCTGCTGAATAAACAGTAACTGTGTAATCCTTACCCTGCTGTATGAACAGTACCAATGAGTAATCCTTACCCTACTAAATAATCAGTAACTGAGTAATCCAAACCCTGCTGAATTAACAGTAACACTGAGTAATCCTTACCCTGCTGAATAAACAGTAACACTGAGTAATCCTTACCCTGCTGAATAAACAGTAACACGGAGTAATCCTGACCCTGCTGAATAAACAGTAACTGAGTAATCCTTACCCTGCTGAATAAACAGTAACACTGAGTAATCCTTGCTCTGCTGAATAAACAGTAACTGAGTAATCCTTACCTTACTGAGTAAACAGTAACTGAGTACTCCTTACCCTGCTGAATAAACAGTCACACTGAGTAATCCTTACCCTGCTGAATGAACAGTAACTGAGTGATCCTTACCCTGCTGAATAAACAGTCCACTGAGTAATCCTTACCCTGCTGAATAAACAGTAACACTGAGTAATCCTTACCCTGCTGAATAAACAGTAACACTGAGTGATCCTTACCCTGCTGAATAAACAGTAACTGAGTAATCCTTACCCTGCTGAATAAACAGTAACTGTTTAATCCTTACCCTGCTGAATAAACAGTAACAATGAGAAATCGTAACCCTCCTGAATAAACAGTGAGACTGAGTAATCCTTACCCTGTTGAATAAACAGTAACTGAGTAATCCTTACCCTGCTGAATAAACAGTAACACTGAGTAATCCTTACCCTGCTGAATAAACAGTAACTGAGTAATACTTACCCTGCTGAATAAACAGCAACACTGAGTAATGCTTACCCTGCTAAATAAACAGTAACTGAGTAATCCTTACCCTGCTGAATCAATGGTAACTGAGGAATCATTACCCTGCTGAATCAAAAGTAACATGGAGTAATCCTTACCCTGCTGAATAAACAACAACCGTGAATAATCCTTACCCTACTGAATAAACAGTAACACGGAGAAATCCTTACCCTGCTGAATAAACAGTAACTGAGTAATCCTTACCCTGCTGAATAAACAGTAACACTGAGTAATCCTTACCCTGCTGAATAAACAGTAACTGGGTAATCCTTACCCTGCTGAATAAATATTGACACTGAGTAATCCTTACCCTGCTGAATAAACAGTAACAGTGAGAAATCCTTACACTGCTGAATAAACAGGAACTGAGTAATCCTTACCCTGCAGAATAAATAGTAACTGTGTAATCCTTACGCTGCTGAATAAACAGTAACTGAGTAATCCTTACCCTGCTGAATAATTTGTGACACTGAGTAATCCTTACCCTGCTGAATAAACAGTAACTGTGTAATCCTTACCCTGCTGAATAAACAGTAACTGAGTAATCCTTACCCTGCTGAATAAACAGTAACTGAGTAATCCTTATCCTGCTGAATAAACAGTAACACTGAGTAATCCTTACCCTGCTGAATAAACAGGAACTGAGTAATCCTTATCCTGCTGAATAAACAGTAACTGAGTAATCCTAAACCTGCTGGAGAAACAGTAACTGAGTAATCCTTACCCTGCTGAATAAACAGGAACTGAGTAATCCTTATCCTGCTGAATAAACAGTAACACTGAGTAATCCTTACCCTGCTGAATAAACAGTAACACTGAGTAATCCTTACCCTGCTGAATAAACAGTAACACTGAGTAATCCTTACCCTGCTGAATAAACAGTAACTGAGTAATCCTTATCCTGCTGAATAAACAGTAACACTGAGTAATCCTTACCCTGCTGAATAAACAGTAACACTGAGTAATCCTTACCCTGCTGAATAAACAGGAACTGAGTAATCCTTATCCTGCTGAATAAACAGTAACACTGAGTAATCCTTACCCTGCTGAATAAACAGTAACACTGAGTAATCCTTACCCTGGTGAATATTCAGTAACTGAGTAATCCTTACCCTGCTGAATAAACAGTAACACTGAGTAATCCTTACCCTGCTGAATAAACAGTAACACTGAGTAATCCTTACCCTGCTGAATAAACAGTAACTGAGTAATCCTTACCCTGCTGAATAAACAGTAACACTGAGTAATCCTTACCCTGCTGAATAAACAGTAACTGAGTAATCCTTATCCTGCTGAATAAACAGTAACACTGAGTAATCCTTACCCTGCTGAATAAACAGTAACACTGAGTAATCCTTACCCTGCTGAATAAACAGGAACTGAGTAATCCTTATCCTGCTGAATAAACAGTAACACTGAGTAATCCTTACCCTGCTGAATAAACAGTAACACTGAGTAATCCTTACCCTGGTGAATATTCAGTAACTGAGTAATCCTTACCCTGCTGAATAAACAGTAACACTGAGTAATCCTTACCCTGCTGAATAAACAGTAACACTGAGTAATCCTTACCCTGCTGAATAAACAGTAACTGAGTAATCCTTACCCTGCTGAATAAACAGTAACACTGAGTAATCCTTACCCTGCTGAATAAACAGTAACTGGGTAATCCTTACCCTGCTGAATAAATATTGACACTGAGTAATCCTTACCCTGCTGAATAAACAGTAACAGTGAGAAATCCTTACACTGCTGAATAAACAGGAACTGAGTAATCCTTACCCTGCAGAATAAATAGTAACTGTGTAATCCTTACGCTGCTGAATAAACAGTAACTGAGTAATCCTTACCCTGCTGAATAATTTGTGACACTGAGTAATCCTTACCCTGCTGAATAAACAGTAACTGTGTAATCCTTACCCTGCTGAATAAACAGTAACTGAGTAATCCTAAACCTGCTGGAGAAACAGTAACTGAGTAATCCTTACCCTGCTGAATAAACAGTAACTGAGTAATCCTTATCCTGCTGAATAAACAGTAACACTGAGTAATCCTTACCCTGCTGAATAAACAGTAACACTGAGTAATCCTTACCCTGCTGAATAAACAGGAACTGAGTAATCCTTATCCTGCTGAATAAACAGTAACACTGAGTAATCCTTACCCTGCTGAATAAACAGTAACTGAGTAATCCTTACCCTGCTGAATAAACAGGAACTGAGTAATCCTTATCCTGCTGAATAAACAGTAACACTGAGGAATCCTTACCCTGCTGAATAAACAGTAACACTGAGTAATCCTTACCCTGCTGAATAAACATTGACACTGAGTAATCCTTACCCTGCTGAATAAACAGTAACAGTGAGTAATCCTTATCCTGCTGAATAAATGGTAACTGAGTAATCCTTACCCTGCTGAATAAACAGTCACTGAGTAATCCTTACCCTGCTGAATAAACAGTAACACTGAGTAATCCTTACCCTGCTGAATAAACAGTAACACGGAGTAATCCTGACCCTGCTGAATAAACAGTAACTGAGTAATCCTTACCCTGCTGAATAAACAGTAACACTGAGTAATCCTTGCTCTGCTGAATAAACAGTAACTGAGTAATCCTTACCTTACTGAGTAAACAGTAACTGAGTACTCCTTACCCTGCTGAATAAACAGTCACACTGAGTAATCCTTACCCTGCTGAATGAACAGTAACTGAGTGATCCTTACCCTGCTGAATAAACAGTCCACTGAGTAATCCTTACCCTGCTGAATAAACAGTAACACTGAGTAATCCTTACCCTGCTGAATAAACAGTAACACTGAGTGATCCTTACCCTGCTGAATAAACAGTAACTGAGTAATCCTTACCCTGCTGAATAAACAGTAACTGTTTAATCCTTACCATGCTGAATAAACAGTAACAATGAGTAATCCTTACCCGCCTGAATAAACAGTGAGACTGAGTAATCCTTACCCTGTTGAATAAACAGTAACTGAGTAATCCTTACCCTGCTGAATAAACAGTAACACTGAGTAATCCTTACCCTGCTGAATAAACAGTAACTGAGTAATACTTACCCTGCTGAATAAACAGCAACACTGAGTAATGCTTACCCTGCTAAATAAACAGTAACTGAGTAATCCTTACCCTGCTGAATCAATGGTAACTGAGGAATCATTACCCTGCTGAATCAAAAGTAACATGGAGTAATCCTTACCCTGCTGAATAAACAACAACCGTGAATAATCCTTACCCTACTGAATAAACAGTAACACGGAGAAATCCTTACCCTGCTGAATAAACAGTAACTGAGTAATCCTTACCCTGCTGAATAAACAGTAACACTGAGTAATCCTTACCCTGCTGAATAAACAGTAACTGGGTAATCCTTACTCTGCTGAATAAATATTGACACTGAGTAATCCTTACCCTGCTGAATAAACAGTAACAGTGAGAAATCCTTACACTGCTGAATAAACAGGAACTGAGTAATCCTTACCCTGCAGAATAAATAGTAACTGTGTAATCCTTACGCTGCTGAATAAACAGTAACTGAGTAATCCTTACCCTGCTGAATAATTTGTGACACTGAGTAATCCTTACCCTGCTGAATAAACAGTAACTGTGTAATCCTTACCCTGCTGAATAAACAGTAACTGAGTAATCCTAAACTTGCTGGAGAAACAGTAACTGAGTAATCCTTACCCTGCTGAATAAACAGTAACACTGAGTAATCCTTATCCTGCTGAATAAACAGTAACTGAGTAATCCTTATCCTGCTGAATAAACAGTAACACTGAGTAATCCTTACCCTGCTGAATAAACAGTAACACTGAGTAATCCTTACCCTGCTGAATAAACATTGACACTGAGTAATCCTTACCCTGCTGAATCAACAGTAACAGTGAGTAATCCTTATCCTGCTGAATAAATGGTAACTGAGTAATCCTTACCCTGCTGAATAAACAGTAACTGAGTAATCCTTACCCTGCTGAATAAACAGTAACACTGAGTAATCCTTAGCCTGCTGAATAAACAGTAACTGACTAATCCTTACCCTGCTGAATAAACAGTAACACTGAGTAATCCTTACCCTGCTGAATAAACAGTAACTGAGTAATCCTTGCCCTGCTGAATAAACAGTAACACTGAGTAATCCTTACCCTGCTGAATAAACAGTAACTGAGTAATGCTTACCCTGCTGAATAAACAGCAATAATGAGTAATGCTTACCCCGCTGAATAAACAGTAACTGAGCAATCCTTACCCTGCTGAATAAACAGTAACTGAGTAATCCTTACCCTGCTGAAAAAACAGTGACACTGAGTAATCCTTACCCTGCTGAATAAACAGAAACACTGAGTAATCCTTACCCTGCTGAAAAAACAGTGACACTGAGTAATCCTTACCCTACTGAATAAACAGTAACTGAGTAATCTGACCCTGCTGAATAAACAGTAACTGAGTAATCCTTACCCTGCTGAATGAACATTGACACTGAGTAATCCTTACCCTGCTGAATAAACAGTAACTGAGTAATCCTTACCCTGCTGTATAAACAGTAACTGTGTAATCCTTACCCTGCTGTATGAACAGTACCAATGAGTAATCCTTACCCTACTAAATAATCAGTAACTGAGTAATCCAAACCCTGCTGAATTCACAGTAACACTGAGTAATCCTTACCCTGCTGAATAAACAGTAACACTGAGTAATCCTTACCCTGCTGAATAAACAGTAACACGGAGTAACCCTGACCCTGCTGAATAAACAGTAACTGAGTAATCCTTACCCTGCTGAATAAACAGTAACACTGAGTAATCCTTGCTCTGCTGAATAAACAGTAACTGAGTAATCCTTACCTTACTGAGTAAACAGTAACTGAGTACTCCTTACCCTGCTGAATAAACAGTAACACTGAGTAATCCTTACCCTACTGAATAAACAGTAACACGGAGAAATCCTTACCCTGCTGAATTAACAGTAACTGAGTAATGCTTACCCTGCTGAATAAACAGCAATAATGAGTAATGCTTACCCTGCTGAATAAACTGTAACTGAGCAATCCTTACCCTGCTGTATAAGCAGTAACTGTGTAATCCTTACCCTGCTGTATGAACAGTACCAATGAGTAATCCTTACCCTACTGAATAATCAGTAACTGAGTAATCCATACCCAACTGAATAAACAGGAACACTGAGTAATCCTTACCCTGCTGAATAAACAGTAACACTGAGTAATCCTTACCCTGCTGAATAAACAGTAACAATGAGTAATCCTTACCCTACTGAATATTCAGTAACTGAGTAATCCTTACCCTGCTGAATAATCAGTAACTGAGTAATCCTTACCCTGCTGAATAAACAGTAACTGAGTAATCCTTACCCTGCTGAAAAAACAGTGACACTGAGTAATCCTTAACCTGCTGAATAAACAGCAACTGAGTAATCCTTACCCTGCTGAATAAACTGTAACTGAGTAGTCCTTACCCTGCTGAATAAACAGGAACTGAGTAATCCTTACCCTGCTGAATAAACAGTAACTGAGTAATCCTTACCCTGCTGAATAAACAGTAACTGAGTAATCCTTACCCTGCTGAATAAACAGTAACTGAGTAATCCTTACCCTGCTGAATAAACATTGACACTGAGTAATCCTTATCCTGCTGAATGAACAGTAACTGAGTAATCCTTACCCTGCTGAGTAAACAGCAACACTGAATAATCCTTACCCTACTGAATAAACAGTAACACGGAGTAATCCTTACCCTGCTGAATAAACAGTAACAGAGTATTCCTTATCCTGCTGAATAAACAGTAACTGTGTAATCCTTACCCTGCTGAATAAACAGTAACTGACTAATCGTTACCCTGCTGAATAAACAGTAACTGAGTAATCCTTACCCTGTTGAATAAACAGTAACACTGAGTGATCCTTATCCTGCTGACTAACAGTAACTGAGTAATCCTTATCATGCTGAATAAACAGTAACACTGAGTAATCCTTACCCTGCTGACTAACAGTAACTGAGTAATCCTTACCCTGCTGAATAAACAGTAACTGATTATTCCTTACCCTGCTGACTAAACAGTAACTGAGTAATCCTTACCCTGCTGAATAAACAGTAACTGACTAATCGTTACCCTGCTGAATAAACAGTAACTGAGTAATCCTTACCCTGTTGAATAAACAGTAACACTGAGTGATCCTTACCCTGCTGAATAAACAGTAACTGTGTAATCCTTACCCTGTTGAATAAACAGTAACACTGAGTGATCCTTACCCTGCTGAATAAACAGTAACTGTGTAATCCTTACCCTGCTGAATAAACAGTAACAATGAGTAATCCTTACCCTGCTGAATAAACAGTGAGACTGAGTAATCCTTACCCTGCTGAATAAACAGTAACTGAGTAATCCTTACCCTGCTGAATAAACAGTAACACTGAGTAATCCTTACCCTGCTGACTAACAGTAACTGTGTAATCCTTACCCTGCTGAATAAACAGTAACTGACTAATCTTTACCCTGCTGAATAAACAGTAACAATGAGTAATCCTTACCCTGCTGAATAAACAGTAACTGAGTAATCCTTACCCTGCTGAATAAACAGTAACTGAGTAATCCTTACCCTGCTGAATAAACAGTACCTCAGTAATCCTTACCCTGCTGAATAAACAGTAACGGAGTAATCCTTACCCTGCTGAATAAACAGTAACTGATTAATCCTTACCCTGCTGAATAAACAGTAACTGTGTAATCCTTACCCTGCTGAATAAACAGTAACTGAGTAATCCTTACCCTACTGAATAAAGAGTAACTGAGTAATCCTTACCCTGCTGAATAAACAATAACTGAGTGATCCTTACCCTGCTGAATAAACAGTAACTGAGTAATCCTTATCCTACTGAATAAACAGTAACACTGAGTAATCCTTACCCTGCTGAATAAACAGTAACTGAGTAATCCTTACCCTGCTGAATAAACAATAACTGAGTAATCCTTACCCTGCTGAATAAACAGTAACTGAGTAATCCTTATCCTACTGAATAAACAGTACCTCAGTAATCCTTACCCTGCTGAATAAACAGTAACAGAGTATTCCTTACCCTGCTGACTAAACATTAACTGAGTAATCCTTACCCTGCTGAATGAACAGTAACTGAGTAATCCTTACCCTGCTGAATAAACAGTAACACTGTGAAATCCTTATCATGCTGAATAAACAGTAACACTGAGCAATCCTTACCCTGCTGAATAAACAGTAACTGAGAAATCCTTACCCTGCTGAATAAACAGTAACTGAGTAATCCTTACCCTGATGAATAAACAGTAACTGAGTAATCCTTACCCTGTTGAATAAACAGGAACTGAGTAATCCTTACCCTGCTGAATAAACAGTAACTGAGTAATCCTTACCCTGCTGAATAAACAGCAACACTGAATAATCCTTACCCTACTGAATAAACAGTAACACTGTGAAATCCTTATCATGCTGAATAAACAGTAACACTGAGCAATCCTTACCCTGCTGAATAAACAGTAACTGAGAAATCCTTACCCTGCTGAATAAACAGTAACTGAGTAATCCTTACCCTGATGAATAAACAGTAACTGAGTAATCCTTACCCTGCTGAATAAACAGTAACTGAGTAATCCTTACCCTGCTGACTAAACAGTAACTGAGTAATCCTTACCCTGCTGAATAAACAGCAACACTGAATAATCCTTACCCTACTGAATAAACAGTAACACTGTGAAATCCTTATCATGCTGAATAAACAGTAACACTGAGCAATCCTTACCCTGCTGAATAAACAGTAACTGAGAAATCCTTACCCTGCTGAATAAACAGTAACTGAGTAATCCTTACCCTGATGAATAAACAGTAACTGAGTAATCCTTACCCTGCTGAATAAACAGTAACTGAGTAATCCTTACCCTGCTGACTAAACAGTAACTGAGTAATCCTTACCCTGCTGAATAAACAGTCACTGAGTAATCCTTACCCTGCTGAATAAACAGTAACTGAGTAATCCTTACACTGCTGAATAAACAGTAACTGAGTAATCCTTACCCTGCTGAATAAACAGTAACTGACTAATCGTTACCCTGCTGAACAAACAGTAACTGAGTAATCCTTACCCTGCTGAATAAACAGTAACACAGAGTAATCCTTACCCGGCTGAATAAACAGTAACTGTGTAATCCTTACCCTGCTGAATAAACAGTAACTGTGTAATCCTTACCCTGCTGAATAAACAGTAACACTGAGTGATCCTTACCCTGCTGAATAAACAGTAACTGAGTAATCCTTACCCTGCTGAATAAACAGTAACAATGAGTAATCCTTACCCTGCTGAATAAACAGTGAGACTGAGTAATCCTTACCCTGCTGAATAAACAGTAACTGAGTAATCCTTACCCTGCTGAATAAACAGTAACACTAAGTAATCCTTACCCTGCTGACTAACAGTAACTGTGTAATCCTTACCCTGCTGAATAAACAGTAACTGAGTAATCTTTACCCTGCTGAATAAACAGTAACTGTGTAATCCTTACCCTGCTGAATAAACAGTAACACTGAGTGATCCTTACCCTGCTGAATAAACAGTAACTGTGTAATCCTTACCCTGCTGAATAAACAGTAACTGAGTAATCCTTACCCTGCAGAATAAACAGTAACACTGAGTAATCCTTACCCTGCTGACTAACAGTAACTGTGTAATCCTTACCCTGCTGAATAAACAGTAACTGAGTAATCTTTACCCTGCTGAATAAACAGTAACTGTGTAATCCTTACCCTGCTGAATAAACAGTAACAATGAGTAATCCTTACCCTGCTGAATAAACAGTGAGACTGAGTAATCCTTACCCTGCTGAATAAACAGTAACTGAGTAATCCTTACCCTGCTGAATAAACAGTAACACTGAGTAATCCTTACCCTGCTGACTAACAGTAACTGTGTAATCCTTACCCTGCTGAATAAACAGTAACTGAGTAATCTTTACCCTGCTGAATAAACAGTAACAATGAGTAATCCTTACCCTGCTGAATAAACAGTTACTGAGTAATCCTTACCCTGCTGAATAAACAGTAACTGTGTAATCCTTACCCTACTGAATAAACAGTAACTGAGTAATCCTTACCCTGCTGAATAAACAGTAACTGAGTAATCCTTACCCTGCTGAATAAACAGTAACTGTGTAATCCTTACCCTGCTGAATAAACAGTAACTGAGTAATCCTTACCCTGCTGCATAAACAGTAACTGAGTAATGCTTACCCTGCTGAATAAACAGTGACATAGAGTAATCCTTACCCTGCTGAATAAACAGTAACACTGAGTAATCCTTACCCTGCTGAATAAACAGTAACTGAGTAATCCTTACCCTACTGAATAAACAGTAACTGAGTAATCCTTACCCTACTGAATAAACAGTAACTGAGTAATCCTTACCCTGCTGAATAAACAGTAACTGAGTAAACCTTATCCTGCTGAATAAACAGTACCTCAGTAATCCTTACCCTGCTAAATAAACAGTAACGGAGTAATCCTTACCCTGCTGAATAAACAGTAACTGATTAATCCTTACCCTGCTGAATAAACAGTAACTGTGTAATCCTTACCCTGCTGAATAAACAGTAACTGAGTAATCCTTACCCTACTGAATAAAGAGTAACTGAGTAATCCTTACCCTGCTGAATAAACAATAACTGAGTAATCCTTACCCTGCTGAATAAACAGTAACTGAGTAATCCTTATCCTACTGAATAAACAGTAACACTGAGTAATCCTTACCCTGCTGAATAAACAGTAACTGAGTAATCCTTACCCTGCTGAATAAACAATAACTGAGTAATCCTTACCCTGCTGAATAAACAGTAACTGAGTAATCTTGATCCTACTGAATAAACAGTAACACTGAGTAATCCTTACCCTGCTGAATAAACAGTAACTGAGTAATCCTTACCCTGCTGAATAAACAGTAACTGAGTAATCCTTACCCTGCTGAATAAACAGTAACTGAGTAATCCTTACCCTACTGAATAAACAGTAACACTGAGTAATCCTTACCCTGCTGAATAAACAGTAACACTGAGTAATCCTTCCCCTGCTGACTAAACAGTAACACTGAGTAATCCTTACCCTGCTGAATAAACGGTCACTGTGTAATCCTTACCCTGCTGAATAAACAGTAACTGAGTAATCCTTACTCTGCTGAGTAAACGGTAACTGTGTAATCCTTACCCTGCTGAATAAACTGTAACTGAGCAATCCTTACCCTGCTGAATAAACAGTAACTGTGTAATCCTTACGCTGCTGAATAAACAGTAACAATGAGTAATCCTTACCCTGCTGAATAAACAGTAACTGAGTAATCCTTACCCTGCTGAATAAACAGTAACTGAGTAATCCTTACCCTACTGAATAAACAGTAACACTGAGTAATCCTTACCTTGCTGAATAATCAGTAACTGAGTAATCCTTACCCTGCTGAATAAACAGTTACTGAGTAATCCTCCCCTGCTGAATAAACAGTAACTGAGTAATCCTTACCCTGCTGAATAAACAGTAACTGAGTAATCCTTACCCTGCTGAATAAACAGTAAATCTGAGTAATCCTTACCCTGCTGAATAAACAGTAACTGAGTAATCCCTACCCTGCTGAATAAACAGTAACTGAGTAATCCTTACACTACTGAATAAACAGTACACTGAGTAATCCTTAACGTGCTGAATAAACAGTAACACTGAGTAATCCTTACCCTGCTGAATAAACAGTAACACTGAGTAATCCTTACCCTGCTGAATAAACAGTAACTGAGTAATCATTAGCCTGCTGAATAAACAGTAACTGAGTAATCCTTACCCTGCTGAATAAACAGTAACTGAGTAATCCTTACCCTGCTGAATAAACAGTAACTGAGTCATCATTACCCCACTGAATAAACAGTAACACTGAGTAATCCTTACCCTCCTGAATAAACAGTAACTGAGTAATCATTACCCTGCTGAATAAACAGTAACTGAGTAATTCTTACCCTGCTGAATAAACAGTAACAATGAGTAATCATTACCCTGCTGAATAAACAGTAACTGTGTAATCCTTACCCTACTGAATAAACAGTAACTGAGTAATCCTTATCCTGCTGAATAAACAGGAACACTGAGTAATCCTTACCCTGCTGAATAAACAGTAACTGAGTAATCATTACCCTGCTGAATAAACAGTAACTGAGTAATCCTTACGCTGCTGAATAAACATTAACTGTGTAATCCTTACCCTGCTGAATAAACAGTAACACGGAGTAATCCTTACCCTGCTGAATAAACAGTAACTGAGTAATCCTTACCCTGCTGAATAAACAGTAACTGAGTAATCCTTACCCTGCTGAATAAACAGTAACAATGAGTAATCATTACCCTGCTGAATAAACAGTAACTGTGTAATCCTTACCCTACTGAATAAACAGTAACTGAGTAATCCTTATCCTGCTGAATAAACAGTAACACTGAGTAATCCTTACCCTGCTGAATAAACAGTAACTGAGTAATCATTACCCTGCTGAATAAACAGTAACTGAGTAATCCTTACGCTGCTGAATAAACATTAACTGTGTAATCCTTACCCTGCTGAATAAACAGTAACACGGAGTAATCCTTACCCTGCTGAATAAACAGTAACTGAGTAATCCTTACCCGGCTGAATAAACATTGACAGCGAGTGATCCTTATCCTGCTGAATAAACAGTAACTGAGTAATCCTTCCCTTGCTGAATAAACAGTAACTGAGTAATCCTTCCCTTGCTGAATAAACAGTAACTGAGTAATCCTTACCCTGCTGACTAAACAGTAACTGAGTAATCCTTACCCTGCTGAATAAACGGTAACTGAGTAATCCTTACCCTGCTGAATAAACAGTAACACTGAGTAATCCTTACCCTGCTGAATAAACAGTAACACTGAGAAATCCTTACCCTGCTGAATAAACAGTAACACTGAGTAATCCTTACCCTGCTGAATATACAGTAACTGAGTAATCCTTACCCGGCTGAATAAACATTGACAGCGAGTGATCCTTATCCTGCTGAATAAACAGTAACTGAGTAATCCTTCCCTTGCTGAATAAACAGTAACTGAGTAATCCTTCCCTTGCTGAATAAACAGTAACTGAGTAATCCTTACCCTGCTGACTAAACAGTAACTGAGTAATCCTTACCCTGCTGAATAAACGGTAACTGAGTTCATTCAGCACCGTAAGGATTACTCCCACCACCCTGTCCTATTTTGCCGAGGACCCGTCTGAAAAAACATTTGGTGGCTCTGCATCTCTTTCACGGGGGTTTGGGGGGGGGGGGGTGTTGGGAGCGAGTTCCCCTCCCTGTTCCGCGTGGTACCGGTAGTTATCCGGCAACCCGCCGTTGCTGACAAAACAAACCCCAGACGATGTGGCTCGTTGTCACGCTGATGCTCGTGGGATCTTCCTGTGCACCACTGGCTGCTTGCGTCTCCGACACTCCAACAACGGCGGCAAATCAGCCAAGCGCTCCGTTGGCCGTTGAGCGGTCCGGCATCGGGATATCGGAACGGGCGGAATCGTTCCCTGCCTGTTCCCGTTCCCGTTCGATGGGGCGCTCCGTCAGCCTCAATCCATCTTCGCCCCACCTCCAGGTCCCCGGGGACACAGCAGAGGGACGACGAAGTCGCGCAAGGGGTGGTTGAAAACCGCCCCGGTCTGGCCTACATGTGACTCCAGACCACCCCCCCTACAGACACACACACAGCAATGTAGTCAACTCTTAACTGTCCCTCTCGAATGGCTCGACCGAGATGCTTGGTTCAAAGGGGCAATTAGGGATGGGCAACATAGATTGAGCCCCGCCCGGTGACTCTCGGGAATTTTGAAATATTCATTGACAGGCTGTGGCCTTCGCTCGCTGACCCAACCATTTATCGCCCCCCCCCCCCAACAATTGCCCCCTCCAGAAGGTGGTGGGTGAGCCGCCATCTTGAACCCGCTGCAGTCCCGTGTGGTGTAGGTACACCCACAGTGCTGTTAGGGAGGGAGTTCCGGGATTCTGACCCGGTGACAGTGAAGGGACGGCCGCTGTATTCCCGAGTCGGGATGGCGAGCGGCTCGGAGGGGGAACTTGCAGGTGGGGGAGTGGGGGGGGGGGGGGGGGTGTTCCCCGTGTGTCTGCTGCCCCCCCCCCCCTCGTCCTTCTAGATAGTAGAGGTGGCGGGTTTGGAAGGTGCTGTCGAAGTATCATCGGCCAGTGATCGAACAACATTGAACATGCAGTGCAGAAGGAGGCCATTCGGCCCATCGGGTCTGCACCGACCCACTTCAGCCCTCACTTCCACCCTATCCCCGTCGCCCAATAACCCCTCCTCACCTTTTTTTGGTCACTGAGGGACAATTTAGCGCGGCCAATCCACCTAACCCGCACGTCTTTGGACTGTGGGGGGAAACCGGAGCACCCGGAGGAAACCCACGCAGACACGGGGAGGGCGTGCAGACTCCGCACAGACAGTGACCCAGCGGGGAATCGAACCTGGGACCCTGGCGCTGTGAAGCCACAGGGCTGACCACTTCTGCTGCCGCGTTGCGGTGCGTCTTGTGGATGGTACATAGGAACAGGAGGCCATTCAGCCCATCGAACCGGCTCCACCATTCAATACGATCATGGCTCATTGGACAGTTCCAACACCTTTTATATCCACTAAGGCCACAACCCCTTATTGTTAATCAGCAATGTTATCTTCGTCGATTTGGACCGACTCAATGAACGTCCAGTCCCCAGTGGGGTAGAGAATTCCAAAGATTCGCGGCCCACGGAGGAGGAAATGTGCATCATCTCCGTCCTCATTGTCTCCCCTTTATTTTGAAACTGAGCCCCCGGTTCCAGGCCCCCCTCCCAGGTAAATATCTCACCTCTGTCGACCCCTGCCTCTTTGCGGTGAGTGTTTTGTGGGTTTCAGTGAAGATCACCCCTTATCCTTTGAAACCCGAGAGGACACAAGGCCCGTTTTTTTCCCCCAATCTCTCGTTGCCAGTCAGTCCCGCCAACCCCGGAGCAACGGGGAGCGGGGAGGGACGGGGGAGTGGGGGGGGGGGGGGGGGGGGGGGTGCTGCGGTCCCAGTTGAACAGCCCGCCCGCCCGCAGGGTGATTCCATCAAGTTGTGGCTTGGAGAGAGAGAGAGAGAGAGAGAGAGAGGGTGGGGGGAGGCGAATATCTGAGTTGTGAGGCCCTCGGAGAGTTGGGGGTAAGGGAGGGGTGTGGGGGGGGGGAGGGAGGAGGGGAGCCTCCGGATAAGGAGCGGGGTGTGGGTTTAACCCCCCCCCCCCCCCCCCCCACTGCGAGCTTCCTGGCGAATCAGGAAGAGTCCCGAGCGAGGGGATCGAACGTTACTCGAGCGCTAATCAGTTCCAGACTACAGTCTGATCTACCTACCCACCCCCCCCCCCCCCACCCCCACCACCAGCCAACCCCCCCCACTCCCCACCCCCCTCCCAGCACCTCCCCCCCTCGACAAAAAGTTTGGCAGCCTTCACAGACACGGCCTGCCTTTGATGTCGAAATCAAAAGGCCCCTTAGCACGCAGGGCCGAGTTCACACGCTAAATAAAAGCCCAAACTGCTTCTGCTGAACATTGACAACTGGAGACGTCTCTCTTCACCCCCACCACCGCCCCAAACCCCCCCCCCCACCCCCAATACCCGCTCCTCCACAGACTATCCCCAAACTCAGCAGAAGCCTCTCGAGAAGGCCTCAGTTTGTCGATCGCCCTCAGCCCTTCTCCCTGCGGGTGTTTGCTCGCGGAGGTAGGCCGCAGGTTCGGTCAGTGCGCGTTGAATGAACCCCTCCCCCCCCGCCCCCACACCCCTCACCGCCCCCCCCCCCCCCCACCCCTCAACAACTCTCAACCTGCGTCCACGCCTCCAGCCGCTTGCGGGGCCTTCCCGCGCTGGCGGGGTGCCAACGTGATGTTGGCGCAGCGCCATCCCCGATGGGGATCGACCCGCCTCGACAGGTCCGCTGGGATTACGGGCCTCTGGGGAGGGCGTTTAACCCACAGACCGCAAACCCCCCCCCCCCCCCCCCCACCACGAGTCGGCATGGTCACCGACGGCGGAGCGACAACAATCAGGGATTGCGCTAGAGGCCGGGATTGGAGGAGCGCGGAGATCTCGGCAGGGGTGTAGGGACTGGAGGAGGTTACAGAGATAGGGAGGGGGTGTAGGGACTGGAGGAGGTTACAGAGATAGGGAGGGGGTGTAGGGACTGGAGGAGGTTACAGAGATAGGGAGGGGGTGTAGGGGCTGGAGGAGGTTACAGAGATCGGGAGGGGGTGTCGGGGCTGGAGGAGGTTACAGAGATAGGGAGGGGGTGTAGGGGCTGGAGGAGGTTACAGAGATAGGGAGGGGGTGTAGGGGCTGGAGGAGGTTACAGAGATAGGGAGGGGGTGTAGGGACTGGAGGAGGTTACAGAGATAGGGAGGGGGTGTAGGGACTGGAGGAGGTTACAGTGATAGGGAGGGGGTGTCGGGACTGGAGGGGGTTACAGAGATAGGGAGGGGGTGTAGCGGCTGGAGGAGGTTTCGGCGATAGGGAGGGGGTGTAGGGTGCGGAGGAGGTTACAGAGATAGGGAGGGGGTGTAGGGAGCTGGAGGAGGTTACAGAGATAGGGAGGGGGTGTAGGGGCTGGAGGAGGTTACAGAGATAGGGAGGGAGTGTCGGGACTGGAGGGGGTTACAGAGATAGGGAGGGGGTGTCGGGACTGGAGGGGGTTACAGAGATAGGGAGGGGGTGTAGCGGCTGGAGGAGGTTTCGGCGATAGGGAGGGGGTGTAGGGTGCGGAGGAGGTTACAGAGATAGGGAGGGGGTGTAGGGAGCTGGAGGAGGTTACATAGATAGGGAGGGGGTGTAGGGGCTGGAGGAGGTTACAGAGATAGGGAGGGAGTGTCGGGACTGGAGGGGGTTACAGAGATAGGGAGGGGGTGTAGCGGCTGGAGGAGGTTACGGCGATAGGGAGGGGGTGTAGGGTGCGGAGGAGGTTACAGAGCTAGGGAGTGGGTGTAGGGACTGGAGGAGGTTACAGAGATAGGGAGGGGGTGTAGGGACTGGAGGAGGTTACAGAGATAGGGAGGGGGTGTAGGGACTGGAGGAGGTTACAGAGATAGGGAGGGGGTGTAGGGGCTGGAGGAGGTTACAGAGATCGGGAGGGGGTGTCGGGGCTGGAGGAGGTTACAGAGATAGGGAGGGGGTGTAGGGGCTGGAGGAGGTTACAGAGATAGGGAGGGGGTGTAGGGGCTGGAGGAGGTTACAGAGATAGGGAGGGGGTGTAGGGACTGGAGGAGGTTACAGAGATAGGGAGGGGGTGTAGGGACTGGAGGAGGTTACAGTGATAGGGAGGGGGTGTCGGGACTGGAGGGGGTTACAGAGATAGGGAGGGGGTGTAGCGGCTGGAGGAGGTTTCGGCGATAGGGAGGGGGTGTAGGGTGCGGAGGAGGTTACAGAGATAGGGAGGGGGTGTAGGGAGCTGGAGGAGGTTACAGAGATAGGGAGGGGGTGTAGGGGCTGGAGGAGGTTACAGAGATAGGGAGGGAGTGTCGGGACTGGAGGGGGTTACAGAGATAGGGAGGGGGTGTCGGGACTGGAGGGGGTTACAGAGATAGGGAGGGGGTGTAGCGGCTGGAGGAGGTTTCGGCGATAGGGAGGGGGTGTAGGGTGCGGAGGAGGTTACAGAGATAGGGAGGGGGTGTAGGGAGCTGGAGGAGGTTACATAGATAGGGAGGGGGTGTAGGGGCTGGAGGAGGTTACAGAGATAGGGAGGGAGTGTCGGGACTGGAGGGGGTTACAGAGATAGGGAGGGGGTGTAGCGGCTGGAGGAGGTTACGGCGATAGGGAGGGGGTGTAGGGTGCGGAGGAGGTTACAGAGATAGGGAGGGGGTGTAGGGAGCTGGAGGAGGTTACAGAGATAGGGAGGGGGTGTAGGGGCTGGAGGAGGTTACAGAGATAGGGAGGGGGTGTAGGGTGCGGAGGAGGTTATAGAGATAGGGAGGGGGTGTAGGGACTGGAGGGGTTTACAAAGATAGGGAGGGGATGTAGGGGCTGGAGGAGGTTACAGAGATAGGGAGGGGGTATAGGGGCTGGAGGAGGTTACATAGATAGGGAGGGGGTGTAGGGGCTGGAGGAGGTTACAGAGATAGGGAGGGGTGTAGGGACTGGAGGGGGTTACAAAGATAGGGAGGGGATGTAGGGGCTGGAGGAGGTTACAGAGATATGGAGGGGGTGTAGGGGCTGGAGGAGGTTACAGAGATAGGGAGGGGGTGTAGGGACTGGAGGGGGTTACAAAGATAGGGAGTGGGTGTAGGGGCTGGAGGAGGTTACAGAGATAGGGAGGGGGTGTAGGAGCTGGAGGAGGTTACAGAGATAGGGAGGGGGTGTAGGGACTGGAGGGGGTTACAAAGATAGGGAGGGGATGTAGGGGCTGGAGGAGGTTACAGAGATAGGGAGTGGGTGTAGGGGCTGGAGGAGGTTACAGAGATATGGAGGGGGTGTAGGGGCTGGAGGAGGTTACAGAGATAGGGAGGGGGTGTAGGGGCTGGAGGAGGTTACAGAGCTAGGGAGGGGGTGTAGAGGCTGGAGGAGGTTACAGAGACAGGGAGGGGGAGTAGGGGCTGGAGGAGGTTACAGGGATAGGGAGGGGGTGTAGGGGCTGGAGGAGGTTACAGGGATAGGGAGGGGGTGTAGGGGCTGGAGAAGGTTACAGAGATAGGGAGGGGGTGTAGGGGCTGGAGGAGGTTACAGAGATAGGGAGGGGGTGTAGGGGCTGGAGGAGATTACAGAGACAGGGAGGGGTTGTAGGGGCTGGAGGAGGTTACAGAGATAGGGAGGGGGCTAGGGAGCTGGAGGAGGTTACAGAGATAGGGAGGGGGTGTAGGGGCTGGAGGAGGTTACAGAGATAGTGAGGGTGTGTAGGGGCTGGAGGAGGTTACAGAGAGAATGGGAGGGGGTAAAGGGACAGGGCGAGGTTACAGAGATAGGGAGGGGGGTGTAGGAGTTGGAGGAGGTTACAGAGATAGGGAGGGGGCTAGGGAGCTGGAGGAGGTTACAGAGATAGGGAGGGGGTGTAGGGGCTGGAGGAGGTTACAGAGATAGTGAGGGTGTGTAGGGGCTGGAGGAGGTTACAGAGATAGGGAGGGGGTGTAGGGGCTGGAGGAGGTTACAGAGATAGTGAGGGTGTGTAGGGGGCTGGAGGAGGTTACAGAGATAGGGAGGGTGGTGTAGGAGTTGGAGGAGGTTACAGAGATAGGGAGGGGCAGTAGGGGCTGGCGGAGGTTACAAAGATAGGGAGGGAGTGTAGGGGCTGGTGGAGGTTACAGAGATAGGGAGGGGGGGGTGTAGTGGTTGGAGGAGGTTACAGAGATAGGGAGGGGGTGTAGGGGCTGGAGGAGGTTACAGAGATAGGGAGGGGGTGTAGGGACTGGAGGAGATTACAGAGATAGGGAGGGGGTGTAGGGACTGGAGGAGGTTACAGAGATAGGGAGGGGGTGTAGGGGCTGGAGGAGGTTACAGAGATAGGGAGGGTGTAGGGGCTGGAGGAGGTTACAGAGATATAGAGGGGGTGTAGGGGCTGGAGGAGGTTACAGAGATAGAGGGGGGGGGGTGTAGGGGCTGGAGGAGGTTACAGAGATAGGGAGGGGGTGTAGGGGCTCGAGGAGGTTACAGAGATAGGGAGGGGGGGTGTCGGGGCTGGAGGAGGTTACAGAGATAGGGAGGGGGGTGTAGGGGCTGGGGGAGGTTACAGAGATAGGGAGGGGGTGTAGGGGCTGGAGGAGGTTACAGAGATAGGGAGGGGGTGTAGGGGCTGGATGAGGTTACAGAGATAGGGAGGGGGTGTAGGGGCTGGAGGAGGTTACAGAGATAGGGAGGGGGTGTAGGGGCTGGAGGAGGTTACAGAGATAGGGAGGGGGTGTATGGGCTGGAGGAGGTTACAGAGATAGGGAGGGGGTGTAGGGGCTGGAGGAGGTTACAGAGATAGGGAGGGGGTGTAGGGGCTGAAGGAGGTTACAGAGATAGGGAGGGGGTGTAGGGGCTGGAGGAGGTTACAGAGATAGGGAGGGGGTGTAGGGACTGGAGGAGGTTACAGAGATAGGGAGGGGCACGTAGGGGGCTGGAGGAGGTTACAGAGATAGGGAGGGGGTGTAGGGGCTGGAGGAGGTTACAGAGATAGGGAGGGGGTGTAGGGGCTGGAGGAGGTTACAGAGATAGGGAGGGGGTGTAGGGGCTGGAGGAGGTTACAGAGATTGGGAAGGGGTGTATGGGCTGGAGGAGGTTACAGAGATAGGGAGGGGGTGTAGGGGCTGGAGGAGTTTACAGAGATAGGGAGGGGGTGTAGGGGCTCGAGGAGGTTACAGAGATAGGGAGGGGGTGTAGGGGCTGGAGGAGGTTACAGAGATAGGGAGGGGGTGTCGGGGCTGGAGGAGGTTACAGAGATAGGGAGGGGGTTGTAGGGGCTGGAGGAGGTTACAGAGATAGGGAGGGGGGTGTCGGGACTGGAGGAGGTTACAGAGATAGGGAGGGGGTGTCGGGGCTGGAGGAGGTTACAGAGATAGGGAGGGGGTGTAGGTGTTGGAGGAGGTTACAGGGATAGGGAGGGGTGTAGGGGCTGGAGGAGGTTACAGAGATAGGGAGGGGGTGTCGGGGCTGGAGGAGGTTACAGAGATAGGGAGGGGGTGTAGGTGTTGGAGGAGGTTACAGAGATAGGGAGGGGGTGTAGGGGCTGGAGGAGGCCCCTGGGTGGACGGTTAGTGCTGGATGTATTCCCCAGCCAGTGGGTAGATCTCCAGTACTGTCACAGTCCTTTGCTGAACAGATTGGTTTGAGTTAACAGGCAGCTAAAGAATCCACATTTGAGAAAAGGCACTCTGTCATCTGATGGAAGATTAACGGCTTAGGCCACTTGGAACCTGAGTCACAACTTTGGTAGCTGAGAGAGAGGGGGGCGGGAGAGAGAGAGAGAGAGAGGAGGAGAGAGAGAGAGGGAGAGAGAGAGAGGATGAGAGAGAGAGAGGGAGAGAAGGAGAGAGAGAGAGAGGGGAGAGAGAGGGAGAGAAGGAGAGAGGGAGAGAGAGATATAGAGAGAGTGAGAGAGAGGGAGCGAGAGAGAGGGGAGAGAGAGAGAGAGAGGGAGAGAAGGAGAGAGAGAGAGAGAGAGGGGAGAGAGAGGGAGCGAGAGAGAGAGAGGGGAGAGAGAGAGAGAGAGAGGGATAGAGAGGGAGCGAGAGAGAGAGGGGAGACAGAGAGAGAGAGGGAGGGAGCGAGAGAGAGAGGGGAGAGAGAGAGAGAGAGAGGGGGAGAGAAGGAGCGAGGGAGAGAGGGGAGAGAGAGAGAGAGAGAGAGGGAGGGAGCGAGAGAGAGAGGGGAGAGAGAGAGAGAGAGAGAGGGAGAGAAGGACCGAGGGAGAGAGGGAGAGAGAGAGAGAGGGAGAGAGAGAGAGGGGAGAGAGAGGGAGAGAGGGAGAGAGAGGGAGCGAGAGAGGGAGAGAGAGGGAGACAGGGGGAGAGAGGGAGAGAGGGAGAGAGAGAGGGAGCGAGAGAAAGAGAGAGAGAGAGGGAAGAGCGAGACAGAGAGGGGGGAGTGGGAGGGGGGTGAGAGAGAGAGGGGGAGAGACAGAGAGAGAGAGGGGGAGAGCGAGACGCAGTGAGAGAGAGGGGCAGAGAGTGAGGCAGAGGGAGGCAGAGAGAGAGAGAGAGAGAGAAAAACAGAGAGAGAGAGACACAGAGAGAGAGAGAGAGAGACACAGAGAGAGAGAGAGAGAGACAGAGACACAGAGAGAGAGAGAGAGAGAGAGACAGACAGAGACACAGAGAGAGAGAGAGAGAGAGAGAGACACACAGAGAGAGAGAGAGAGAGAGAGACACAGAGAGAGTGAGAGAGAGAGAGAGGGAGAGAGAGACAGAGAGAGAGAATGAAATGAAATGAAATGAAAATCGCTTATTGTCACAAGTAGGCTTCAATGAAGTTACTGTGAAAAGCCCCTAGTCGCCGCATTCCGGCGCCTGTTCGGGGAGGCTGGAACGGGAATTGAACCGTGCTGCTGGCCTGCCTGGGTCTGCTTCCAAAGCCAGCGATTTAGCCCAGTGTGCTAAACCAGACAGAGAGAGGGAGAGCCATGGCCAGTGAGTGATCCTTTACCTCAACACCGCCCTCTCTCCTCCCTCCCCTCGTTCATTCCCGGCCTAGTCCGCAGCTCTGGCCAGGAGCCTGACCGAGAAGCCTGACCGGCCGACCTGGGAAGTCCGAATGGATTTTCAGGAGACTAGTTGTGGAAGATTGCGGGGAACAGAATAAGAAAGAGGGCTGCATTGCTGCGGTTCCCTGCACAACCGCAGGAACAGTCAGTGCCGACGAAACCATTTGCTTAATTACACACCATCCTTCCGGGGGAGGGGGGGAGGCGGGCGGGGGGCGGGGGGGGGGGGTATCGCTTGGCGAGGGCATCTCGCTCGGGCCATTTCAGAGAGGGGAGGGGTTTAAGAGTCAACCACGATGCTGTCTGCCTGTGGGGGGGGGGGGGGTTTGGAGTAAGGTGTAGGCCAGACCGGGATGAGAACAGCAGATTTCCGTCCCTAAAGGTCGTGAACCCGATGTTTTTTTGTAAATAAACCATCATCAATGATTGGTTAACACGGTCGGTGTTACTGATACACGATCAATGACCTCTAAAGCGAGGTTGTAGCCCAACTGAAGGCTTTAATAAGCTAGATGTTTCCCCCAGCAGCTCAGGTACAGAAAGAGGGCTGCTGGGGCGGCACGGGCTATTATACCCCGCCTAGCAGGGCGGAGTTCCATACAGCTTGACCAATAGGAAACATACAATATCTACCAATGGTGTTCCAGCATTACCAGGTACCGTAATACCTCTACACAGACTACCACAGTTACCGAGACACGCTACCCGACTTTTCCCCGTTAACCACCCAACTCCCCCTCGTCCCCACTGAGACCCCCCCCCCTTCGAACCTGGGACCTTGGCGCTGTGAAGCAACTGTGCTAACCACTGCGCTACCGTGCCGCCCGTCTGGCTGGATGGGTTCCTGGAGAGACTTGTTTGCGTCTCTTCTCTGAACTAAAACTGAAACACAAAAACTCCAGTCTTGGGTACTCGGAGGTCCCTACACCCCCTCCCTATCTCTGTAACCTCCTCCAGCCCCTACACTCCTCCCTATCTCTGTAACCTCCTCCAGCCCCTACACCCCTCCCTATCTCTGTAACCACCTCCAGCCCCTACACCCCCTCCCTATCTCTGTAACCTCCTCCAGCCCCTACACCCCCTCCCTATCTCTGTAACCTCCTCCAGCCCCTACACCCCTCCCTATCTCTGTAACCTCCTCCAGCCCCGACATCCCCTCCTTATCTCTGTAACCTCCTCCAGCCCCGACACCCCCTCTCTATCTCTGTAACCTCCTCCAGCCCCTACACTCCCTCCCTATCTCTGTAACCTCCTCCAGCCCCGACATCCCCTCCCTATCTCTGTAACCTCCTCCAGCCCCTACACCCCCCTCCCTGTCTCTGTAACCTCCTCCAGCCCCTACACCCCCTCCCTATCTCTGTAACCTCCTCCAGCCCCCACACCCCCTCCCTATCTCTGTAACCTCCTCCAGCCTCTGGGGCGAGGAAAAGGGGAAGGGGTGAGGGGCGGAGGGGGCGGGGGGGGGGGGGAGACGGGACGGGGTTTGGGTCCGGGTGGGCTCAGCTCCCCGGTGGGGGAGGAGCTGGACAGTCGGACGGGAGTGGGGGGCTTGCGGGGGGGAGGGGGGGGGGCGGGGTGGGGGGGGGGGGGGTGTTGGCCATAGGACCCGGGGGCAGAGTGGAAACCCTCCCCCAGTGCGGAGCAGCGCGTCAATCTCAGAGGGTTGATTGCGGCCTACTGCGGACAATGGAGCCTGCCCGGGGGCCCAAGTTTGTCAGATCACTGTGGGGGATGCAGTGATAGATGACTTCATTATCTCAAAACAGACACTCCCATTCAGTGTCTCTCCAGGCCTGTGAAAGGAACGATTGAGCGAGTCTCGGGGTCAGCAGGGACTAAGTCTCGCCCAGTGGAATGGTGTGTGGGACCGTCGGAACCTCCACGGAGAGATTCGAACCTCCCCGCGCGCCCCTCCTTTTCCAACTTTCTCATTCTATTCATTCACGGCAAGATCCCACAAACAGCAATGGCCCCTCAACCACACACCCCCACGTCCGCCCCCCCCCCGCCAACCCACACCTCCATTAACCCCACCGCAAAGGGGCAGATCGAGCCCCTTTCGATAAACGTCTCATCATCAAAGACTGGCCCACCAACAGCGGCGCTCCCTCAGCACTGACCCTCCGACAGTGCGGCGCTCCCTCAGTACTGACCCTCTGACAGTGCGGCGCTCCCTCAGCACTGACCCTCCCCGACAGTGCGGCGCTCCCTCAGTACTGACCCTCCCACAGTGCGGCACTCCCTCAGTACTGACCCTCTGACAGTGCGGCGCTCCCTCAGCACTGACCCTCCGACAGTGCGGCGCTCCCTCAGTACTGACCCTCCCACAGTGCGGCGCTCCCACAGCACTGACCCTCCCACAGTGCGGCGCACCCTCAGTACTGACCCTCCGACAGTACGGCGCTCCCTCAGCACTGACCCTCCGACAGTGCGGCGCTCCCTCAGTACTGACCCTCCCACAGTGCGGCGCTCCCTCAGTACTGACCCTCCGACAGTGCGGCGCTCCCTCAGCACTGACCCTCCGACAGTGCCGCGCTCCCTCAGTACTGACCTTCCGACAGTGCGGCGCTCCCTCAGTACTGACCCTCCGACAGTGCCGCGCTCCCTCAGTACTGACCCAGCGACAGTGCGGAGCTCCCTCAGTACTGACCTTCTGACAGTGCGGCGCTCCCTCAGTTCTGACCCTCGCACAGTGCGGCGCGCCCTCAGTATTTATCCACTGACAGTGCGGCACTCCCTCAGTACTGACCCTCCCACAGTGCGGCGCTCCCTCAGTGCTGACCCTCCCACAGTGCGGCGCTCCCTCAGTGCTGACCCTCCCACAGTGCGGCGCTCCCTCAGTGCTGACTCTCTGACAGTGCGGCGCTCCCACAGTACCGACCCTCGCACAGTGCGGCGCACCCTCAGTACTGACCCTCGCACAGTGCGGCGCTCCCTCAGTACTGACCCTCCCACAGTGCGGCGCTCCCTCAGTGCTGACCCTCCCACAGTGCGGCGCTCCCTCAGTGCTGACTCTCTGACAGTGCGGCGCTCCCACAGTACCGACCCTCGCACAGTGCGGCGCACCCTCAGTACTGACCCTCGCACAGTGCGGCGCTCCCTCATTACTGACCCTCCGACAGTGCGGTGCTCCCTCTGTACTGATTCTCCGACAGTGCGGCACTCCCTCAGTACTGACCCTCCGAAGGTGCGGCTCTCACTCAGTACTGAACCTCGCACAGTGCGGCGCTCCCTCAGTACTGACCCTCGCACAGTGTGGCGCTCCCTCAGTACTGACCCTCGCACAGTGCGACGCTCCCTCAGTACTGACCCTCGCACAGTGCGGCGCTCCCTCAGTACTGACCCTCGCACAGTGCGACGCTCCCTCAGTACTGACCCTCGCACAGTGCGGCACTCCCTCAGTACTGACTCCCCGACAGTGCTGCGCTCCCTCAGTACTGACCCTCCGAAAGTGCGGCTCCTCCTCAGTACTGACCCTCGCACAGTGCGGCTCTCCCTCAGTACTGACCCTCCGACAGTGCGGCTCTCCCTCAGCACTGACCCTCCCACAGTGCGGTGCTCCCTCAGTACAGACCCCCCCACAGTACGGCACTCCCACAGTACTGACCCTCCCACAGTGCTGTGCTCCCTCAGCACTGACCCTTCCACAGTGCAGCGCTCTCTCAGTACTGACCCTCCCACAGTGCGGCGCTCCCTCAGTACTGACCCTCCGACAGTGCGGCGCTCCCTCAGCACTGACCCTCCGACAGTGCCGCGCTCCCTCAGTACTGACCCTCTGACAGTGCGGCGCTCCCTCAGTACTGACCCTCCGACAGTGCGACGCGCCCTCAGTACTGACCCTCCGACAGTGCAGCACTCCCTCAGTACTGACCCTCCGACAGTGCGGCGGTCCCTCAGTACTGACCCTCCGACAGTGCCGCGCTCCCTCAGTACTGACCTAGCGACAGTGCGGCGCTCCCTCAGTACTAACCCTCTGACAGTGCGGCGCTCACTCAGTTCTGACCCTCGCACAGTGCGGCGCTCCCTCAGTATTTATCCACTGACAGTGCGGCGCTCCCTCAGTACTGACCCTCCCACAGTGCGGCGCTCCCTCAGTACTGACCCTCCCACAGTGCGGCGCTCCCTCAGTGCTGACCCTCGCACAGTGCGGCGCTCCCTCAGTACTGACCCTCCGACCGTGCGGTGCTCCCTCATTACTGAACCTCCGACAGTGCGGTGCTCCCTCTGTACTGACCCTCCGAAAGTGCGGCTCTCGCTCAGTACTGACCCTCGCACAGTGCAGCGCTCCCTCAGTACTGACCCTCCCACAGTGCGGCGCTCCCTCAGTACTGACCCTCGCACAGTGCCTCGCTCCCTCAGTACTGACCCTCGCACAGTGCGGCGCTCCCTCAGTACTGACCCTCCGACCGTGCGGCGCTCCCTCATTACTGAACCTCCGACAGTGCCGTGCTCCCTCTGTACTGACCCTCCGAAAGTGCGGCTCTCGCTCAGTACTGACCCTCGCACAGTGCGGCGCTCCCTCAGTACTGACCCTCCCACAGTGCGGCGCTCCCTCAGTACTGACCCTCGCAGAGTGCCACGCTCCCTCAGTACTGACCCTCGCACAGTGCGGCGCTCCCTCAGTACTGACTCCCCGACAGTGCTGCGCTCTCTCAGTACTGACCCTCCCACAGTGCGGCTCTCCCTCAGTGCTGACCCTCCGAAAGTTCGGCTCCTCCTCAGTACTGACCCTCGCACAGTGCGGCACTCCCTCAGTACTGACCCTCCGAAAGTGCGGCTCCTCCTCAGTGCTGACCCTCCCACAGTGCGGCGCTCCCTCAGTACTGACCCTCCGACAGTGCGGCTCTCCCTCAGTACTGACCCTCGCACAGTGCGGCTCTCCCTCAGTACTGACCCTCCGACAGTACGGCTCTCCCTCAGTACTGACCCTCCCACAGTGCGACGCTCCCTCAGTAGTGACCCTCCGACAGTGCGACACTCCCTCAGTACTGATCCTCTCACAGTGCGGCTCTCCCTCAGTACTGACCCTCCCACAGTGCGGCACTCCCTTAGTACTGACCCTCCCACAGTGCGGCACTCCCTTAGTACTGACCCTCCCACAGTGCGGCGCTCCCTCAGCACTGACCCTCCCACAGTACGGCGCTCACTCAGTACTGACCCTCTGACAGTGCGGCGCTCCCTCAGCACTGACCCCCACACAGTGCGGCGCTCCCTCAGCACTGACCCTCTGACAGTGTGGCGCTCCCTCTATACTGACCCTCTCACAGTGCGGCGCTCCCTCAGTACTGACCCTCCCACAGTGCGGCGCTCCCTCAGTACTGACCCTCCGACAGTGCGGTGCTCCCTCAGTACTGACCCTCCCACAGTGCGGCGCTCCCTCAGTACTGACCCTCCCACAGTGCGGAGCTCCCTCAGTACTGACCCTCCGACAGTGCGGCACTCCCTCAGTACTGACCCTCCGACAGTGCAGCGCTCCCTCAGTACTGACCCTCAGACAGTGCGGCGCTCCCTCAGTACTGACCCTCAGACAGTGCGGCGCTCCCTCAGTACTGACCCTCTGACAGTGCGGCGCTCCCTCAGTACTGACCCTCTGATAGTGTGGCGCTCCCTCAGTACTGACCCTCGCACAGTGCGGCGCTCCCTCAGTACTGACCCTCCGACAGTGCGGTACTCGCTCAATGCTGACCCTCCCACAGTGCGGCGCTCCCTCAGTACTGACCCTCCGACAGTGCGGCGCTCCCTCAGTACTGACCCTCCCACAGTGCGGCGCTCCCTCAGTACTGACCCTCCGACAGTGCGGCGCTCCCTCAGTACTGACCCTCTGACAGTGCGGTGCTCCCTCTGTACTGACCCTCCCACAGTGCGGCGCTCCCTCAGTACTGACCCTCCCACAGTGCGGCGCTCCCTCAGCACTGACCCACCCACAGTGCGGTGCTCCCTCAGTACTGACCCTCCCACAGTGCGGCACTCCCTCAGTACTGACCCTCCCACAGTGCGGCACTCCCTCAGTACTGACCCGCCGACATAGATGCTGGTTTAGCACAGTGGGCTAACCAGCTGGCTTTTAATGCAGAACAATGCCAGCAGCACGTGTTCAATTCCCATACTGGCGTCCCCAAACAGGCGCTGGAATGTGGTGACTCGGGGCCTACTTGTGACAATAAGCGATGATTATTATTATTAAGCGGCGCACCCTCAGTACTGACCCTCCCACAGTGCGGCGCTCTCTCAGTACTGACCATGCCACAGTGCGGCGCCCCCTCAGTACTGACCCTCCCACAGTGCGGCGCTCCCTCAGTACTGACCCTCCCACAGTGCGGCACTCCCTCAGTACTGACCCTCCCACAGTGCAGCGCTCCCTCAGTACTGACCCTCCCACAGTGCGGCACTCCCTCAGTACTGACCCTCCCACAGTGCGGCACTCCCTCAGTACTGACCTTCCCACAGTGCGGCACTCCCTCAGTACTGCCCCTCCCACAGTGCAGCGCTCCCTCAGTACTGACCATCCCACAGTGCGGCGCCCCCTCAGTACTGACCCTCCCACAGTGTGGCGCTCCCTCAGTACTGACCCTCCCACAGTGCGGCACTCCCTCAGTACTGACCCTCCCACAGTGCAGCGCTCCCTCAGTACTGACCCTCCCACAGTGCGGCACTCCCTCAGTACTGACCCTCACACAGTGCGGCGCTCCCTCAGTACTGACTCTCTGACAGTGCGGCGCTCCCTCAGTACTGACCCTCACACAGTGCGGCGCTCCCTCAGTACTGACCCTCCCACAGTGCGGCGCTCCCTCAGTACTGACCCTCACACAGTGCGGCGCTCCCTCAGTACTGACTCTCTGAGAGTGCAGCGCTCCCTCAGTACTGACCCTCCCACAGTGCGGCGCTCCCTCAGTACTGAGACTCCGACAGTGCGTAGCTCCCTCAGTACTGACCCTCTCACAGTGCGGCACTCCCTCAGTACTGACCCTCCCACAGTGCGGCGCTCCCTCAGTACTGACACTCCGACAGTACGATGCTCCCTCAGTACTGACCCTCGCACAGTGCGGCGCTCCCTCAGTACTGACCCTCCGACCGTGCGGCGCTCCCTCATTACTGAACCTCCGACAGTGCGGTGCTCCCTCTGTACTGACCCTCCGAAAGTGCGGCTCTCGCTCAGTACTGACCCTCGCACAGTGCGGCGCTCCCTCAGTACTGACCCTCCCACAGTGCGGCGCTCCCTCAGTACTGACCCTCGCACAGTGCCACGCTCCCTCAGTACTGACCCTCGCACAGTGCGGCGCTCCCTCAGTACTGACTCCCCGACAGTGCTGCGCTCCCTCAGTACTGACCCTCCCACAGTGCGGCTCTCCCTCAGTGCTGACCCTCCGAAAGTGCGGCTCCTCCTCAGTACTGACCCTCGCACAGTGCGGCACTCCCTCAGTACTGACCCTCCGAAAGTGCGGCTCCTCCTCAGTGCTGACCCTCCCACAGTGCGGCGCTCCCTCAGTACTGACCCTCCGACAGTACGGCTCTCCCTCAGTACTGACCCTCCCACAGTGCGGCGCTCCCTCAGCACTGACCCTCCCACAGTGTGGTGCTCCCTCAGTACTGACCCCCCCACAGTACGGCGCTCCCACAGTACTGACCCTCCCACAGTGCGGTGTTCCCTCAGTACTGACCCCCCCACAGTGCGGCGCTCCCTCAGTACTGACCCTCCCACAGTGCGGCGCTCTCTCAGTACTGACCCTCCAACAGTGCGGTGCTCCCTCAGTACTGACCCTCCGCCAGTGCGACGCTCCCTCAGTAGTGACCCTCCGACAGTGCGACACTCCCTCAGTACTGATCCTCTGACAGTGCGGCTCTCCCTCAGTACTGACCCTCCCACAGTGCGGTGCTCCCTCAGTACTGACCCTCCCACAGTGCGGCGCTCCCTTAGTACTGACCCTCCCACAGTGCGGCGCTCCCTCAGTACTGACCCTCCGCCAGTGCGACGCTCCCTCAGTAGTGACCCTCCGACAGTGCGACACTCCCTCAGTACTGATCCTCTGACAGTGCGGCTCTCCCTCAGTACTGACCCTCCCACAGTGCGGCACTCCCTTAGTACTGACCCTCCCACAGTGCGGCGCTCCCTCAGCACTGACCCTCCCACAGTACGGCGCTCACTCAGTACTGACCCTCTGACAGTGCGGCGCTCCCTCAGCACTGACCCCCACACAGTGCGGCGCTCCCTCAGCACTGACCCTCTGACAGTGTGGCGCTCCCTCTATACTGACCCTCTCACAGAGCGGCGCTCCCTCAGTACTGACCCTCCGACAGTGCGGTGCTCCCTCTTCACAGACCCTCTGACAGTGCGGCGCTCCCTCAGTACTGACCCTCCCACAGTGCGGAGCTCCCTCAGTACTGACCCTCCGACAGTGCGGCACTCCCTCAGTACTGACCCTCCGACAGTGCAGCGCTCCCTCAGTACTGACCCTCAGACAGTGCGGCGCTCCCTCAGTACTGACCCTCAGACAGTGCGGCGCTCCCTCAGTACTGACCCTCTGACAGTGCGGCGCTCCCTCAGTACTGACCCTCTGATAGTGTGGCGCTCCCTCAGTACTGACCCTCTCACAGTGCGGCGCTCCCTCAGTACTGACCCTCTGACAGTGCGGCACTCCCTCAGTACTGACCCTCCCACAGTGCGGCGCTCCCTCAGTACTGACCCTCCCACAGTGCGGCACTCCCTCAGTACTGACCCTCCCACAGTGCGGCACTCCCTCAGTAGTGACCCTCCCACAGTGCGGCACTCCCTCAGTACTGACCCGCCGACATAGATGCTGGTTTAGCACAGTGGGCTAACCAGCTGGCTTTTAATGCAGAACAATGCCAGCAGCACGTGTTCAATTCCCATACTGGCGTCCCCAAACAGGCGCTGGAATGTGGTGACTCGGGGCCTACTTGTGACAATAAGCGATGATTATTATTATTAAGCGGCGCACCCTCAGTACTGACCCTCCCACAGTGCGGCGCTCTCTCAGTACTGACCATGCCACAGTGCGGCGCCCCCTCAGTACTGACCCTCCCACAGTGCGGCGCTCCCTCAGTACTGACCCTCCCACAGTGCGGCACTCCCTCAGTACTGACCCTCCCACAGTGCAGCGCTCCCTCAGTACTGACCCTCCCACAGTGCGGCACTCCCTCAGTACTGACCCTCCCACAGTGCGGCACTCCCTCAGTACTGACCCTCCCACAGTGCAGCGCTCCCTCAGTACTGACCATCCCACAGTGCGGCGCCCCCTCAGTACTGACCCTCCCACAGTGTGGCGCTCCCTCAGTACTGGCCCTCCCACAGTGCGGCACTCCCTCAGTACTGACCCTCCCACAGTGCAGCGCTCCCTCAGTACTGACCCTCCCACAGTGCGGCACTCCCTCAGTACTGACCCTCACACAGTGCGGCGCTCCCTCAGTACTGACTCTCTGACAGTGCGGCGCTCCCTCCGTACTGACCCTCACACAGTGCGGCGCTCCCTCAGTACTGACCCTCCCACAGTGCGGCGCTCCCTCAGTACTGACCCTCACACAGTGCGGCGCTCCCTCAGTACTGACTCTCTGACAGTGCAGCGCACCCTCAGTACTGACCCTCCCACAGTGCGGCGCTCCCTCAGTACTGAGACTCCGACAGTGCGTAGCTCCCTCAGTACTGACCCTCTCACAGTGCGGCACTCCCTCAGTACTGACCCTCCCACAGTGCGGCGCTCCCTCAGTACTGAGACTCCGACAGTACGATGCTCCCTCAGTACTGACCCTCCGACAGTGCGTAGCTCCCTCAGTACTGACCCTCCCACAGTGCGGCACTCCCTCAGTACTGACCCTCCGACAGTGCGGCACTCCCTCAGTACTGACCCTCTGACAGTGCAGCGCTCCCTCAGTACTGACCCTCCCACAGTGTGGCGCTCCCTCAGTACTGACCCTCCAACAGTGCGGCACTCCCTCAGTACTGACCCTCTGACAGTGCGGCGCTCCCTCAGTACTGACCCTCCCACAGTGCGCCGCTCCCTCAGTACTGACCCTCTCACAGTGCGGCGCTCCCTCAGTACTGACCCTCCCACAGTACGCCGCTCCCTCAGTACTGACCCTCTGACAGAGCGGTGCTCCCTCAGTATTTAACCTCCGACAATGCGGTGCTCCCTCAATATTGACCCTCCGACAGTGCAGAGCTCCCTCAGCACTGACCCTCCAACAGTGTGGCGCTCCTTCAGTACTGACTCTCCCACAGTGCGGCGCTCACTGAGCACTGACCCTCTGATAGTGCAGCACTCCCTCAGTACTGATCCTCCGACGGTACAGCGCTCCCTCATGTTATGGGCCAGGGTTTAGAAAATTCCAAAGTATATCATGGAGATCATCTGACCCATGACTTTTACTGGATTGTGGTATGGGGAGCACACGGCCCACTCTACAGGTGTGGGACAGCAAACATCTAAAAGTATTTTTTAAAGCAAAACAATGTTTATTCTATGAACTCAGTTAACCTTTTTAAAACATACAATGAACATATTAGCAACCCTCAAAGAATACAGCCCTCTAAGTAATCCTTAAACTTTCCTTTTCACATCCATAAGACAACAAAAACCTTTTAACAGAAGCACATCAGGTTTAAATTCTCTACTGAGCGCAGTTATCACTCCGAATTCATCAAATGATCTAGAGACAGTCTTTACATGGCAGAGAGAATTCACCTTCTCTGGCTGGCTTCAGCTCCAACACTGAAACAAAATCATACACAGCCTGTAGCAAACAGCCTAAAGCAAAAGTAAAAGCAGACAGACAGCCCAGCTCCACCCACTCTCTGACATCACTGATAAGCACCCATTTCTTCAAGGTACATCCACTACAGATATTTTTATAAACACCCATTTCTTGAACATACTCTCACATGACACCTCTCCCCAAGAAAAAAAACCCCATCAACTTCAAGATGGTTTCATTTTTCACCTTTTCACTTTCCTTTAAGGAATATGGACAATAAATATATGTTTTTTTTTAACAAAACAAAAAAACGCAAACATTTAATAATAACATAGTCCATTTTAGTTCTTTTTCCTCCAACTGGAATCCCTCTCGATTGACAGTCTCTTTGAAGAAGAAGGTCTCTACACGATCCGTCCATTTCTCTACGCCTCAGCATTTCTCTTTAAAGTCAGGTACTTTAGTTCAATCTGACCACAGAGTCCTTTGTAATTCTCCAACAAAGGAGCATTGGTTATCACAGCTTTCAGGCAGTCAAATGCCTGTTGAAAGTCCACTGTCCACTGAAATTTTCGATGTTTCTTCAGCAAGTCCATCAGTGGAGCAATCACGCCACAAAGATTTTGCACAAATGTTCGATCAAATCCACTTATGCCAAGAAATCGCATTATTTCCCGTTGTGTCGAGGGTATTGGAAACTCGCCAATAACTTTTGTTTCCACATCCCGTGGGACCAGTCGACCCTGTCCGGTTGTATGGCCGAGGAAAGTGACTTGGCTTTTCCAAATTCACTTTTGGCATGGCTTACCACCAAACCCGCCTCCTGACGTCGATCGAATAACTCCATCAGATGTTTTAAATGTTCTTACCATGTCTGGCTGAAAATTGCCAGATCGTCGATGTATACCGCACAATTGGGTAATCCTGAAACGACTTTGTTAGTTAACCGTTGAAATGTGGCTGGGGCGTTTTTCATGCCAAATGACATAACTTTGAATTGGTATATACCATCTGGAGTCACAAAAGCTGAAATCCCCTTCGCCCTTTCGGATAAAGGTACCTGCCAGTGACCGTTAAGTAAATCCAGTTTGTAAATAAAAGCTGAATGTCCCACTTTCTCAATGCAATCCACATAACCATTGGGTACCATCTGGTTTTGGTACCATCACTATGGGTGAGCTCCATTGGCTGCAACCAACTTCAATTATGCCATTTTTAAGCATACTCTCAATCTCTTTGTGAACCTGTGCCAATTTTAAAGGGTTAAGTCTATATGGATGTTGTTTGATAGGAACAGCATTTCCCACATCTACATCATGTATAGCCATTTTAGTACTTCCCAACTTATCTCCACAAACTTGCCCATGTGATATCAATAATTCTTTCAGGTCAGTCCGTTTTTCCTCTGGAAGGTAACTCAACAATTTGTCCCAATTCTTAAGAACATCCTCGTTTCCAATTTAATTTGAGGTATGTCAAATTCACAGTCATCTGGATTTGGTTCGTCACTTTGAGTTAGAATCATTAAAACCTCCTTTTTCTCTCCTTCCCTTTCAAAGTACCTTTTAAGCATAGTCACATGACACACTCGGTGAGTTTTCCTTCTATCTGGCGTTCCTACCACATAATTCACCTCACTTAATTTACTTTCAATTTGATACGGTCCACAAAACTTTGCTTTTAAAGGTTCACCTACCACTGGTAACAACACTAAAACTTTATCTCCACTGGCAAAACTACAAACTTTGGATTTCTTGTCCGCTACCCGTTTCATCACATTTTGTACAACTTTTAAATGTTGTCTAGCCAATTCACCTGTTCTATTTAATCGTTCCCTAAAATTTGACATGTAATCCAATAGTGTAAGTTCTGATTTCTCACTCACCAATTTTTCTTTAATCAATTTAAATGGTCCTCTTACCTCATGACCAAAAATTAGTTCAAAAGGACTAAATTTGGTTGGCTCAGTCGGTGCATCCCTAATTGCAAACAATACGAATGGAATGCCTTTATCCCAATCCTCTGGATAATCTTGACAATAAGCCCTCAACATTGTCGTCAATGTCTGATGCCACCTTTCTAATGTTCCATGCGATTCCTGATGGTCCACAGTTGATTAAAAAATTTTTATTCCAAGCTATCCATAACTTCTTTGAATAACTTTGAGGTAAAATTTGATCCCTGATCCGATTGTATTTCTGTGGGTAGTCCATATCTAGTAAAGAATTTAAGTAACTCCTCCACAATCTTTTTAGCTGTAATATTGCGTACTGGAATGGCCTCTGGAAACCTAGTAAACACATCCCATTATAGTCAAAAAATATTGATTCCCACTTTTTGTTTTAGGAAGCGGTCCTACACAATCAATTGGGACCCTTGTAAAAGGATCCTCAAATGCTGGAATGGGTATTAAGGGTGCTGGTTTTATCACTGCTTGAGGTTTCCCTATCACTTGACATGTGTGACATGATCGACAAAATTTAACTACATCGTTATGTAGTCCAGGCCAATAAAAATGTTTTTGTATTTTAGCTTGGGTTTTCCTTACTCCCAAATGACCTCCCACTGGTACCTTATGTGCAACTCGCAACACCTCCTTTCTATACCCTACCGGCAATACTACTTGATGAACTTCTGTCCACTTTTGATCCGCCTGCATATGTAAAGGTCTCCATTTCCTCATCAAGATATCATTTTTATGGTACTAACACTCTGGTATACACTCAGTTTCCTCTTCCATGTATGCTTTCTGAGACATCCATTTTATTTCTATATCTTTCTGTTGTAACTCCGCCAATTTTCCTGAACTAAAAATATTTAGCGGGCAGCACGGTAGCACAAGTGGATAGCACTGTGGCTTCACAGCGCCAGGGTCCCAGGTTCGATTCCCCGCTGGGTCACTGTCTGTGCGGAGTCTGCACGTTCTCTCCATGTCTGCGTGGGTTTTCTCCGGGTGCTCTGGTTTCCTCCCACAGTCCAAAGATGTGCAGGTTAGGTGGATTGGCCGTGATAAATTGCCCTTCGTGACCAAAACGGTTTGGAGGGGTTATTGGGTTACGGGGATAGGGTGGAAGTGAGGGCTTAAGTGGGTCGGTGCAGACTCGATGGGCCGAATGGCCTCCTTCTGCACTGTATGTTCTATGTATGTAATCTATGTATATCCGCCTCATCCTCCACCTGTTCTTGTTCTTTTTCAACCATCTGATCAAAAATCGTTTCTGATAATTGAACTTCAACTTCATCTTCACTCTTTGATTTCTCCTCTTGTCTTAACCTGTGACTTTGCGACCTTGTTACTACACAATCCGGGGAAATCCTAGGATATTCGTCCTTCAACACTACAGTTGTCTGATTTTCCACTGGCTTATCAACCACAGTAGTCATCACTCTCCCTTCAATCCAGCTATATCATTACCCAAGACAAACTGTATTCCTGGACAAGATAGTTTCTCTATTACTCCTACCACTTCTTCCCTCTTCACTGGACTTTCCAACCTTACCTTATATAATGGAACACTACTCTTCTCACCCTGAATCCCACATATTACCACCTTTTCTGGCAACCTTCTTCCCAAACTACATAACTCCTCATCTCTTACCATTAAAGATTGACTAGCCCCTGTATCTCTTAAAATTGTGACTTCTTTACCTGCTCCTTCTGGTACACATGAGTAAACTTTACCCACACAAGTAAATTCTTTAAAGACATCTGGCACCTTCTTAACAATTACTTCTTGAACAGGCCGTTCAATCGTTTGCACCTCCTTCGCTTCCCTTGGGCTTTCCTTTACCACTCTAACAAACCACACTGTCTTATCCTGTTTTACCACATCAGCCTTCCCAGTGCTTTTCTTCAACCACCAACACTGTGACTTTACATGGCCTAGTTTATTACAGTGAAAACATCTGAAACTTTTCATTTCTTTTCCACCCTCCTGGATTTCTTTTTTAATCTGAGGTACACTCACTTTATTGTCTCCCATCAGATCACCTTTACCGTTACCACTTGAGTATTTCTCATGTCCCCAGTTTCTATCCCTCACCGGCTGAAACTGATGTCGGGAACCAATCTTTGATTTATGAACTAATTCATAATCATCTGCCGTTTCCACTGCTAATCTCGCAGTTTTAACCCTCTGTTCTTCCACATGAGTACTCACTACATCAGGAATAGAATTTATAAACTCCTCCAAAAGTATAATTTCTCTGAGAGCTTCATACGTTTGGTCTATTTTCAAAGCCCTTATCCACCTATCAAAATTACTCTGTTGGAGCCTTTCAAACTCCACGTATGTTTGACCAAATACTTTCCTTAAATTTCTAAACCTTTGTCTGTAGGTTTCAGGCTAGTTCATCTGCACCCAAGATGGATTTTTTCACCTCCTCATACGTCCCAGACACCTCCTCCGGTAGTGAAGCAAACACTTCACTAGCCCTATGTCCCAGCTTTGTTTGAATCAGTAATACCCACATGTCCTGTGGCCATTTCATTTGTTCAGCTACCTTCTCTAATGAAATGAAAAAGGCTTCTACCTCCTTCTCATCAAACCTTGGCAATGCGTGGACATATTTAAATAGATCCCCACCAAGTCTTCGAAAGGGTGCAGAGGAGATTTACCAGAATGTTGCCTGGTATGGAGGGAAGATCTTATGAGGGAAGGCTGAGGGACTTGAGGCTATTTTCGTTAGAGAGAAGAAGGTTCAGAGGTGACTTAATTGAGGCATACAAGATGATCAGAGGATTGGATAGGGTGGACAGTGAGAGCCTTTTTCCTCGGATGGTGATGTCTAGCACGAGGGGACATAGCTTTAAATTGAGGGGAGATAGATATAAGACAGATGTCAGAGGTAGGTTCTTTACTCAGAGAGTAGTAAGGGCGTGGAATGCCCTGCCTGCAACAGGAGTGGCCTCGCCAACACAAAGGGCATTCAAATGGTCATTGGATAGACATATGGATGATAAGAGAATAGTGTAGATGGACTTTCGAGTGGTTTCACAGGTCAGCGCAACATCGAGGGCCGAAGGGCCTGTACTGCGCTGGAATGTTCTATGTTCTATGTTCTGCAATACGGCGCTCCCTCAGTACTGACCCACCGACAGTACAGTGCTCCCTCAGTACTAACTCTCACAAAGTGCGGCGCTCCCTCAGTACTGACCCTCCCACAGTGCGGCACTCCCTCAGCACTGACCCTCCCACAGTGCGGCACTCCCTCAGTACTGACCCTCTGACAGTGCAGCTCTCCCTCAGTACTGACCCTCCCACAGTGCGGCGCTCCCTCAGTACTGACCCTCCCACAGTGCGGCGCTCCCTCAGTACTGACCCTCCCACAGTGCGGCACTCCCTCAGTACTGACCCTCCCACAGTGCGGCACTCCCTCAGTACTGACCCTCCCACAGTGCGGCGCTCCCTCAGTCCTGACCCTCCCGCAGTGCGGCGCTCCCTCAGTACTGACCCTCCCACAGAGCAGCACTCCCTCAGTACAGACCCTCCGACAGTGCGGCACTCTCTCAGCACTGACCCTCCCACAGTGCGGCACTCCCTCAGTACTGACCCTCCCTCAGTGCGGCACTCCCTCAGTACTGACCCTCCGACAGTACGGTGCTCCCTCAGTACTAACTCTCACACAGTGCGACGCTCCCTCTGCACTGACCCTCCGACAGTGCGGCGCTCCCTCAGTACTGACCCTCCCACAGTGGGGCACTCCCTCAGTACTGACCCTCCGACAGTGCGGCACTCCCTCAGTACTGACCCTCCCACAGTGCGGCACTCTCTCAGCACTGACCCTCCCACAGTGCGGCACTCCCTCAGTACTGACCCTCCCACAGAGCGGCGCTCCCTCAGTACTGACCCTCCGACAGTGCGGTGCTCCCTCAGCACTGACCCTCTGACAGTGCGGTGCTCCCTCAGCACTGACCCTCTGACAGTGCGGCGCTCCCTCAGTACTGACCCTCCGACAGTGCGGTGCTCCCTCAGCACTGACCCTCTGACAGTGCGGCGCACCCTCAGTACTGACCCTCCCACAGTGCGGCGCTCCCTCAGCACTGGCCCTCCGACAGTGCGGCGCTCCTTCAGTATTCACCCTCTGACAGTGCGGCGCACCCTCAGTAATGACCCTCCCACAGTGCGACACTCCCTCAGTACTGACCCTCCCACAGTGCGACAGTCCCTCAGTACTGACCCTCTGACAGTGCGGTGCTCCCTCAGCACTGACCCTCCGACAGTGCGGCGCTCCCTCAGTACTGACCCTCCCACAGTGCGACACTCCCTCAGTACTGACACTCCCACAGGGCAGACCTCCCTCAGTACTGACCCTCTGACAGCGCGGTGCTCCCTCAGTACTGACCCTCTGACAGTGCAGCGCTTCTTCAGTATTGACCCTCCCACAGTGCGGTGCTCCCTCAGTACTGACTCTGCAACAGTGCGGCGCTCCCTCAGTACTGACCCTCCCACAGTGCGGTGCTCGCTCAGTACTGACCCTCCCACAGTCCGACGCTCCGTCAGAACTGAACCTCCGACAGTGCGGCGCTCCCTCAGTACTGACCCTCCGACAGTGCGGCACTCCCTCAGTTCTGACCCTCCGACAATGCGGCGCTCCCTCAGTACTGACCCTTCGACAGCGCGGCGCTCCCTCAGTACTGACTCTCCCGTAGTACGACGCTCCCTCAAAACTGACCCACCGACAGTGCGACGCTCCCTTAGTACTGATCCTCCGACAGTGCGACCCTTGCTCAATACTGACCCTCCGACAATGCGCTGCTCCCTCATCATTGACCCACCGACAGTGCTCCCTCGGTACTGATACTCAAACAGTGCGGCGCTCCCTCGGTACTGATACTCAAACAGTGCGGCGCTCCCTCAGTACTGACCCTCCCACAGTGCGGCGCTCCCTCAGTACTGACCCTCCGACAGTGCGGCACTCCCTCAGTACTGACCCTCCCACAGTGCGGCACTCCCTTAGTACTGACCCTCCGACAGTGCGGCGCTCCCTCAGTACTGACCCTCCCACAGTGCGGGACTCACACAGTTCTGACCCTCTGAGAGTGCCGCGCTCCCTCAGCACCGACCCTCCGACAATGCGGCGCTCCCTCAGTACTGACCCTCCCGTAGTACGACGCTCCCTCAAAACTGACCCACCGACAGTGCGACGCTCCCTCAGTACTGATCCTCCAACAGTGCGACCCTTGCTCAATACTGACCCTCCGACAATGCGCTGCTCCCTCATCATTGACCCACCGACAGTGCTCCCTCGGTACTGATACTCAAACAGTGCGGCGCTCCCTCAGTACTGACGCTGCACAGTGTGGCACTCCCTCAGTACTGCATCTCCGAAAGTGTGGGGCTCCCTCAGTACTGACTCTCCGAAAGTGTGGGGCTCCCTCAGTACTGACACTCCCACAGTGCGGCGCTCCCTCAGTACTGACCCTCGCACAGTGCGGCACTCCCACAGTACTGACCCTCCGACAGTGCGGCACTCCCTCAGTACTGACCCTCCCACAGTGCGGTGCTCCCTCAGTACAGATCCTCCCACAGTGCGGCACTCCCTCAGTACTGACCCTCCAACAGTGCGGCACTCCCTCAGTACTGACCCTCCCACAGTGCGGGGCTCCCTCAGTACTGACCCCCCCCACAGTGCGGCACTCTCTCAGCAGTGACCCTCCCACAGTGCGGCACTCCCTCAGTACTGACCCTCCCTCAGTGCGGCACTCCCTCAGTACTGACCCTCCGACAGTACGGTGCTCCCTCAGCACTAACTCTCACACAGTGCGACGCTCCCTCTGCACTGACACTCCGACAGTGCGGCGCTCCCTCAGTACTGACCCTCCCACAGTGCGGCACTCCCTCAGTACTGACCCTCCTACAGTGCGGCGCTCCCTCAGCACTGACCCTCCCACAGTGCGGCGCTCCCTCAGTACTGACCCTCCCACAGTGCGGCACTCCCTCAGCACTGACCCTCCCACAGTGCAGCACTCCCTCAGTACTGACACTCTGACAGTGCAGCACTCCCTCAGTACTGACCCTCCCACAATGCGGCGCTCCCTCAGTACTGACCCTCCCACAGTGCGGCGCTCCCTCAGTACTGACCCTCCCACAGTGCGGCACTCCCTCAGTACTGACCCTCCCACAGTGCGGCACTCCCTCAGTACTGACCCTCCCACAGTGCGGCGCTCCCTCAGTCCTGACCCTCCCGCAGTGCGGCGCTCCCTCAGTTCTGACCCTCCCACAGAGCAGCACTCCCTCAGTACAGACCCTCCGACAGTGCGGCACTCCCTCAGTACTGACCCTCCAACAGTGCGGCACTCCCTCAGTACTGCCCCTCCCACAGTGCGGCACTCTCTCAGCACTGACCCTCCCACAGTGCGGCACTCCCTCAGTACTGACCCTCCCTCAGTGCGGCACTCCCTCAGTACTGACCCTCCGACAGTACGGTGCTCCCTCAGTACTAACTCTCACACAGTGCGACGCTCCCTCTGCACTGACCCTCCGACAGTGCGGCGCTCCCTCAGTACTGACCCTCCCACAGTGGGGCACTCCCTCAGTACTGACCCTCCGACAGTGCGGCACTCCCTCAGTACTGACCCTCCAACAGTGCGACACTCCCTCAGTACTGACCCTCCCACAGTGCGGCACTCTCTCAGCACTGACCCTCCCACAGTGCGGCACTCCCTCAGTACTGACCCTCCCACAGAGCGGCGCTCCCTCAGTACTGACCCTCCGACAGTGCGGCTCTCCCTCAGTACTGACCCTCCGACAGTGCGGTGCTCCCTCAGCACTGACCCTCTGACAGTGCGGCGCTCCCTCAGTACTGACCCTCCCACAGTGCGGCGCTCCCTCAGCACTGACCCTCCGACAGTGCGGCGCTCCTTCAGTATTCACCCTCCGACAGTGCGACACTCCCTCAGTACTGACACTCTGACAGTGCGGCGCCCGCTCAGCACTGACCCTCCCACAGTACGGCGCTCCCTCAGTACTGACCCTCCCACAGGGCAGACCTCCCTCAGTACTGACCCTCTGACAGCGCGGTGCTCCCTCAGTACTGACCCTCCCACAGTGCGACACTCCCTCAGTACTGACACTCTGACAGTGCGGCGCCCGCTCAGCACTGACCCTCCCACAGTACGGCGCTCCCTCAGTACTGACCCTCCCACAGTGCGGTGCTCCCTCAGTACTGACTCTGCAACAGTGCGGCGCTCCCTCAGTACTGACCCTCCGACAGTGCGGCACTCCCTCAGTTCTGACCCTCCGAGAGTGCCGCGCTCCCTCAGCACTGACCCTCCGACAGTGTGGCGCTCCCTCAGTACTGACCCTCCGACAATGCGGCGCTCCCTCAGTACTGACCCTTCGACAGCGCGGCGCTCCCTCAGTACTGACTCTCCCGTAGTACGACGCTCCCTCAAAACTGACCCACCGACAGTGCGACGCTCCCTTAGTACTGACCCTCCGACAGTGCGCTGCTCCCTCATCATTGACCCACCGACAGTGCTCCCTCGGTACTGATACTCAAACAGTGCGGCGCTCCCTCAGTACTGACCCTCGCACAGTGCGGCACTCCCTCAGTACTGACCCTCCGACAGTGCGGCACTCCCTCAGTACTGACCCTCCCACAGTGCAGTGCTCCCTCAGTACTGACCCTCCCACAGTACGACGCTCCGTCAGAACTGAACCTCCGACAGTGCGGCACTCCCTCAGTACTGACCCTCCGACAGTGCGGCGTTCCCTCAGTACTGCCCCACCGACAGTGCGGGACTCACTCAGTTCTGACCCTCTGAGAGTGCCGCGCGCCCTCAGCACTGACCCTCCGACAGTGTGGCGCTCCCTCAGTACTGACCCTCCCGTAGTACGACGCTCCCTCAAAACTGACCCACCGACAGTGCGACGCTCCCTTAGTACTGATCCTCCAACAGTGCGACCCTTGCTCAATACTGACCCTCCGACAATGCGCTGCTCCCTCATCATTGACCCACCGACAGTGCTCCCTCGGTACTGACCCTCTGACAGTGCAGCGCTCCTTCAGTATTGACCCTCCCACAGTGCGGTGCTTCCTCAGTACTGACTCTGCAACAGTGCGGCGCTCCCTCAGTACTGACCCTCCGACAGTGCGGCACTCCCTCAGTTCTGACCCTCCGAGAGTGCCGCGCTCCCTCAGCACTGACCCTCCGACAGTGTGGCGCTCCCTCAGTACTGACCCTCCGACAATGCGGCGCTCCCTCAGTACTGACCCTTCGACAGTGCGGCGCTCCCTCAGTACTGATCCTCCCGCAGGGCGACCCTTGCTCAATACTGACCCTCCGACAATGCGCTGCTCCCTCATCATTGACCCACCGACAGTGCTCCCTCGGTACTGATACTCAAACAGTGCGGCGCTCCCTCAGTACTGACGCTGCACAGTGTGGCACTCCCTCAGTACTGACTCTCCGAAAGTGTGGGCTCCCTCAGTACTGACTCTCCGAAAGTGTGGGGCTCCCTCAGTACTGACCCTCCGACAGTGCGGCACTCCCTCAGTACTGACCCTCCCACAGTGCAGTGCTCCCTCAGTACTGACCCTCCCACAGTGCGGCACTCCCTCAGTACTGCCCCACCGACAGTGCGGGACTCACTCAGTTCTGACCCTCTGAGAGTGCCGCGCGCCCTCAGCACTGACCCTCCGACAGTGTGGCGCTCCCTCAGTACTGAACCTCCCACAGTGCGGCACTCCATCAGTTCTGAACCTCCGAGAGTGCCGCGCTCCCTCAGCACCGACCCTCCGACAATGCGGCGCTCCCTCAGTACTGACCCTCCCGTAGTACGACGCTCCCTCAAAACTGACCCACCGACAGTGCGACGCTCCCTTAGTACTGATCCTCCAACAGTGCGACCCTTGCTCAATACTGACCCTCCGACAATGCGCTGCTCCCTCATCATTGACCCACCGACAGTGCTCCCTCGGTACTGATACTCAAACAGTGCGGCGCTCCCTCAGTACTGACGCTGCACAGTGTGGCACTCCCTCAGTACTGCATCTCCGAAAGTGTGGGGCTCCCTCAGTACTGACTCTCCGAAAGTGTGGGGCTCCCTCAGTACTTACACTCCCACAGTGCGGCGCTCCCTCAGTACTGACCCTCGCACAGTGCGGCACTCCCACAGTACTGACCCTCCGACAGTGCGGCACTCCCTCAGTACTGACCCTCCCACAGTGCGGTGCTCCCTCAGTACAGATCCTCCCACAGTGCGGCACTCCCTCAGTACTGACCCTCCGACAGTGCGGCGCTCCCTCAGTACTGACCCTCCCACAGTGCGGTGCTCCCTAAGTACTGACCCTCCCACAGTGCGGTACTCCCTCAGTACTGATCCACCCACAGTGCGGCCCTCCCTCAGTCCTGACCCTCCCGCAGTGCGGCGCTCCCTCAGTACTGACCCTCCCACAGAGCAGTACTCCCTCAGTACTGATCCTCCGACAGTGCGGCACTCCCTCAGTACTGACCATCCAACAGTGCGGCACTCCCTCAGTACTGACCCTCCCACAGTGCGGCACTCTCTCAGCAGTGACCCTCCCACAGTGCGGCACTCCCTCAGTACTGACCCTCCCTCAGTGCGGCACTCCCTCAGTACTGACCCTCCGACAGTACGGTGCTCCCTCAGCACTAACTCTCACACAGTGCGACGCTCCCTCTGCACTGACCCTCCGACAGTGCGGCGCTCCCTCAGTACTGACCCTCCCACAGTGCGGCACTCCCTCAGTACTGACCCTCCGACAGTGCGGCACTCCCTCAGTACTGACCTTCCAACAGTGCGACACTCCCTCAGTCCTGACCCTCCCACAGTGCAGTGCTCCCTCAGTACTGACCCTCCCACAGTGCGACACTCCCTCAGTACTGACCCTCCGACAATGCGGCGCTCCCTCAGTACTGACCCTTCGACAGCGCGGCGCTCCCTCAGTACTGACTCTCCCGTAGTACGACGCTCCCTCAAAACTGACCCACCGACAGTGCGACGCTCCCTTAGTACTGACCCTCCGACAGTGCGCTGCTCCCTCATCATTGACCCACCGACAGTGCTCCCTCGGTACTGATACTCAAACAGTGCGGCGCTCCCTCAGTACTGACCCTCGCACAGTGCGGCACTCCCTCAGTACTGACCCTCCGACAGTGCGGCACTCCCTCAGTACTGACCCTCCCACAGTGCAGTGCTCCCTCAGTACTGACCCTCCCACAGTACGACGCTCCGTCAGAACTGAACCTCCGACAGTGCGGCACTCCCTCAGTACTGACCCTCCGACAGTGCGGCGTTCCCTCAGTACTGCCCCACCGACAGTGCGGGACTCACTCAGTTCTGACCCTCTGAGAGTGCCGCGCGCCCTCAGCACTGACCCTCCGACAGTGTGGCGCTCCCTCAGTACTGACCCTCCCGTAGTACGACGCTCCCTCAAAACTGACCCACCGACAGTGCGACGCTCCCTTAGTACTGATCCTCCAACAGTGCGACCCTTGCTCAATACTGACCCTCCGACAATGCGCTGCTCCCTCATCATTGACCCACCGACAGTGCTCCCTCGGTACTGACCCTCTGACAGTGCAGCGCTCCTTCAGTATTGACCCTCCCACAGTGCGGTGCTTCCTCAGTACTGACTCTGCAACAGTGCGGCGCTCCCTCAGTACTGACCCTCCGACAGTGCGGCACTCCCTCAGTTCTGACCCTCCGAGAGTGCCGCGCTCCCTCAGCACTGACCCTCCGACAGTGTGGCGCTCCCTCAGTACTGACCCTCCGACAATGCGGCGCTCCCTCAGTACTGACCCTTCGACAGTGCGGCGCTCCCTCAGTACTGATCCTCCCGCAGGGCGACCCTTGCTCAATACTGACCCTCCGACAATGCGCTGCTCCCTCATCATTGACCCACCGACAGTGCTCCCTCGGTACTGATACTCAAACAGTGCGGCGCTCCCTCAGTACTGACGCTGCACAGTGTGGCACTCCCTCAGTACTGACTCTCCGAAAGTGTGGGCTCCCTCAGTACTGACTCTCCGAAAGTGTGGGGCTCCCTCAGTACTGACCCTCCGACAGTGCGGCACTCCCTCAGTACTGACCCTCCCACAGTGCAGTGCTCCCTCAGTACTGACCCTCCCACAGTGCGGCACTCCCTCAGTACTGCCCCACCGACAGTGCGGGACTCACTCAGTTCTGACCCTCTGAGAGTGCCGCGCGCCCTCAGCACTGACCCTCCGACAGTGTGGCGCTCCCTCAGTACTGAACCTCCCACAGTGCGGCACTCCATCAGTTCTGAACCTCCGAGAGTGCCGCGCTCCCTCAGCACCGACCCTCCGACAATGCGGCGCTCCCTCAGTACTGACCCTCCCGTAGTACGACGCTCCCTCAAAACTGACCCACCGACAGTGCGACGCTCCCTTAGTACTGATCCTCCAACAGTGCGACCCTTGCTCAATACTGACCCTCCGACAATGCGCTGCTCCCTCATCATTGACCCACCGACAGTGCTCCCTCGGTACTGATACTCAAACAGTGCGGCGCTCCCTCAGTACTGACGCTGCACAGTGTGGCACTCCCTCAGTACTGCATCTCCGAAAGTGTGGGGCTCCCTCAGTACTGACTCTCCGAAAGTGTGGGGCTCCCTCAGTACTTACACTCCCACAGTGCGGCGCTCCCTCAGTACTGACCCTCGCACAGTGCGGCACTCCCACAGTACTGACCCTCCGACAGTGCGGCACTCCCTCAGTACTGACCCTCCCACAGTGCGGTGCTCCCTCAGTACAGATCCTCCCACAGTGCGGCACTCCCTCAGTACTGACCCTCCGACAGTGCGGCGCTCCCTCAGTACTGACCCTCCCACAGTGCGGTGCTCCCTAAGTACTGACCCTCCCACAGTGCGGTACTCCCTCAGTACTGATCCACCCACAGTGCGGCCCTCCCTCAGTCCTGACCCTCCCGCAGTGCGGCGCTCCCTCAGTACTGACCCTCCCACAGAGCAGTACTCCCTCAGTACTGATCCTCCGACAGTGCGGCACTCCCTCAGTACTGACCATCCAACAGTGCGGCACTCCCTCAGTACTGACCCTCCCACAGTGCGGCACTCTCTCAGCAGTGACCCTCCCACAGTGCGGCACTCCCTCAGTACTGACCCTCCCTCAGTGCGGCACTCCCTCAGTACTGACCCTCCGACAGTACGGTGCTCCCTCAGCACTAACTCTCACACAGTGCGACGCTCCCTCTGCACTGACCCTCCGACAGTGCGGCGCTCCCTCAGTACTGACCCTCCCACAGTGCGGCACTCCCTCAGTACTGACCCTCCGACAGTGCGGCACTCCCTCAGTACTGACCTTCCAACAGTGCGACACTCCCTCAGTCCTGACCCTCCCACAGTGCAGTGCTCCCTCAGTACTGACCCTCCCACAGTGCGACACTCCCTCAGTACTGACACTCTGACAGTGCGGCGCCCGCTCAGCACTGACCCTCCCACAGTGCAGCGCTCCCTCAGTACTGACCCTCCCACAGGGCAGACCTCCCTCAGTACTGACCCTCTGACAGCGCGGTGCTCCCTCAGTACTGACCCTCTGACAGTGCAGCGCTCCTTCAGTATTGACCCTCCCACAGTGCGGTGCTCCCTCAGTACTGACTCTGCAACAGTGCGGCGCTCCCTCAGTACTGACCCTCCCACAGTACGACGCTCCGTCAGAACTGAACCTCCGACAGTGCGGCGCTCCCTCAGTACTGACCCTCCGACAGTGCGGCACTCCCTCAGTTCTGACCCTCCGAGAGTGCCGCGCTCCCTCAGCACTGACCCTCCGACAGTGCGGCGCTCCCTCAGTACTGACCCTCCGACAATGCGGCGCTCCCTCAGTACTGACCCTTCGACAGTGCGGCGCTCCCTCAGTACTGACCCTCCCGTAATACGACGCTCCCTCAAAACTGACCCAACGACAGTGCGACGCTCCCTTAGTACTGATCCTCCGACAGTGCGACCCTTGCTCAATACTGACCCACCGACAGTGCTCCCTCGGTACTGATACTCAAACAGTGCGGCGCTCCCTCAGTACTGACGCTGCACAGTGCAGCACTCCCTCAGTACTGACTCTCCGAAAGTGTGGGGCTCCCTCAGAACTGACTCTCCGAAAGTGTGGGGCTCCCTCAGTACTGACACTCCCACAGTGCGGCGCTCCCTCAGTACTGACCCTCGCACAGTGCGGCACTCCCACAGTACTGACCCTCCGACAGTGCGGCACTCCCTCAGTACTGACCCTCCCACAGTGCGGTGCTCCCTCAGTACAGATCCTCCCACAGTGCGGCACTCCCTCAGTACTGACCCTCCAACAGTGCGGCACTCCCTCAGTACTGACCCTCCCACAGTGCGGCACTCCCTCAGTACTGACCCTCCTACAGTGCGGCGCTCCCTCAGCACTGACCCTCCCACAGTGCGGCGCTCCCTCAGTACTGACCCTCCCACAGTGCGGCACTCCCTCAGCACTGACCCTCCCACAGTGCGGCACTCCCTCAGTACTGACCCTCTGACAGTGCAGCACTCCCTCAGTACTGACCCTCCCACAGTGCGGCGCTCCCTCAGTACTGACCCTCCCACAGTGCGGCGCTCCCTCAGTACTGACCCTCCCACAGTGCGGCACTCCCTCAGTACTGACCCTCCCACAGTGCGGCATTCCCTCAGTACTGACCCTCCCACAGTGCGGCGCTCCCTCAGTCCTGACCCTCCCGCAGTGCGGCGCTCCCTCAGTACTGACCCTCCCACAGAGCAGCACTCCCTCAGTACAGACCCTCCGACAGTGCGGCACTCCCTCAGTACTGACCCTCCAACAGTGCGGCACTCCCTCAGTACTGATCCTCCCACAGTGCGGCACTCTCTCAGCACTGACCCTCCCACAGTGCGGCACTCCCTCAGTACTGACCCTCCCTCAGTGCGGCACTCCCTCAGTACTGACCCTCCGACAGTACGGTGCTCCCTCAGTACTAACTCTCACACAGTGCGACGCTCCCTCTGCACTGACCCTCCGACAGTGCGGCGCTCCCTCAGTACTGACCCTCCCACAGTGAAGCACTCCCTCAGTACTGACCCTCCGACAGTGCGGCACTCCCTCAGTACTGACCCTCCAACAGTGCGACACTCCCTCAGTACTGACCCTCCCACAGTGCGGCACTCTCTCAGCACTGACCCTCCCACAGTGCGGCACTCCCTCAGTACTGACCCTCCCACAGAGCGGCGCTCCCTCAGTACTGACCCTCCGACAGTGCGGCACTCCCTCAGTACTGACCCTCCGACAGTGCGGTGCTCCCTCAGCACTGACCCTCTGACAGTGCGGCACTCCCTCAGTACTGACCCTCCGACAGTGCGGTGCTCCCTCAGCACTGACCCTCTGACAGTGCGGCGCTCCCTCAGTACTGACCCTCCGACAGTACGGTGCTCCCTCAGTACTAACTCTCACACAGTGCGACGCTCCCTCTGCACTGACCCTCCGACAGTGCGGCGCTCCCTCAGTACTGACCCTCCCACAGTGAAGCACTCCCTCAGTACTGACCCTCCGACAGTGCGGCACTCCCTCAGTACTGACCCTCCAACAGTGCGACACTCCCTCAGTACTGACCCTCCCACAGTGCGGCACTCTCTCAGCAGTGACCCTCCCACAGTGCGGCACTCCCTCAGTACTGACCCTCCCACAGAGCGGCGCTCCCTCAGTACTGACCCTCCGACAGTGCGGCACTCCCTCAGTACTGACCCTCCGACAGTGCGGTGCTCCCTCAGCACTGACCCTCTGACAGTGCGGCACTCCCTCAGTACTGACCCTCCGACAGTGCGGTGCTCCCTCAGCACTGACCCTCTGACAGTGCGGCGCTCCCTCAGTACTGACCCTCCCACAGTGCGACACTCCCTCAGTACTGACCCTCTGACAGTGCGGTGCTCCCTCAGCACTGACCCTCCGACAGTGCGGCGCTCCCTCAGTACTGACCCTCCCACAGTGCGACACTCCCTCAGTACTGACCCTCCCACAGTGCGGCGCTCCCTCAGTACTGACCCTCCCACAGTGCGGCGCTCCCTCAGTACTGACCCTCCCACAGTGCGACACTCCCTCAGTACTGACACTCTGACAGTGCGGCGCTCCCTCAGTACTGACCCTCCGACAGTGCGGCACTCACTCAGTACTGACCCTCTGACAGTGCGGCGCCCGCTCAGCACTGACCCTCCCACAGTACGGCGCTCCCTCAGTACTGACCCTCCCACAGGGCAGACCTCCCTCAGTACTGACCCTCTGACAGCGCGGTGCTCCCTCAGTACTGACCCTCTGACAGTGCAGCGCTTCTTCAGTATTGACCCTCCCACAGTGCGGTGCTCCCTCAGTACTGACCCTCCCACAGTGCGGTGCTCCCTCAGTACTGACTCTGCAACAGTGCGGCGCTCCCTCAGTACTGACCCTCCCACAGTGCGGCGCTCCCTCAGCACTGACCCTCCCACAGTGCGGTGCTCCCTCAGTACTGACTCTGCAACAGTGCGGCGCTCCCTCAGTACTGACCCTCCGACAGTGCGGCACTCCCTCAGTTCTGACCCTCCGAGAGTGCCGCGCTCCCTCAGCACTGACCCTCCGACAGTGTGGCGCTCCCTCAGTACTGACCCTCCGACAATGCGGCGCTCCCTCAGTACTGACCCTTCGACAGCGCGGCGCTCCCTCAGTACTGACTCTCCCGTAGTACGACGCTCCCTCAAAACTGACCCACCGACAGTGCGACGCTCCCTTAGTACTGATCCTCCGACAGTGCGACCCTTGCTCAATACTGACCCTCCGACAATGCGCTGCTCCCTCATCATTGACCCACCGACAGTGCTCCCTCGGTACTGATACTCAAACAGTGCGGCGCTCCCTCAGTACTGACCCTCGCACAGTGCGGCACTCCCTCAGTACTGACCCTCCGACAGTGCGGCACTCCCTCAGTACTGAGCCTCCCACAGTGCAGTGCTCCCTCAGTACTGATCCTCCCACAGTGCGGCACTCCCTCAGTACTGACCCTCCGACAGTGCGGCACTCCCTCAGCACTGACCCTCCCACAGTGCAGTGCTCCCTCAGTACTGACCCTCCCACAGTGCAGTGCTCCCTCAGTACTGATCCTCCCACAGTACGACGCTCCGTCAGAACTGAACCTCCGACAGTGCGGCGCTCTCTCAGTACTGACCCTCCCACAGTGCGGCGCTCCCTCAGTACTGACCCTCCGACAGTGCGGCGTTCCCTCAGTACTGCCCCACCGACAGTGCGGGACTCACTCAGTTCTGACCCTCTGAGAGTGCCGCGCGCCCTCAGCACTGACCCTCCGACAGTGTGGCGCTCCCTCAGTACTGACCCTCCGACAGTGCGGTGCTCCCTCAGCACTGATCCTCCGACAGTGCGGCGCTCCTTCAGTATTGACCCTCCGACGGTGTGGCGCTCCCTCAGTACTGACCCTCCCACAGTGCGACACTCCCTCAGTACTGACCCTCTGACAGTGCGGTGCTCCCTCAGCACTGACCCTCCGACAGTGCGGCGCTCCCTCAGTACTGACCCTCCCACAGTGCGGCGCTCCCTCAGTACTGACCCTCCGAAAGTGCGGTGCTCCCTTCGTACTGACCCACCCACAGTGCGACACTCCCTCAGTACTGACACTCTGACAGTGCGGCGCCCGCTCAGTACTGACCCTCTGACAGTGCAGCGCTCCCTCAGCACTGACCCTCCCACAGTGCGGCGCTCCCTCAGTACTGACCCTCCCACAGTGCGGAGCTCCTTCAGTATTGACCCTCCCACAGTGCGGTGCTCCCTCATTACTGACCCTCCCACCGTACGACGCTCCGTCAGAACTGAACCTCCGACAGTGCGGCGCTCCCTCAGTACTGACCCTCCGACAGTGCGGCACTCCCTCAGTTCTGACCCTCCGAGAGTGCCGCGCTCCCTCAGCACTGACCCTCCGACAGTGTGGCGCTCCCTCAGTACTGACCCTCCGACAATGCGGCGCTCCCTCAGTACTGACCCTTCAACAGTGCGGCGCTCCGTCAGTACTGACCCTCCCGTAGTACGACGCTCCCTCAAAACTGACCCACCGACAGTGCGACGCTCCCTTAGTACTGATCCTCCGACAGTGCGACCCTTGCTCAATACTGACCCTCCAACAATGCGCTGCTCCCTCATCATTGACCCACCGACAGTGCTCCCTCGGTACTGATACTCAAACAGTGCGGCGCTCCCTCAGTACTGACGCTGCACAGTGTGGCACTCCCTCAGTACTGACTCTCCGAAAGTGTGGGCTCCCTCAGTACTGACTCTCCTAAAGTGTGGGGCTCCCTCAGTACTGACACTCCCACAGTGCGGCGCTCCCTCAGTACTGACCCTCGCACAGTGCGGCACTCCCTCAGTACTGACCCTCCGACAGTGCGGTGCTCCCTCAGCACTGACCCTCTGACAGGGCGGCGCTCCCTCAGTACTGACCCTCCGACAGTGCGGTGCTCCCTCAGCACTGACCCTCCGACAGTGCGGCGCTCCTTCAGTATTGACCCTGCGAAGGTCTGGCACTCCCTCAGTACTGACCCTCCCACAGTGCGACACTCCCTCAGTACTGACCCTCTGACAGTGCGGTGCTCCCTCAGCACTGACCCTCCGACAGTGCGGTGCTCCCTCAGTACTGACCCACCCACAGTGCGACACTCCCTCTGTACTGACCCTCCCACAGGGCAGACCTCCCTCAGTACTGACCCTCTAACAGTGCGGTGCTCCCTCAGTACTGACCCTCTGACAGTGCAGCGCTCCTTCAGTATTGACCCTCCCACAGTGCGGTGCTCCCTCAGTACTGACCCTCCCACAGTGCGGCGCTCCCTCAGTACTGACCCTCCCACAGTGCGGCACTCCCTCAGTACTGACCCTCCCACAGTGCGGTGCTCCCTCAGTATTGACCCTCCCACAGTGCGGCGCTCCCTCAGTACTGACTCTGCAACAGTGCGGCGCTCCCTCATTACTGACCCTCCGACAGTGCGGCACTCCCTCAGTTCTGACCCTCCGAGAGTGCCGCGCTCCCTCAGCACTGACCCTCCGACAGTGTGGCGCTCCCTCAGTACTGATCCTCCGACAATGCGGCGCTCCCTCAGTACTGACCCTTCGACAGTGCGGCGCTCCCTCAGTACTGACCCTCCCGTAGTACGACGCTCCCTCAAAACTGACCCACCGACAGTGCGACGCTCCCTTAGTACTGATCCTCCGACAGTGCGACCCTTGCTCAATACTGACCCTCCAACAATGCGCTGCTCCCTCATCATTGACCCACCGACAGTGCTCCCTCGGTACTGATACTCAAACAGTGCGGCGCTCCCTCAGTACTGACGCTGCACAGTGCGGCGCTCCCTCAGTACTGCATCTCCGAAAGTGTGGGGCTCCCTCTGTACTGACTCTCCCAAAGTGTGGGGCTCCCTCAGTTCTGACACTCCCACAGTGCGGCGCTCCCTCAGTACTGACCCTCGCACGGTGCGGCACTCCCTCAGTACTGACCCTCCGACAGTGCGGCACTCCCTCAGTACTGACCCTCCCACAGTGCGGTGCTCCCTCAGTACAGATCCTCCCACAGTGCGGCACTCCCTCAGTACTGACCCTCCGACAGTGCGGCGCTCCCTCAGTACTGACCCTCCCACAGTGCGGCGCTCCCTCAGTACTGACCCTCCCACAGTGCGGCGCTCCCTCAGTACTGACCCTCCCACAGTGCGGCGCTCCCTCAGTACTGACCCTCCCCCAGTGCGGCGCTCCCTCAGTACTGACCCTCCCACAGTGCGGCGCTCCCTCAGTACTGACCCTCCCCCAGTGCGGCGCTCCCTCAGTACTGACCCTCCCACAGTGCGGAGCTCCCTCAGTACTGACCCTCCCACAGTACGGCGCTCCCTCAGTACTGACCCTCCCACAGTGCGGCGCTCCCTCAGTACTGACCCTCCCCCAGTGCGGCGCTCCCTCAGTACTGACCCTCCGACAGTGCGACGCTCCCTCAGAACTGACCTTCCGACAGTGCAGCACTCCCTCAGTGCAAATCCTCCGAGAGTAGCGCTCCCTCAATAATGAACTCCGACGATGCGGTACTCCCTCAGTACTGACCCTCCGACAGTACGGTGCTCCCTCAGTACTAACTCTCACACAGTGCGACGCTCCCTCTGCACTGACCCTCCGACAGTGCGGCGCTCCCTCAGTACTGACCCTCCCACAGTGAAGCACTCCCTCAGTACTGACCCTCCGACAGTGCGGCACTCCCTCAGTACTGACCCTCCAACAGTGCGACACTCCCTCAGTACTGACCCTCCCACAGTGCGGCACTCTCTCAGCACTGACCCTCCCACAGTGCGGCACTCCCTCAGTACTGACCCTCCCACAGAGCGGCGCTCCCTCAGTACTGACCCTCCGACAGTGCGGCACTCCCTCAGTACTGACCCTCCGACAGTGCGGTGCTCCCTCAGCACTGACCCTCTGACAGTGCGGCACTCCCTCAGTACTGACCCTCCGACAGTGCGGTGCTCCCTCAGCACTGACCCTCTGACAGTGCGGCGCTCCCTCAGTACTGACCCTCCCACAGTGCGGCGCTCCCTCAGCACTGACCCTCCGACAGTGCGGCGCTCCTTCAGTATTCACCCTCCGACGGTGTGGCGCTCCCTCAGTACTGACCCTCCCACAGTGCGACACTCCCTCAGTACTGACCCTCTGACAGTGCGGTGCTCCCTCAGCACTGACCCTCCGACAGTGCGGCGCTCCCTCAGTACTGACCCTCCCACAGTGCGACACTCCCTCAGTACTGACCCTCCCACAGTGCGGCGCTCCCTCAGTATTGAACCTCCCACAGTGCGGCGCTCCCTCAGTACTGACCCTCCCACAGTGCGACACTCCCTCAGTACTGACACTCTGACAGTGCGGCGCTCCCTCAGTACTGACCCTCCGACAGTGCGGCACTCCCTCAGTACTGACCCTCTGACAGTGCGGCGCCCGCTCAGCACTGACCCTCCCACAGTACGGCGCTCCCTCAGTACTGACCCTCCCACAGGGCAGACCTCCCTCAGTACTGACCCTCTGACAGCGCGGTGCTCCCTCAGTACTGACCCTCTGACAGTGCAGCGCTTCTTCAGTATTGACCCTCCCACAGTGCGGTGCTCCCTCAGTACTGACCCTCCCACAGTGCGGTGCTCCCTCAGTACTGACTCTGCAACAGTGCGGCGCTCCCTCAGTACTGACCCTCCCACAGTGCGGCGCTCCCTCAGCACTGACCCTCCCACAGTGCGGTGCTCCCTCAGTACTGACTCTGCAACAGTGCGGCGCTCCCTCAGTACTGACCCTCCGACAGTGCGGCACTCCCTCAGTTCTGACCCTCCGAGAGTGCCACGCTCCCTCAGCACTGACCCTCCGACAGTGTGGCGCTCCCTCAGTACTGACCCTCCGACAATGCGGCGCTCCCTCAGTACTGACCCTTCGACAGCGCGGCGCTCCCTCAGTACTGACTCTCCCGTAGTACGACGCTCCCTCAAAACTGACCCACCGACAGTGCGACGCTCCCTTAGTACTGATCCTCCGACAGTGCGACCCTTGCTCAATACTGACCCTCCGACAATGCGCTGCTCCCTCATCATTGACCCACCGACAGTGCTCCCTCGGTACTGATACTCAAACAGTGCGGCGCTCCCTCAGTACTGACCCTCGCACAGTGCGGCACTCCCTCAGTACTGACCCTCCGACAGTGCGGCACTCCCTCAGTACTGAGCCTCCCACAGTGCAGTGCTCCCTCAGTACTGATCCTCCCACAGTGCGGCACTCCCTCAGTACTGACCCTCCGACAGTGCGGCACTCCCTCAGTACTGACCCTCCCACAGTGCAGTGCTCCCTCAGTACTGACCCTCCCACAGTGCAGTGCTCCCTCAGTACTGATCCTCCCACAGTACGACGCTCCGTCAGAACTGAACCTCCGACAGTGCGGCGCTCTCTCAGTACTGACCCTCCGACAGTGCGGCGCTCCCTCAGTACTGACCCTCCCACAGTGCGGCGCTCCCTCAGTACTGACCCTCCGAAAGTGCGGTGCTCCCTTCGTACTGACCCACCCACAGTGCGACACTCCCTCAGTACTGACACTCTGACAGTGCGGCGCCCGCTCAGTACTGACCCTCTGACAGTGCAGCGCTCCCTCAGCACTGACCCTCCCACAGTGCGGCGCTCCCTCAGTACTGACACTCCCACAGTGCGGAGCTCCTTCAGTATTGACCCTCCCACAGTGCGGTGCTCCCTCATTACTGACCCTCCCACCGTACGACGCTCCATCAGAACTGAACCTCCGACAGTGCGGCGCTCCCTCAGTACTGACCCTCCGACAGTGCGGCACTCCCTCAGTTCTGACCCTCCGAGAGTGCCGCGCTCCCTCAGCACTGACCCTCCGACAGTGTGGCGCTCCCTCAGTAGTGACCCTCCGACAATGCGGCGCTCCCTCAGTACTGACCCTTCGACAGTGCGGCGCTCCGTCAGTACTGACCCTCCCGTAGTACGACGCTCCCTCAAAACTGACCCACCGACAGTGCGACGCTCCCTTAGTACTGATCCTCCGACAGTGCGACCCTTGCTCAATACTGACCCTCCAACAATGCGCTGCTCCCTCATCATTGACCCACCGACAGTGCTCCCTCGGTACTGATACTCAAACAGTGCGGCGCTCCCTCAGTACTGACGCTGCACAGTGTGGCACTCCCTCAGTACTGACTCTCCGAAAGTGTGGGCTCCCTCAGTACTGACTCTCCTAAAGTGTGGGGCTCCCTCAGTACTGACACTCCCACAGTGCGGCGCTCCCTCAGTACTGACCCTCGCACAGTGCGGCACTCCCTCAGTACTGACCCTCCGACAGTGCGGTGCTCCCTCAGCACTGACCCTCTGACAGGGCGGCGCTCCCTCAGTACTGACCCTCCGACAGTGCGGTGCTCCCTCAGCACTGACCCTCCGACAGTGCGGCGCTCCTTCAGTATTGACCCTGCGAAGGTCTGGCACTCCCTCAGTACTGACCCTTCCACAGTGCGACACTCCCTCAGTACTGACCCTCTGACAGTGCGGTGCTCCCTCAGCACTGACCCTCCGACAGTGCGGTGCTCCCTCAGTACTGACCCACCCACAGTGCGACACTCCCTCTGTACTGACCCTCCCACAGGGCAGACCTCCCTCAGTACTGACCCTCTGACAGTGCGGTGCTCCCTCAGTACTGACCCTCTGACAGTGCAGCGCTCCCTCAGTACTGACCCTCCCACAGTGCGGTGCTCCCTCAGTATTGACCCTCCCACAGTGCGGCGCTCCCTCAGTACTGACTCTGCAACAGTGCGGCGCTCCCTCATTACTGACCCTCCGACAGTGCGGCACTCCCTCAGTTCTGACCCTCCGAGAGTGCCGCGCTCCCTCAGCACTGACCCTCCGACAGTGTGGCGCTCCCTCAGTACTGATCCTCCGACAATGCGGCGCTCCCTCAGTACTGACCCTTCGACAGTGCGGCGCTCCCTCAGTACTGACCCTCCCGTAGTACGACGCTCCCTCAAAACTGACCCACCGACAGTGCGACGCTCCCTTAGTACTGATCCTCCGACAGTGCGACCCTTGCTCAATACTGACCCTCCAACAATGCGCTGCTCCCTCATCATTGACCCACCGACAGTGCTCCCTCGGTACTGATACTCAAACAGTGCGGCGCTCCCTCAGTACTGACGCTGCACAGTGCGGCGCTCCCTCAGTACTGCATCTCCGAAAGTGTGGGGCTCCCTCAGTACTGACTCTCCCAAAGTGTGGGGCTCCCTCAGTTCTGACACTCCCACAGTGCGGCGCTCCCTCAGTACTGACCCTCTGACAGTGCGGTGCTCCCTCAGCACTGACCCTCGCACGGTGCGGCACTCCCTCAGTACTGACCCTCCGACAGTGCGGCACTCCCTCAGTACTGACCCTCCCACAGTGCGGTGCTCCCTCAGTACAGATCCTCCCACAGTGCGGCACTCCCTCAGTACTGACCCTCCGACAGTGCGGCGCTCCCTCAGTACTGACCCTCTGACAGTGCGGCGCTCCCTCAGTACTGACCCTCCCACAGTGCGGCGCTCCCTCAGTACTGACCCTCCCACAGTGCGGCGCTCCCTCAGTACTGACCCTCCCACAGTGCGGCGCTCCCTCAGTACTGACCCTCCCACAGTGCGGCGCTCCCTCAGTACTGACCCTCCCCCAGTGCGGCGCTCCCTCAGTACTGACCCTCCCACAGTGCGGCGCTCCCTCAGTACTGACCCTCCCCCAGTGCGGCGCTCCCTCAGTACTGACCCTCCCACAGTGCGGAGCTCCCTCAGTACTGACCCTCCCACAGTACGGCGCTCCCTCAGTACTGACCCTCCCACAGTGCGGCGCTCCCTCAGTACTGACCCTCCCCCAGTGCGGCGCTCCCTCAGTACTGACCCTCCGACAGTGCGACGCTCCCTCAGAACTGACCTTCCGACAGTGCAGCACTCCCTCAGTGCAAATCCTCCGAGAGTAGCGCTCCCTCAATAATGAACTCCGACGATGCGGTACTCCCTCAGAACTGACCCTTCGACAGTGCGGCACTCCCTCAATACTAACCGTCCAACAGTGCGGCGCTCCCTCAGTACTGACCCTCCCACAGTGCGGCGCTCCCTCAGTACTGACCCTCTGACAGTGCGGAGCTCCCTCAATACTAACCGTCCAACAGTGCGGCGCTCCCTCAGTACTGACCCTCCCACAGTGCGGCGCTCCCTCAGTACTGACCCTCCCACAGTGCGGCACTCCCTCAGTACTGACCATCTGACAGTGCGGCACTCCCTCAGTACTGACCTTCCAACAGTGCGACACTCCCTCAGTCCTGACCCTCCCACAGTGAGACACTCCCTCAGTACTGACCCTCTGACAGCGCGGTGCTCCCTCAGTACTGACCCTCTGACAGTGCAGCACTCCTTCAGTATTGACCCTCCCACAGTGCGGTGCTCCCTCAGTACTGACTCTGCAACAGTGCGGCGCTCCCTCAGTACTGACCCTCCCACAGTACGACGCTCCGTCAGAACTGAACCTCCGACAGTGCGGCGCTCCCTCAGTACTGACCCTCCGACAGTGCGGCACTCCCTCAGTTCTGACCCTCCGAGAGTGCCGCGCTCCCTCAGCACTGACCCTCCGACAGTGTGGCGCTCCCTCAGTACTGACCCTCCGACAATGCGGCGCTCCCTCAGTACTGACCCTTCGACAGTGCGGCGCTCCGTCAGTACTGACCCTCCCGTAGTACGACGCTCCCTCAAAACTGACCCACCGACAGTGCGACGCTCCCTTAGTACTGATCCTCCGACAGTGCGACCCTTGCTCAATACTGACCCTCCAACAATGCGCTGCTCCCTCATCATTGACCCACCGACAGTGCTCCCTCGGTACTGATACTCAAACAGTGCGGCGCTCCCTCAGTACTGACGCTGCACAGTCTGGCACTCCCTCAGTACTGACTCTCCGAAAGTGTGGGCTCCCTCAGTACTGACTCTCCTAAAGTGTGGGGCTCCCTCAGTACTGACACTCCCACAGTGCGGCGCTCCCTCAGTACTGACCCTCCGACAGTGCGGTGCTCCCTCAGCACTGACCCTCTGACAGTGCGGCGCTCCGTCAGTACTGACCCTCCGACAGTGCGGTGCTCCCTCAGCACTGACCCTCCGACAGTGCGGCGCTCCTTCAGTATTGACCCTCCGAAGGTCTGGCGCTCCCTCAGTACTGACCCTCCCACAGTGCGACACTCCCTCAGTACTGACCCTCTGACAGTGCGGTGCTCCCTCAGCACTGACCCTCCGACAGTGCGGTGCTCCCTCAGTACTGACCCACCCACAGTGCGACACTCCCTCTGTACTGACCCTCCCACAGGGCAGACCTCCCTCAGTACGGACCATCTGACAGTGCGGTGCTCCCTCAGTACTGACCCTCTGACAGTGCAGCGCTCCTTCAGTATTGACCCTCCCACAGTGCGGTGCTCCCTCAGTACTGACCCTCCCACAGTGCGGCGCTCCCTCAGTACTGACCCTCCCACAGTGCGGCACTCCCTCAGTACTGACCCTCCCACAGTGCGGTGCTCCCTCAGTATTGACCCTCCCACAGTGCGGCGCTCCCTCAGTACTGACTCTGCAACAGTGCGGCGCTCCCTCATTACTGACCCTCCGACAGTGCGGCACTCCCTCAGTTCTGACCCTCCGAGAGTGCCGCGCTCCCTCAGCACTGACCCTCCGACAGTGTGGCGCTCCCTCAGTACTGACCCTCCGACAATGCGGCGCTCCCTCAGTACTGACCCTTCGACAGTGCGGCGCTCCCTCAGTACTGACCCTCCCGTAGTACGACGCTCGCTCAAAACTGACCCACCGACAGTGCGACGCTCCCTCAGTACTGACCCTCCCCCAGTGCGGCGCTCCCTCAGTACTGACCCTCCCACAGTGCGGCGCTCCCTCAGTACTGACCCTCCCCCAGTGCGGCGCTCCCTCAGTACTGACCCTCCCACAGTGCGGAGCTCCCTCAGTACTGACCCTCCCACAGTGCGGCGCTCCCTCAGTACTGACCCTCCCACAGTGCGGCGCTCCCTCAGTACTGACCCTCCCCCAGTGCGGCGCTCCCTCAGTACTGACCCTCCGACAGTGCGACGCTCCCTCAGAACTGACCTTCCGACAGTGCAGCACTCCCTCAGTGCAAATCCTCCGAGAGTAGCGCTCCCTCAATAATGAACTCCGACGATGCGGTACTCCCTCAGAACTGACCCTTCGACAGTGCGGCACTCCCTCAATACTAACCGTCCAACAGTGCGGCGCTCCCTCAGTAATGACCCTCCCACAGTGCGGCGCTCCCTCAGTACTGACCCTCTGACAGTGCGGTGCTCCCTCAATACTAACCGTCCAACAGTGCGGCGCTCCCTCAGTACTGACCCTCCCACAGTGCAGCGCTCCCTCAGTACTGACCCTCCCACACTGCGGCACTCCCTCAGTACTGACCATCTGACAGTGCGGCACTCCCTCAGTACTGACCTTCCAACAGTGCGACACTCCCTCAGTCCTGACCCTCCCACAGTGCGACACTCCCTCAGTACTGACCCTCCCACAGTGAGACACTCCCTCAGTACTGACCCTCTGACAGCGCGGTGCTCCCTCAGTACTGACCCTCTGACAGTGCAGCACTCCTTCAGTATTGACCCTCCCACAGTGCGGTGCTCCCTCAGTACTGACTCTGCAACAGTGCGGCGCTCCCTCAGTACTGTCCCTCCGACAGTGCGGCGCTCCCTCAGTACTGACCCTCCCACAGTACGACGCTCCGTCAGAACTGAACCTCCGACAGTGCGGCGCTCCCTCAGTACTGACCCTCCGACAGTGCGGCACTCCCTCAGTTCTGACCCTCCGAGAGTGCCGCGCTCCCTCAGCACTGACCCTCCGACAGTGTGGCGCTCCCTCAGTACTGACCCTCCGACAATGCGGCGCTCCCTCAGTACTGACCCTCCCGTAGTACGACGCTCCCTCAAAACTGACCCACCGACAGTGCGACGCTCCATTAGTACTGATCCTCCGACAGTGCGACCCTTGCTCAATACTGACCCTCCGACAATGCGCTGCTCCCTCATCATTGACCCACCGACAGTGCTCCCTCGGTACTGATACTCAAACAGTGCGGCGCTCGCTCAGTACTGACTCTCCGAAAGTGTGGGCTCCCTCAGTACTGACCCTCCGAAAGTGTGGGGCTCCCTCAGTACTGACACTCCCACAGTGCGGCACTCCCTCAGTACTGACCCTCGCACAGTGCGGCACTCCCTCAGTACTGACCCTCCGACAGTGCGGCACTCCCTCAGTACTGACCCTCCCACAGTGCGGCACTCCCTCAGTACTGACCCTCCCACAGTGCGGTGCTCCCTCAGTACAGATCCTCCCACAGTGCGGCACTCCCTCAGTACTGACCCTCCGACAGTGCGGCGCTCCCTCAGTACTGACCCTCCCACAGTGCGGTGCTCCCTCAGTACTGACCCTCCCACAGTGCGGTGCTCCCTCAGTCCTGACCCTCCCGCAGTGCGGCGCTCCCTCAGTACTGACCCTCCCACAGAGCAGCACTCCCTCAGTACTGACCCTCCGACAGTGCGGCACTCCCTCAGTACTGACCCTCCAACAGTGCGGCACTCCCTCAGTACTGACCCTCCCACAGTGCGGCACTCTCTCAGCACTGACCCTCCCACAGTGCGGCACTCCCTCAGTACTGACCCTCCCTCAGTGCGGCACTCCCTCAGTACTGACCCTCCGACAGTACGGTGCTCTCTCAGTACTAACTCTCACACAGTGCGACGCTCCCTCTGCACTGACCCTCCGACAGTGCGGCGCTCCCTCAGTACTGACCCTCCCACAGTGCGGCACTCCCTCAGTACTGACCCTCCGACAGTGCGGCACTCCCTCAGTACTGACCTTCCAACAGTGCGACACTCCCTCAGTACTGACCCTCCCACAGTGCGGAACTCTCTCAGCACTGACCCTCCCACAGTGCGGCACTCCATCAGTACTGACCCTCCCACAGAGCGGCGCTCCCTCAGTACTGACCCTCCGACAGTGCGGCACTCCCTCAGTACTGACCCTCCGACAGTGCGGTGCTCCCTCAGCACTGACCCTCTGACAGTGCGGCGCTCCCTCAGTACTGACCCTCCCACAGTGCGACACTCCCTCAGTACTGACCCTCTGACAGTGCGGTGCTCCCTCAGCACTGACCCTCCCACAGTGCGGCGCTCCCTCAGCACTGACCCTCTGACAGTGCGGCGCCCGCTCAGCACTGACCCTCCCACAGTGCGGCGCTCCCTCAGTACTGACCCTCTGAAAGTGCGGCGCTCCTTCAGTATTGACCCTCCCACAGTGCGACACTCCCTCAGTACTGACCCTCCCACAGTGCAGTGCTCCCTCAGTACTGACCCTCCCACAGGGCAGACCTCCCTCAGTACTGACCCTCTGACAGCGCGGTGCTCCCTCAGTACTGACCCTCTGACAGTGCGGCGCTCCTTCAGTATTGACCCTCCCACAGTACGGTGCTCCCTCAGTACTGACTCTGCAACAGTGCGGCGCTCCCTCAGTACTGACCCTCCCACAGTGCGGCACTCCCTCAGTACAGACCCTCCCACAGTGCGGGACTCCCTCAGTTCTGACCCTCTGAGAGTGCCGCGCTCCCTCAGCACTGACCCTCCGACAGTGTGGCGCTCCCTCAGTACTGACCCTCCCACAGTGCATTACTCCATCAGTTCTGACCCTCCAAGAGTGCCGCGCTCCCTCAGCACCGACCCTCCGACAATGCGGCGCTCCCTCAGTACTGACCCTCCCGTAGTACGACGCTCCCTCAAAACTGACCCACCGACAGTGCGACCCTTGCTCAATACTGACCCTCCGACAATGCGCTGCTCCCTCATCATTGACCCACCGACAGTGCTCCCTCGGTACTGATACTCAAACAGTGCGGCGCTCCCTCAGTACTGACGCTGCACAGTGTGGCACTCCCTCAGTACTGCATCTCCGAAAGTGTGGGGCTCCCTCAGTACTGACTCTCCGAAAGTGTGGGGCTCCCTCAGTTCTGACACTCCCACAGTGCGGCGCTCCCTCAGTACTGACCCTCGCACAGTGCGGCACTCCCTCAGTACTGACCCTCCGACAGTGCGGCACTCCCTCAGTACTGACCCTCCCACAGTGCGGTGCTCCCTCAGTACAGATCATCCCACAGTGCGGCACTCCCTCAGTACTGACCCTCCGACAGTGCGGCGCTCCCTCAGTACTGACCCTCCCACAGTGCGGTGCTCCCTCAGTACTGACCCTCCCACAGTGCGGTGCTCCCTCAGTACTGACCCTCCGACAGTGCGACGCTCCCTCAGAACTGACCTTCCGACAGTGCAGCACTCCCTCAATACTAACCGTCCAACAGTGCGGCGCTCCCTCAGTACTGACCCTCCCACAGTGCGGCGCTCCCTCAGTACTGACCCTCCCACAGTGCGGCACTCCCTCAGTACTGACCATCTGACAGTGCAGCACTCCCTCAGTACTGACCCTCCCACAGTGCGGCACTCCCTCAGCACTGACCCTCCCACAGTGCGGCACTCCCTCAGTACTGACCCTCTGACAGTGCAGCACTCCCTCAGTACTGACCCTCCCAGAGTGCGGCGCTCCCTCAGTACTGACCCTCCCACAGTGCGGCGCTCCCTCAGTACTGACCCTCCCACAGTGCGGCACTCCCTCAGTACTGACCCTACCACAGTGCGGCACTCCCTCAGTCCTGACCCTCCCACAGTGCGGTGCTCCCTCAGTACTGACCCTCCCACAGTGCGACACTCCCTCAGTACTGACACTCTGACAGTGCGGCGCTCCCTCAGTACTGACCCTCCCACAGGGCAGACCTCCCTCAGTACTGACCCTCTGACAGTGTGGTGCTCCCTCAGTACTGACCCTCTGACAGTGCAGCGCTCCTTCAGTATTGACCCTCCCACAGTGCGGCACTCCCTCAGCACTGACCCTCCGAGAGTGCTGCGCTCCCTCAGCACTGACCCTCCAACAGTGTGGCGCTCCCTTAGTACTGACCCTCCGACAATGCGGCGCTCCCTCAGTACTGACCCTCCCACAGTGCAGCACTCCCTCAGTACTGACCCTCCGACAATGCGGCGCTCCCTCAGTACTGACCCTTCGACAGTGCGGCGCTCCCTCAGTACTGACCCTCCCGTAGTACGACGCTCCCTCAAAACTGACCCACCGACAGTGCGACGCTCCCTTAGTACTGATCCTCCGACAGTGCGACCCTTGCTCAATACTGACCCTCCGACAATGCGCTGCTCCCTCATCATTGACCCACCAACATTGCTCCCTCGGTACTGATACTCAAACAGTGCGGCGCTCCCTCAGTACTGACGCTGCACAGTGCGGCACTCCCTCAGTACTGACCCTCCCACAGTGCGGCGCTCCCTCAGTACTGACCCTCCCACAGTGCGGCAGTCCCTCAGTACTGACCCTCGCACAGTGCGGCGCTCCCTCAGTACTGACCCTCCCACAGTGCGGCACTCCCTCAGCACTGACCCTCCCACAGTGCGGCGCTCCCTCAGTACTGACCCTCCGACAGTGCGGAGCTCCCTCAGTACTGACCCTCTCACAGTACGACGCTCCGTCAGAACTGAACCTCCGACAGTGCGGGACTCCCTCAGTTCTGACCCTCTGAGAGTGCCGCGCTCCCTCAGCACTGACCCTCCGACAGTGTGGCGCTCCCTCAGTACTGTCCCTCCCACAGTGCGGGACTCCCTCAGTTCTGACCCTCTGAGAGTGCCGCGCTCCCTCAGCACCGACACTCCGACAATGCGGCGCTCCCTCAGTACTGACCCTCCCGTAGTACGACGCTCCCTCAAAACTGACCCACCGACAGTGCGACGCTCCCTTAGTACTGATCCTCCGACAGTGCGACCCTTGCTCAATACTGACCCTCCGACAATGCGCTGCTCCCTCATCATTGACCCACCGACAGTGCTCCCTCGGTACTGATACTCAAACCGTGCGGCGCTCCCTCAGTACTGACGCTGCACAGTGTGGCACTCCCTCAGTACTGCATCTCCGAAAGTGTGGGGCTCCCTCAGTACTGACACTCCCACAGTGCGGCGCTCCCTCAGTACTGACCCTCGCACAGTGCGGCGCTCCCTCAGTACTGACCCTCCCACCGTGCGGCGCTCCCTCAGTACTGACCGTCTGACAGTGCGGCGCTCCCTCAGTACTGACCCTCCGACAGTGCGGCGCTCCCTCAGGACAGACCCTCTGATAGTGCGGTGCTCCCTCAGTACTGACCCTCCCACAGTGCGGCACTTCCTCAGTACTGACCGTCTGACAGTGCGGCTCTCCCTCAGTACTGACCCTCCGACAGTGCGGCGCTCCCTCAGGACAGACCCTCTGATAGTGCGGTGCTCCCTCAGTACTGACCCTCCCACAGTGCGGCGCTCCCTCAGTACTGACCCTCCGAGAGTGCAGCGCTCCCACAGTACTGACCCTCTGACAGTGCGGCACTCCCTCAGTACTGACCCTCTGACAGTGCTGCTCTCCATCCGTACTGACCCTCTGACAGTGCGGCTCTCCATCCGTACTGACCCTCCCACAGTGTGGTACTCCCTCAGTACTGACCCTCCCACAGTGCGGCACTCCCTCAGTACTGACCCTCCCACAGTGCGGCACTCCCTCAGTACTGACCCTCCCACAATGCGGCGCTCTGTCAGTACTGACCCTCCCACAGTGCGGCGTTCCCTCAGTACTGACCCTCCGAGAGTGCGGTGCTCCCCCAGCACTGACCCTCTGACAGTGCGGCGCTCCCTCAGTACTGACACTCCCACAGTGCGACGCTCCCTCAGTACTGTCCCTCTGACAGTGCGGCACTCCCTCAGTACTGACCCTCTGACAGTGCGGCACTCCCTCAGTACTGACCTCCGACAGTGCGGCTCACCCTCAGTACTGACCCTCTGACAGTGCGGCACTCCCTCAGTACTGACCTCCGACAGTGCGGCTCACCCTCAGTACTGACCCTCCCACAGTGCGGCACTCCCTCAGTACTGACCCTCTGACAGTGCGGCACTCCCTCAGCACTGACCCTCCGACTGTGCGGCGTTCCCTCAGTACTGACCCTCTGACAGTGCGGTGTGCCCTCAGTTCTGACCCTCTGACAGTGCGGAGCTCCCTCAGTACTGACCCTCCCACAGTGCGGCGCTCCCTCAGTACTGACCCTCCCACAGTGCGGCGCTCCCTCAGCACTGATGCTCCCACAGTGCGGCGCTTCCTCAGTACTAACCCTGTGACAGTGTTGTGCTCCCTCAGTACTGACCGTCCCACAGTGCGGCGGTCCCTCAGTACTGACCCTCCGACAGTGCGGCGCTCCCTCAGTACTGACCCTCCCACAGTGCGGCAGTCCTTCAGTACTGACCCTCTGACAGTGCGGCACTGCGTCAATACTGACCCTCCGACAGCGCGGCGCTCCCTCACTACTGACCCTCCCACAGTGCGGCACTCACTCAGTACTGACCCTCCGACAGTGCAGCGCTCCCTCAGTACTGACCCTCCCACAGTGCGGCGCTCCCTCAGTACTGACCCTCCGAGAGTGCGGTGCTCCCTCACAACTGACCCTCCCACAGTGCGGCACTCCCTCAGTACTGACCCTCCGACAGTGCGGCGCTCCCTCAGTACTGACCCTCCCACGGTGCGGCACTCCCTCAGTACTGACCGTCTGACAGTGCGGCTCTCCCTCAGAACTGACCCTCTGACAGTGCGATGCTCCCTGAGTACTGACCCTCCGAAAGTGCGGCGCTCCCTCAGGACAGACCCTCTAATAGTGCGGCACTCCCTCAGTACTGACCCTCCGACAGTGCGGCGCTCCCTCAGTACTGACCCTCTGACAGTGCGGTGCTCCCTCAGTACTGACCCTCCCACAGTGCGGCGCTCCCTCAGTCCTGACCCTCCGACAGTGCAGCGCTCCCACAGTACTGACCCTCTGACAGTGCGGCACTCGCTCAGTACTGACCCTCTGACAGTGCGGCACTCCCTCAGCACTGACCCTCCCACAGTGCGGCACTCCCTCAGCACTGACCCTCCGACAGTGCAGCGCTCCCACAGTACTGACCCTCTGACAGTGCGGCACTCGCTCAGTACTGACCCTCCGACAGAGTGGCGCTCCCTCAGCACTGACCCTCCGACAGTGCGGTGCTCCCTCAGTACTGACCCTCCGACAGTGCGGCGCTCCCTCAGTACTGACCCTCCCACAGTGCGGCACTCCCTCAGTACTGACCCTCCCACAGTGCGGCGCTCCCTCAGTACTGACCCTCCCACAGTGCGGCGCTCCCTCAGTACTGACCCTCCGACAGTGCGGCACTCCCTCAGTACTGACCCTCCCACAGTGCGGCGCTCCCTCAGCACTGACCCTTCGAGAGTGCGGCGCTCCCTCAGTACTGACCCTCCCACAGTGCGGCGCTCCCTCAGTACTGACCCTCCGACAGTGCGGCACTCCCTCAGTACTGACCCTCCCACAGTGCGGCACTCCCTCAGTACTGACCCTCCCACAGTGCGGCGCTCCCTCAGTACTGACCCTCCGACAGTGCGGCACTCCCTCAGTACTGACCCTCTGACAGTGCGGCGCTCCCTCAGTACTGACCCTCCCACAGTGCGGCGCTCCCTCAGTACTGACCCTCCCACAGTGCGGCGCTCCCTCAGTACTGACCCTCTGACAGCGCGGCGCTCCCTCAGTACTGACCCTCCGACAGTGCGGCCCTCCCCCAGTACTGACCCTCGGACAGTGCGGCACTCCCTCAGTACTGACCCTCCCACAGTGCGGCGCTCCCTCAGTACTGACCCTCCCACAGTGCGGAGCTCCCTCAGTACTGACCCTCCCAGAGTGCGGCGCTCCCTCATAACTGTCCCTCCGACAATTCGGTGCCCCCTCAGTACTGACCCTCCGACAGTGCGACGCTCCCTCAGTACTGACCCTCTGACAGTGCGGCGCTCCCTCAGTACTGACCCTCCGACAGTGCGACGCTCCCTCAGTACTGACCCTCCGACAGTGCGGCGCTCCCTCAGTACTGACCCTCCGAAAGTGCGGCGCTCCCTCAGTACTGACCCTCCGACAGTGCGGCGCTCCCTCAGCACTGACCCTCCGAAAGTGCGGCGCTCCCTCAGTACTGACCCTCCGACAGTGCGGCGCTCCCTCAGTACTGACCCTCCGAAAGTGCGGCGCTCCCTCAGTACTGACACTCCGACAGTGTGGCGCTCCCTCAGTACTGACCCTCCGACAGTGCGGCGCTCTCTCAGCACTGACCCTCCGACAGTGCGGCGCTCCCTCAGTACTGACCCCCCCACAGTGCGGCTCTCCCTCAGTATTGACCCTCCGAGAGTGCGGCACTCCCTCAGTACTGACCCTCCCACACTGCGGCGCTCCCTCAGTACTGACCCACCAACAGTGCGGCGCTCCCTCAGTACTGACCCTCTGACAGTGCGGCGCTCCCTCAGTACTGACCCTCTGACAGTGTGGCGCTCCCTCAGTACTGACCCTCTGACAGTGTGGCACTCCCTCAGTACTGACCCTCCCACAGTGCGGCGCTCCCTCAGTACTGACCCTCCGACAGTGCGGCGCTCCCTCAGTACTGACCCTCCCACAGTGCGGAGCTCCCTCAGTACTGACCCTCCCACAGTGCGGTGCTCCCTCAGTACTGACCCTCTGACAGTGCGGCGCTCCCTCAGTACTGACCCTCCGACAGTGCGGCGCTCCCTCAGTACTGACCCTCTGACAGTGCAGCGCTCCCTCAGTACTGACCCTCCCACAGTGCGGCGCTCCCTCAGTACTGTTCCTCCGACAATTCGGAGCCCCCTCAGTCCTGACCCTCCGACAGTGCGGCGCTCCCTCAGTACTGTCCCTCGGACAATTCGGTGCCCCCTCAGCACTGACCCTCTGACAGTGCGGCGCTCCCTCAGTACTGACCCTCCGAAAGTGCGGCGCTCCCTCAGTACTGACCCTCCCACAGTGCGGCACTCCCTCAGTACTGACCCTCCGACAGTGCAGCGCTCCCTCAGTACTGACCCTCCCACAGTGCGGCGCTACCTCAGTACTGACCCTCCCACAGTGCGGCGCTACCTCAGTACTGACCCTCCGAGAGTGCGGAGCTCCCTCAGTGCTGACCCTTTGACAGTGCGGCGCGCCCTCAGTACTGACCCTCCCACACTGCGGCGCTCCCTCAGTACTGACCCTCTGACAGTGTGGCGCTCCCTCAGTACTGACCCTCTGACAGTGTGGCGCGCCCTCAGTACTGACCCCCCGACAGTGCACCACTCCCTCAGTACTGACCCTCCCACAGTGCGGCACTCACTCAGTACTGACCCTCCGAGAGTGCGGAGCTCCCTCAGTGCTGACCCTTTGACAGTGTGGCGCTCCCTCAGTACTGACCCTCTGACAGTGTGGCGCGCCCTCAGTACTGACCCTCCCACACTGCGGCGCTCCCTCAGTACTGACCCTCTGACAGTGTGGCGCTCCCTCAGTACTGACCCTCTGACAGTGTGGCGCGCCCTCAGTACTGACCCCCCGACAGTGCACCACTCCCTCAGTACTGACCCTCCCACAGTGCGGCGCTCCCTCAGTACTGACCCTCCGACAGAGTGGCGCTCCCTCAGTACTGACCCTCCCACAGTACGGCGCTCCCTCAGTACTGACCCTCCCACAGTGCGGCGCTCCCTCAGTGCTGACCCTCCCACAGTGCGGCACTTCCTCAGTACTGACCCTCCGACAGTGCGGTGCTCCCTCAGTACTGACCCTCTGACAGTGCGGCGCTCCCTCAGTACTGACCCTCCGTCAGTGTGGCACTCCCTCAGTACTGACCCTCCCACAGTGCGGCACTCCCTCAGTACTGACCCTGCGCCAGTGCGGCACTCCCTCAGCACTGACCCTCCCACAGTGCGGCACTCCCTCAGTACTGACCCTCCCACAGTGCGGCACTCCCTCAGTACTGACCCTCCGACAGTGCGGCGCTCCCTCAGTACTGACCCTCCCACAGTGCGGAGCTCCCTCAGTACTGACCCTCCCACAGTGCGGCGCTCCCTCAGTACTGACCCTCCCACAGTGCGGAGCTCCCTCAGTACTGACCCTCCCACAGTCCGGAGCTCCCTCAGTACTGACCCTCCCACAGTGCGGCGCTCCCTCAGTACTGACCCTCCTACAGTGCGGCGCTCCCTCAGTACTGACCCTCCGACAGTGCGGCGCTCCCTCAGTACTGACCCTCTGACAGTGCGGCGCTCCCTCAGTACTGACCCTCCCACAGTGCGGAGCTCCCTCAGCACTGACCCTCCGACAGTGCGGCGCTCCCTCAGTACTGACCCTCTGACAGTGCGGCGCTCCCTCAGTACTGACCCTCCCACAGTGCGGCGCTCCCTCAGTACTGACCCTCCGACAGTGCGGCGCTCCCTCAGTACTGACCCTCTGACAGTGCGGCGCTCCCTCAGTACTGACCCTCTGACAGTGCGGCGCTCCCTCAGTACTGACCCTCTGACAGTGCGGCACTCCCTCAGCACTGACCCTCCCACAGTGCGGCACTCCCTCAGTACTGACCCTCCGACAGTGCGGAGCTCCCTCAGTACTGACCCTCCCACAGTGCAGCGCTCCCTCAGCACTACGATTGTGGACAGTCAGCCTGGATTTTATACCTAAGTCTCGGGAGTGGGGTGGGCTCCGACAGAAACCCTCCTTCATTGGCGATCGGAGAGTTACATTGATCCATCGATGTTTGTTGGGCAACACTCTGCCCCATTCAGACTATCTCACAAGTTAGCAACTGGGCTGCATGGTCGGCTCTGTGCCGGGCGGAGCAGATTGCCGTAGAGGTCAGCGATTGCTGTGCACTGTACCAAGGCAGCTGGAGAAGTCAGCCTGGGCAGGGATATGCACAGTGACCATTGGAACTTCCATGCTGGAGAGTAAATGAGACAGAGAGGAGAAAAATACCCTGCAGACACACACACGCACACACAGACACGCACACAGACATGCACACGCAGACACGCACACGCAGACACGCACACAGACACGCACACAGACAGGCACACACAGACACGCACACAGACACGCACACGCAGACATGCACACACACACAGGTACAGATCCATAAGCATAAATGCGTACAAACAGGTGCAGACGCCCACGCAGCCACGCAAACACACAGGTCCTGAACCATAAGCATACATGCACACACGGACACGTGCACACACCGGTACAGATGCACACGCGGACACACACACAGGTACAGATGCACACGCGGACACGTGTACACACAGGTACAGATGCACGCGCGGACGCTCGGACACACCGGTACAGATGCACACGCGGACACGTGTACACACCGGTACAGATGCACACGCGGACACACACACAGGTACAGATGCACACGCGGACACGTGTACACACAGGTACAGATGCACGCGCGGACAGTCGGACACACCGGTACAGATGCACACGCGGACACGTGTACACACAGGTACAGATGCACACGCAAACACACACGCAGGTTCAGATGCACACGTGGACACGTGCACACACCGGTACAGATGCACACGCGGACACACACACAGGTACAGATGCACACGCGGACACGTGTACACACAGTTACAGATGCACGCGCGGACACTCGGACACACCGGTACAGATGCACACGCGGACACGTGTACACACCGGTACAGATGCACACGCAAACACACACGCAGGTTCAGATGCACACGCGGACACGTGCACACACCGGTACAGATGCACACGCGGGCACACACAGAGACACAGGTACATGCACAGACACACACACAGGCACACACTCGCACACAAGCGTCACAGGCAACAAGCAGAAATTCCAGTCCATGAGGTCACCGTGCTGCCCGGATTGGATCCAGATGGGGCGATGGATGTGGGAGGGGGAAGGCGAGGGAGGGGGGGGGGTGAGAGGGGGGGGGCGGGGGCGAGTGCGAGGGTGGGGGGGGGGGGGGGGGGGGGGAGGGGCAGAGCCGTAGTGAAACTCAGGCCAAACAGGATGTGATGATCTAAGCTTGTGTATAACCACTGCCAGACAGGCTGACCTCTCTTTGGCGAGAGCTCTAATCACCACGGCCGCCTTCACCCAAACATGCCGCGGCCGTCCCGGGCCCCTGCCTGCCCCCCCCCCCGGTCCCTGCTGTTTTAAATCAAACCCCAGGGCCTTTGATGCGATGAACCAGCCCCACTTTTCCCGTTCTGAGGACCGCACGAAAGCTGCAAGCCGCTGAGCGGGGGGGGGGGCTCCCTGGGCACGAGCCTGACCACGCACAGCAATACATTGCAGAAGCGGCCACCGCCTCGCGCACAAGCGCTTCGGGCTTGGAAGTGCGTTGGCCCCCTG